>NC_143384.1:15461700-15772168 GCF_980474605.1 Leiobunum rupestre | reverse complement strand
TCCCTTTAGTTCTAACCAGCCAAGCAACGGCAAACATCGTTCTCGTACGATAATACATTTTACATCGTGCCAGGGTAAGGATTAATATTCAATTTGACACCACGCCCCCCTCCTCACATAGTCTCAAAACCTACTTTCGACTGCCCCCCTCCCCTTAGTTCTAACCAGCCCAGCAACGGTAAACATCTTTCTCGTACGATAATACATTTTACATCGTGCCAGGGTAAGGATTAATATTCAATTTGACACCACGCCCCCCTCCTCACATAGTCTCAAAACCTACTCACAACGTCCCCCCAGTTCTAACTAGCCCAGCAACTGCAAACATCGTTCTCGTACGATAATACATTTTCCATCGTGCCATTATACGGATTAATATTCAATTTGACACCACGCCCCCCCTCCTCACATAGTCTCAAAACCTACTTTCAACTGCCCCCCTCCCCTTAGTTCTAACCAGCCCAGCAACAGCAAACATCGTTCTCGTACGATAACACATTTTCCATCGTGCCAGGATAGGTAAAAATATTCAATTAGGCCCCACGCGCCCCCCTCCACTCATATTCTCACAACCTACTCACAACGTCCCCCCCAGTTCTAACTAGCCCAGCAACTGCAAACATCGTTCTCGTACGATAATACATTTTCCATCGTGCCATTATACGGAATAATATTCAATTTGACACCACGCCCCCCCCTCCCCACATAGTCTCAAAACCTACTTTCAACTGCCCCCCTCCCCTTAGTTCTAACCAGCCCAGCAACAGCAAACATCGTTCTCGTACGATAACACATTTTCCATCGTGCCAGGATAGGTAAAAATATTCAATTTGACCCCACGCGCCCTCCTCCTCTCATATTCTCGCAACCTACTCACATTGTCCCCCCCCCCAGTTCTAACTAGCCCAGCAACTGCAAACATCGTTCTCGTACGATAATACATTTTCCATCGTGCCATTATAGGGATTAATATTCAATTTGACACCACGCCCCCTCTCCTCACATAGTCTCAAAACCTACTTTCAATTGCCCCCCTCCCCTTAGTTCTAACCAGCCCAGCAACGGTAAACATCTTTCTCGTACGTTAATACATTTTACATCTTGCCAGGGTAAGGATTAATATTCAATTTGACACCACGCCCCCCTCCTCACATAGTCTCAAAACCTACTTTCAACTGCCCCCCTCCCCTTAGTTATGACCAGCCCAGCAGCGGCAAACATCGTTCTCGTACGATAATACATTTTACATCGTGCCAGGGTAGGTATTAATATTCAATTTCACACCACGCCCCCCCTCCTCACATAGTCTCAAACCCTACTTTCAACTGCCCCCCTCCCCTTAGTTCTAACCAGCCCAGCAACGGCAAACATCGTTCTCGTACGATAATACATTTTACATCGTGCCAGGGTAGGGATTAATATTCAATTTGACACCACGCCCTTCTCCTCACATAGTCTCAAAACCTGCTTTCAACTGCCCCCCCTCCCCTTAGTTCTAACCAGCCCAGCAACGGCAAACATCGTTCTCGTACGATAATACATTTTACATCGTGCCAGGATAGGGATTAATATTCAATTTGACACCATGGCCCCCCTCCTGTCATACTCTCGCAACCTATTCCCAACAGCCCCCCCCCCCCTTTCTAACAAGCCCAACAACGGCAGATATCGTTCTCATACGATAATACATTTTCCATCGTGCCAGGATAGGTTAAAATATTCAATTTGACCCCACACGCCCCCCCTCCTCTCATACTCTCGTAACCTACTCCCAACTGCTCCCCCAGTTCTAACCAGTCAAGCAACAGCAAACATCGTTCTCGTACGATAATACATTTTACATCTTGCCAGGATATGGATTAATTTTCAATTTGACGCCGTGCCCCCCCCCCCTTTTCCTCCTCTTATAATCTCGCAACCTACTTCTACAGCCCCCTCAGTACTAACCAGCCCAGCAACGGCAAACATCGTTCTCGTACGATAATACATTTTCCATCGTGCCATTATAGGGATTAATATTCAATTTGACACCACGCCCCCCCTCCTCACATAGTCTCAAAACCTACTTTCAACTGCCCCCCTCCCCTTAGTTCAAACCAGCCCAGCAACGGCAAAATCGTTCTCGTACGATAATACATTTTACATCGTGCCAGGGTAGGGATTAATATTCAATTTGACACCACGCCCCCCCCTCCTCACATAGTCTCAAACCCTACTTTCAACTGCCCCTCTCCCCTTAGTTCTAACCAGCCCAGCAACGGCAAACATCGTTTTCGTACGATAATATATTTTACATCGTGCCAGGGTAAAGATTAATATTCAATTTGACATCACGCCCCCCTCCTCACATAGTCTCAAAACCTACTTTCAACTGCCCCCCTCCCCTTAGTTCTAACCAGCCCAGCAACAGCAAACATCGTTCTCGTACGATAACACATTTTCCTTCGTGCCAGGATAGGTAAAAATATTCAATTTGACCCCACGCGCCCCCCTCCTCTCATATTCTCGCAACCTACTCACAACGTCCCCCCCAGTTCTAACTAGCCAACAACTGCAAACATCGTTCTCGTACGATAATACATTTTCCATCGTGCCATTATAGGGATTGATATTCAATTTGACACCACGTCCCCCCTCCTCACATAGTCTCAAAACCTACTTTCAACTGCCCCCTCCCCTTAGTTCTAACCAGACCAGCAACGGCAAACATCGTTCTCGTACGATAATACATTTTACATCGTGCCAGGGTAAGGATTAATATTCAATTTGACGCAACGCCCCCCTCCTCACATATTCTCAAAACCTACTTTCAACTGCCCCCCTCCTCTTAGTTCAAACCAGCCCAGCAACGGCAAACATCGTTCTCGTACGATAATACATTTTACATCGTGCCGGGGTAGGGATTAATATTCAATTTGACACCACGCCCCCCCCCCCCCTCCTCACATAGTCTCAAACCCTACTTTCAACTGCCCCCCTCCCCTTAGTTCTAACCAGCCCAGCAACGGCAAACATCGTTCTCGTACGATAATACATTTTACATCGTGCCAGGGTAGGGATTAATATTCAATTTGACACCACGCCCCCCTCCTCACATAGTCTCAAAACCTGCTTTCAACTGCCCCCGTCCCCTTAGTTCTAACCAGCCCAGCAACGGCAAACATCGTTCTCGTACGATAAAACATTTTACATCGTGCCAGGGTAAGGATTAATATTCAATTTGACACCACGCCCCCCTCCTCACATAGTCTCAAAACCTACTTTCAACTGCCCCCATCCCCTTAGTTCAAACCAGCCCAGCAACGGCAAAATCGTTCTCGTACGATAATACATTTTACATCGTGCCAGGGTAGGGATTAATATTCAATTTGACCCCAAGCGCCCCCCTCCTCTCATATTCTCGCAACCTACTCACAACGTCCCCCCCAGTTCTAACTAGCCAACAACTGCAAACATCGTTCTCGTACGATAATACATTTTCCATCGTGCCATTATAGGGAATAATATTCAATTTGACACCACGTCCCCCCTCCTCACATAGTCTCAAAACCTACTTTCAACTGCCCCCCTCCCCTTAGTTCTAACCAGCCCAGCAACGGCAAACATCGTTTTCGTACGATAATATATTTTACATCGTGCCAGGGTAAGGATTAATATTCAATTTGACACCACGCCCCCCTCCTCACATAGTCTCAAAACCTACTTTCAACTGCCCCCCTCCCCTTAGTTCAAACCAGCCCAGCAACGGCAAACATCGTTCTCGTACGATAATACATTTTACATCGTGCCAGGATAGGGATTAATATTCAATTTGACAAAATGCCCACCCTCCTGTCATACTCTCGCAACCTATTCCCAACAGCCCCCCCCCCTTTCTAACCAACCCAACAACGGCAGACATCGTTCTCGTACGATAATAAATTTTCCATCGTGCCAGGATAGGTAAAAATATTCAATTTGACCCCACGTGCCCCGCCCTCCTCTCATACTCTCGCAACCTACTCCCAACTGCTCCCCCAGTTCTAACCAGAACAGCAACAGCAAACATCGTTCTCGTACGATAATACATTTTACATCTTGCCAGGATATGGATTAATTTTCAATTTACGCCATGCCCCCCCCCCTCCCTCCTCTTATAATCTCGCAACCTACTTCTACCGCCCCCTCTTGTTCTAACCAGAACAGCAACAGCAAACATCGTTCTCGTACGATAATACATTTTACATCTTGCCAGGATATGGATTAATTTTCAATTTACGCCATGCCCCCCCCCTCCTCACATAGTCTCAAAACCTACTTTCAACTGCCCCCCTCCCCTTAGTTCAAACCAGCCCAGCAACGGCAAACATCGTTCTCGTACGATAATACATTTTACATCGTGCCGGGGTAGGGATTAATATTCAATTTGACACCACGCCCCCCCTCCTCACATAGTCTCAAACCCTACTTTCAACTGCCCCCCTCCCCTTAGTTCTAACCAGCCCAGCAACGGCAAACATCGTTCTCGTACGATAATACATTTTACATCGTGCCAGGGTAGGGATTAATATTCAATTTGACACCACGCTCCCTCCTCACATAGTCTCGCAACCAACTCCCAACTGCTCCCCCAGTTCTAACCAGCCCAGCAACAGCAAACATCGTTCTCGTACGATAATACATTTTACATCGTGCCAGGGTAAGGATTAATATTAAATTTGACCCCACGCCCCCCCTACTCTCATATGCTCGAAACGTACTCTCAACTGCCCCTTCCCCTCAATTCTAACCAGGCCAGCAACGGCAAACATCGTTCTCGTACGATAATACATTTTACATCGTGCCAGGGTAGGGGTTAATATTAAATTTGACCCCACTCCCCCCTACTCTGATATGCTCGAAACCTACTCTCAACTGCCCCTTCCCCTCAGTTCTAACCAGCCCAGCAACGGCAAACATCGTTCTCGTACGATAATACATTTTACATTGTGCCAGGGTAGGGGTTAATATTCAATTTGACACCATGCCCCCCCCTCCTCACATAGTCTCAAAACCTACTTTCAACTGCCCCCCTCCCCTTAGTTCTAACCAGCCCAGCAACAGCAAACATCGTTCTCGTACGATAACACATTTTCCATCGTGCCAGGATAGGTAAAAATATTCAATTAGGCCCCACGCGCCCCCCTCCTCTCATATTCTCACAACCTACTCACAACGTCCCCCCAGTTCTAACTAGCCCAGCAACTGCAAACATCGTTCTCGTACGATAATACATTTTCCATCGTGCCATTATACGGATTAATATTCAATTTGACACCACGCCCCCCCTCCTCACATAGTCTCAAAACCTACTTTCAACTGCCCCCCTCCCCTTAGTTCTAACCAGCCCAGCAACAGCAAACATCGCTCTCGTACGATAACACATTTTCCATCGTGCCAGGATAGGTAAAAATATTTAATTTGACCCCACGCGCCCTCCTCCTCTCATATTCTCGCAACCTACTCACATTGTCCCCCCCCCCCAGTTCTAACTAGCCCAGCAACTGCAAACATCGTTCTCGTACGATAATACATTTTCCATCGTGCCATTATAGGGATTAATATTCAATTTGACACCACGCCCCCTCTCCTCACATAGTCTCAAAACCTACTTTCAATTGCCCCCCTCCCCTTAGTTCTAACCAGCCCAGCAACGGTAAACATCTTTCTCGTACGTTAATACATTTTACATCGTGCCAGGGTAAGGATTAATATTCAATTTGACACCACGCCCCCCTCCTCACATAGTCTCAAAACCTACTTTCAACTGCCCCCCTCCCCTTAGTTATGACCAGCCCAGCAGCGGCAAACATCGTTCTCGTACGATAATACATTTTACATCGTGCCAGGGTAGGTATTAATATTCAATTTCACACCACGCCCCCCCTCCTCACATAGTCTCAAACCCTACTTTCAACTGCCCCCCTCCCCTTAGTTCTAACCAGCCCAGCAACGGCAAACATCGTTCTCGTACGATAATACATTTTACATCGTGCCAGGGTAGGGATTAATATTCAATTTGACACCACGCCCTTCTCCTCACATAGTCTCAAAACCTGCTTTCAACTGCCCCCCTCCCCTTAGTTCTAACCAGCCCAGCAACGGCAAACATCGTTCTCGTACGATAATACATTTTACATCGTGCCAGGATAGGGATTAATATTCAATTTGACACCATGGCCCCCCTCCTGTCATACTCTCGCAACCTATTCCCAACAGCCCCCCCCCCTTTCTAACCAGCCCAACAACGGCAGATATCGTTCTCATACGATAATACATTTTCCATCGTGCCAGAATAGGTTAAAATATTCAATTTGACCCCACACGCCCCCCCTCCTCTCATACTCTCGTAACCTACTCCCAACTGCTCCCCCAGTTCTAACCAGCCAAGCAACAGCAAACATCGTTCTCGTACGATAATACATTTTACATCTTGCCAGGATATGGATTAATTTTCAATTTGACGCCGTGCCCCCCCCCCTTTCCTCCTCTTATAATCTCGCAACCTACTTCTACAGCCCCCTCAGTTCTAACCAGCCCAGCAACGGCAAACATCGTTCTCGTACGATAATACATTTTACATCGTGCCAGGGTAGGGGTTAATATTCAATTTGACACCATGCCCCCCCCTCCTCACATAGTCTCAAAACCTACTTTCAACTGCCCCCTCCCCTTAGTTCTAACCAGCCCAGCAACAGCAAACATCGTTCTCGTACGATAACACATTTTCCATCGTGCCAGGATAGGTAAAAATATTCAATTAGGCCCCACGCGCCCCCCTCCTCTCATATTCTCACAACCTACTCAAAACGTCCCCCCCAGTTCTAACTAGCCCAGCAACTGCAAACATCGTTCTCGTACGATAATACATTTTCCATCGTGCCATTATAGGGATTAATATTCAATTTGACACCACGCCCCCTCTCCTCACATATACTCAAAACCTACTTTTAACTGCCCCCCTCCCCTTAGTTCTAACCAGCCCAGCAACAGCAAACATCGTTCTCGTACGATAATACATTTTACATCTTGCCAGGATATGGATAATTTTCAATTTGACGCCGTGCCCCCCCTTTCCTCCTCTTATAATCTCGCAACCTACTTCTACAGCCCCCTCAGTTCTAACCAGCCCAGCAACAGCAAACATCGTTCTCGCACGATAATACATTTTACATCGTGCCAGGGTAGGGATTAATATTAAATTTGACACCACGCCCCCCTCCTCACATAGTCTCAAAACCTACTTTCAACTGCCCCCCTCCCATTAGTTCTAAACAGCCCATCAACGGCAAACATCGTTCTCGTACGATAATACATTTTACATCGTGCCAGGGTAGGGATTAATATTCAATTTGACACCACGCCCCCCCCCTCCTCACTTAGTCTCAAACCCTACTTTCAACTGCCCCCCTCCCCTTAGTTCTAACCAGCCCAGCAACGGTAAACATCTTTCTCGTACGATAATACATTTTACATCGTGCCAGGGTAAGGATTAATATTCAATTTGACACCACGCCCTCCTCCTCACATAGTCTCAAAACCTACTTTCAACTGCCCCCCTCCCCTTAGTTCTAAACAGCCCATCAACGGCAAACATCGATCTCGTACGATAATACATTTTACATCGTGCCAGGGTAGGGATTAATATTCAATTTGACACCACGCCCCCCCCTCCTCACTTAGTCTCAAACCCTACTTTCAACTGCCCCCCTCCCCTTAGTTCTAACCAGCCCAGCAACGGTAAACATCTTTCTCGTACGATAATACATTTTACATCGTGCCAGGGTAAGGATTAATATTCAATATGACACCACGCCCTCCTCCTCACATAGTCTCAAAACCTACTTTCAACTGCCCCCTTCCCCTTAGTTATGACCAGCCCAGCAGCGGCAAACATCGTTCTCGTACGATAATACATTTTACATCGTGCCAGCGTAGGTATTAATTTTCAATTTGACGCCATGCCCCCCCCCTCCCTCCTCTTATAATCTCGCAACCTACTTCTACAGCCCCCTCTTGTTCTAACCAGCCCAGCAACAGCAAACATCGTTCTCGCACGATAATACATTTTACATCGTGCCAGGGTAGGGGTTAATATTAAATTTGACCCCACGCCCCCCTACTCTGATATGCTCGAAACCTACTATCAACTGCCCCTTCCCCTCAGTTCTAACCAGGCCAGCAACGGCAAACATCGCTCTCGTACGATATAACATTTTACATCTTGCCAGGATATGGATAATTTTCAATTTGACGCCGTGCCCCCCCTTTCCTCCTCTTATAATCTCGCAACCTACTTCTACAGCCCCCTCAGTTCTAACCAGCCCAGCAACAGCAAACATCGTTCTCGCACGATAATACATTTTACATCGTGCCAGGGTAGGGGTTAATATTAAATTTGACCCCACGCCCCCCTACTCTGATATGCTCGAAACCTACTATCAACTGCCCCTTCCCCTCAGTTCTAACCAGGCCAGCAACGGCAAACATCGCTCTCGCACGATAATATATTTTACATCATGTCAGGGTAGGGATTAATATTAAATTTGACCCCACGCCACCCCCCCCCTACTCTCATATGCTCGAAACCTACTTTCAACTGCCCCCCTCCCCTTAGTTCTAACCAGCCCAGCAACAGCAAACATCGTTCTCGTACGATAACACATTTTCCATCGTGCCAGGATAGGTAAAAATATTCAATTAGGCCCCACGCGCCCCCCTCCTCTCATATTCTCACAACCTACTCACAACGTCCCCCCCAGTTCTAACTAGCCCAGCAACTGCAAACATCGTTCTCGTACGATAATACATTTTCCATCGTGCCATTATAGGGATTAATATTCAATTTGACACCACGCCCCCCCTCCTCACATATACTCAAAACCTACTTTCAACTGCCCCCCTCCCCTTAGTTCTAACCAGCCCAGCAACAGCAAACATCGTTCTCGTACGATAATACATTTTACATCGTGCCAGGGTTAGGATTAATATTCAATTTGACACCACGCCCCCCTCCTCACATAGTCTCAAAACCTACTTTCAACTGCCCCCCTCCCCTTAGTTCAAACCAGCCCAGCAACGGCAAAATCGTTCTCGTACGATAATACATTTTACATCGTGCCAGGGTAGGGATTAATATTCAATTTGACACCACGCCCCCCCTCCTCACATAGTCTCAAACCCTACTTTTAACTGCCCCCCTCCCCTTAGTTCTAACCAGCCCAGAAACGGCAAACATCGTTTTCGTACGATAATATATTTTACATCGTGCCAGGGTAAAGATTAATATTCAATTTGACACCACGCCCCCCTCCTCACATAGTCTCAAAACCTACTTTCAACTGCCCCCCTCCCCTTAGTTCTAACCAGCCCAGCAACAGCAAACATCGTTCTCGTACGATAACACATTTTCCTTCGTGCCAGGATAGGTAAAAATATTCAATTTGACCCCACGCGCCCCCCTCCTCTCATATTCTCGCAACCTACTCACAACGTCCCCCCCAGTTCTAACTAGCCAACAACTGCAAACATCGTTCTCGTACGATAATACATTTTCCATCGTGCCATTATAGGGATTAATATTCAATTTGACACCACGTCCCCCCTCCTCACATAGTCTCAAAACCTACTTTCAACTGCCCCCTCCCCTTAGTTCTAACCAGCCCAGCAACGGCAAACATCGTTCTCGTACGATAATACATTTTACATCGTGCCAGGGTAAGGATTAATATTCAATTTGACGCAACGCCCCCCTCCTCACATATTCTCAAAACCTACTTTCAACTGCCCCCCTCCCCTTAGTTCAAACCAGCCCAGCAACGGCAAACATCGTTCTCGTACGATAATACATTTTAGATCGTGCCAGGGTAAGGATTAATATTCAATTTGACACCACGCCCCCCTCCTCACATAGTCTCAAAACCTACTTTCAACTGCCCCCCTCCCCTTAGTTCTAACCAGCACAGCAACAGCAAACATCTTTCTCGAACGATAACACATTTTCCATCGTGCCAGGATAGGTAAAAATATTCAATTTGACCCCACGCGCCCCCCTCCTCTCATATTCTCGCAACCTACTCACAACGTCCCCCCCAGTTCTAACTAGCCCAACAACTGCAAACATCGTTCTCGTACGATAATACATTTTACATCGTGCCAGGGTTAGGATTAATATTCAATTTGACACCACGCCCCCCTCCTCACATAGTCTCAAAACCTACTTTCAACTGCCCCCCTCCCCTTAGTTCAAACCAGCCCAGCAACGGCAAAATCGTTCTCGTACGATAATACATTTTACATCGTGCCAGGGTAGGGATTAATATTCAATTTGACACCACGCCCCCCCTCCTCACATAGTCTCAAGTCCTACTTTCAACTGCCCCCCTCCCCTTAGTTCTAACCAGCCCAGCAACGGCAAACATCGTTTTCGTACGATAATATATTTTACATCGTGCCAGGGTAAGGATTAATATTCAATTTGACACCACGCCCCCCTCCTCACATAGTCTCAAAACCTACTTTCAACTGCCCCCCTCCCCTTAGTTCTAACCAGCCCAGCAACAGCAAACATCGTTCTCGTACGATAACACATTTTCCTTCGTGCCAGGATAGGTAAAAATATTCAATTTGACCCCACGCGCCCCCCTCCTCTCATATTCTCGCAACCTACTCACAACGTCCCCCCCAGTTCTAACTAGCCAACAACTGCAAACATCGTTCTCGTACGATAATACATTTTCCATCGTGCCATTATAGGGATTAATATTCAATTTGACACCACGTCCCCCCTCCTCACATAGTCTCAAAACCTACTTTCAACTGCCCCCTCCCCTTAGTTCTAACCAGCCCAGCAACGGCAAACATCGTTCTCGTACGATAATACATTTTACATCGTGCCAGGGTAGGGATTAATATTCAATTTGACACCACGCCCTTCTCCTCACATAGTCTCAAAACCTGCTTTCAACTGCCCCCCTCCCCTTAGTTCTAACCAGCCCAGCAACGGCAAACATCGTTCTCGTACGATAATACATTTTACATCGTGCCAGGGTAAGGATTAATATTCAATTTGACACCACGCCCCCCTCCTCACATAGTCTCAAAACCTACTTTCAACTGCCCCCCTCCCCTTAGTTCTAACCAGCACAGCAACAGCAAACATCTTTCTCGAACGATAACACATTTTCCATCGTGCCAGGATAGGTAAAAATATTCAATTTGACCCCACGCGCCCCCCTCCTCTCATATTCTCGCAACCTACTCACAACGTCCCCCCCAGTTCTAACTAGCCCAACAACTGCAAACATCGTTCTCGTACGATAATACATTTTACATCGTGCCAGGGTTAGGATTAATATTCAATTTGACACCACGCCCCCCTCCTCACATAGTCTCAAAACCTACTTTCAACTGCCCCCCTCCCCTTAGTTCAAACCAGCCCAGCAACGGCAAAATCGTTCTCGTACGATAATACATTTTACATCGTGCCAGGGTAGGGATTAATATTCAATTTGACACCACGCCCCCCCTCCTCACATAGTCTCAAGTCCTACTTTCAACTGCCCCCCTCCCCTTAGTTCTAACCAGCCCAGCAACGGCAAACATCGTTTTCGTACGATAATATATTTTACATCGTGCCAGGGTAAGGATTAATATTCAATTTGACACCACGCCCCCCTCCTCACATAGTCTCAAAACCTACTTTCAACTGCCCCCCTCCCCTTAGTTCTAACCAGCCCAGCAACAGCAAACATCGTTCTCGTACGATAACACATTTTCCTTCGTGCCAGGATAGGTAAAAATATTCAATTTGACCCCACGCGCCCCCCTCCTCTCATATTCTCGCAACCTACTCACAACGTCCCCCCCAGTTCTAACTAGCCAACAACTGCAAACATCGTTCTCGTACGATAATACATTTTCCATCGTGCCATTATAGGGATTAATATTCAATTTGACACCACGTCCCCCCTCCTCACATAGTCTCAAAACCTACTTTCAACTGCCCCCTCCCCTTAGTTCTAACCAGCCCAGCAACGGCAAACATCGTTCTCGTACGATAATACATTTTACATCGTGCCAGGGTAGGGATTAATATTCAATTTGACACCACGCCCTTCTCCTCACATAGTCTCAAAACCTGCTTTCAACTGCCCCCCTCCCCTTAGTTCTAACCAGCCCAGCAACGGCAAACATCGTTCTCGTACGATAATACATTTTACATCGTGCCAGGATAGGGATTAATATTCAATTTGACACCATGGCCCCCCTCCTGTCATACTCTCGCAACCTATTCCCAACAGCCCCCCCCCCTTTCTAACCAGCCCAACAACGGCAGATATCGTTCTCATACGATAATACATTTTCCATCGTGCCAGAATAGGTTAAAATATTCAATTTGACCCCACACGCCCCCCCTCCTCTCATACTCTCGTAACCTACTCCCAACTGCTCCCCCAGTTCTAACCAGCCAAGCAACAGCAAACATCGTTCTCGTACGATAATACATTTTACATCTTGCCAGGATATGGATTAATTTTCAATTTGACGCCGTGCCCCCCCCCCCCTTTCCTCCTCTTATAATCTCGCAACCTACTTCTACAGCCCCCTCAGTTCTAACCAGCCCAGCAACGGCAAACATCGTTCTCGTACGATAATACATTTTACATCGTGCCAGGGTAGGGGTTAATATTCAATTTGACACCATGCCCCCCCCTCCTCACATAGTCTCAAGTCCTACTTTCAACTGCCCCCCTCCCCTTAGTTCTAACCAGCCCAGCAACGGCAAACATCGTTTTCGTACGATAATATATTTTACATCGTGCCAGGGTAAGGATTAATATTCAATTTGACACCACGCCCCCCTCCTCACATAGTCTCAAAACCTACTTTCAACTGCCCCCCTCCCCTTAGTTCTAACCAGCCCAGCAACAGCAAACATCGTTCTCGTACGATAACACATTTTCCTTCGTGCCAGGATAGGTAAAAATATTCAATTTGACCCCACGCGCCCCCCTCCTCTCATATTCTCGCAACCTACTCACAACGTCCCCCCCAGTTCTAACTAGCCAACAACTGCAAACATCGTTCTCGTACGATAATACATTTTCCATCGTGCCATTATAGGGATTAATATTCAATTTGACACCACGTCCCCCCTCCTCACATAGTCTCAAAACCTACTTTCAACTGCCCCCTCCCCTTAGTTCTAACCAGCCCAGCAACGGCAAACATCGTTCTCGTACGATAATACATTTTACATCGTGCCAGGGTAGGGATTAATATTCAATTTGACACCACGCCCTTCTCCTCACATAGTCTCAAAACCTGCTTTCAACTGCCCCCCTCCCCTTAGTTCTAACCAGCCCAGCAACGGCAAACATCGTTCTCGTACGATAATACATTTTACATCGTGCCAGGATAGGGATTAATATTCAATTTGACACCATGGCCCCCCTCCTGTCATACTCTCGCAACCTATTCCCAACAGCCCCCCCCCTTTCTAACCAGCCCAACAACGGCAGATATCGTTCTCATACGATAATACATTTTCCATCGTGCCAGAATAGGTTAAAATATTCAATTTGACCCCACACGCCCCCCCTCCTCTCATACTCTCGTAACCTACTCCCAACTGCTCCCCCAGTTCTAACCAGCCAAGCAACAGCAAACATCGTTCTCGTACGATAATACATTTTACATCTTGCCAGGATATGGATTAATTTTCAATTTGACGCCGTGCCCCCCCCCCCTTTCCTCCTCTTATAATCTCGCAACCTACTTCTACAGCCCCCTCAGTTCTAACCAGCCCAGCAACGGCAAACATCGTTCTCGTACGATAATACATTTTACATCGTGCCAGGGTAGGGGTTAATATTCAATTTGACACCATGCCCCCCCCCTCCTCACATAGTCTCAAAACCTACTTTCAACTGCCCACTCCCCTTAGTTCTAACCAGCCCAGCAACAGCAAACATCGTTCTCGTACGATAACACATTTTCCATCGTGCCAGGATAGGTAAAAATATTCAATTAGGCCCCACGCGCCCCCCTCCTCTCATATTCTCACAACCTACTCACAACGTCCCCCCCAGTTCTAACTAGCCCAGCAACTGCAAACATCGTTCTCGTACGATAATACATTTTCCATCGTGCCATTATAGGGATTAATATTCAATTTGACACCACGCCCCCTCTCCTCACATATACTCAAAACCTACTTTTAACTGCCCCCCTCCCCTTAGTTCTAACCAGCCCAGCAACAGCAAACATCGTTCTCGTACGATAATACATTTTACATCTTGCCAGGATATGGATAATTTTCAATTTGACGCCGTGCCCCCCCTTTCCTCCTCTTATAATCTCGCAACCTACTTCTACAGCCCCCTCAGTTCTAACCAGCCCAGCAACAGCAAACATCGTTCTCGCACGATAATACATTTTACATCGTGCCAGGGTAGGGATTAATATTAAATTTGACACCACGCCCCCCTCCTCACATAGTCTCAAAACCTACTTTCAACTGCCCCCCTCCCATTAGTTCTAAACAGCCCATCAACGGCAAACATCGTTCTCGTACGATAATACATTTTACATCGTGCCAGGGTAGGGATTAATATTCAATTTGACACCACGCCCCCCCCCTCCTCACTTAGTCTCAAACCCTACTTTCAACTGCCCCCCTCCCCTTAGTTCTAACCAGCCCAGCAACGGTAAACATCTTTCTCGTACGATAATACATTTTACATCGTGCCAGGGTAAGGATTAATATTCAATTTGACACCACGCCCTCCTCCTCACATATTCTCAAAACCTACTTTCAACTGCCCCCCTCCCCTTAGTTCTAAACAGCCCATCAACGGCAAACATCGATCTCGTACGATAATACATTTTACATCGTGCCAGGGTAGGGATTAATATTCAATTTGACACCACGCCCCCCCCTCCTCACTTAGTCTCAAACCCTACTTTCAACTGCCCCCCTCCCCTTAGTTCTAACCAGCCCAGCAACGGTAAACATCTTTCTCGTACGATAATACATTTTACATCGTGCCAGGGTAAGGATTAATATTCAATTTGACACCACGCCCTCCTCCTCACATAGTCTCAAAACCTACTTTCAACTGCCCCCTTCCCCTTAGTTATGACCAGCCCAGCAGCGGCAAACATCGTTCTCGTACGATAATACATTTTACATCGTGCCAGCGTAGGTATTAATTTTCAATTTGACGCCATGCCCCCCCCCCTCCCTCCTCTTATAATCTCGCAACCTACTTCTACAGCCCCCTCTTGTTCTAACCAGCCCAGCAACAGCAAACATCGTTCTCGCACGATAATACATTTTACATCGTGCCAGGGTAGGGGTTAATATTAAATTTGACCCCACGCCCCCCTACTCTGATATGCTCGAAACCTACTATCAACTGCCCCTTCCCCTCAGTTCTAACCAGGCCAGCAACGGCAAACATCGCTCTCGTACGATATAACATTTTACATCTTGCCAGGATATGGATAATTTTCAATTTGACGCCGTGCCCCCCCTTTCCTCCTCTTATAATCTCGCAACCTACTTCTACAGCCCCCTCAGTTCTAACCAGCCCAGCAACAGCAAACATCGTTCTCGCACGATAATACATTTTACATCGTGCCAGGGTAGGGGTTAATATTAAATTTGACCCCACGCCCCCCTACTCTGATATGCTCGAAACCTACTATCAACTGCCCCTTCCCCTCAGTTCTAACCAGGCCAGCAACGGCAAACATCGCTCTCGCACGATAATATATTTTACATCATGTCAGGGTAGGGATTAATATTAAATTTGACCCCACGCCACCCCCCCCCCTACTCTCATATGCTCGAAACCTACTTTCAACTGCCCCCCTCCCCTTAGTTCTAACCAGCCCAGCAACAGCAAACATCGTTCTCGTACGATAACACATTTTCCATCGTGCCAGGATAGGTAAAAATATTCAATTAGGCCCCACGCGCCCCCCTCCTCTCATATTCTCACAACCTACTCACAACGTCCCCCCCAGTTCTAACTAGCCCAGCAACTGCAAACATCGTTCTCGTACGATAATACATTTTCCATCGTGCCATTATAGGGATTAATATTCAATTTGACACCACGCCCCCCCTCCTCACATATACTCAAAACCTACTTTCAACTGCCCCCCTCCCCTTAGTTCTAACCAGCCCAGCAACAGCAAACATCGTTCTCGTACGATAATACATTTTACATCGTGCCAGGGTTAGGATTAATATTCAATTTGACACCACGCCCCCCTCCTCACATAGTCTCAAAACCTACTTTCAACTGCCCCCCTCCCCTTAGTTCAAACCAGCCCAGCAACGGCAAAATCGTTCTCGTACGATAATACATTTTACATCGTGCCAGGGTAGGGATTAATATTCAATTTGACACCACGCCCCCCCTCCTCACATAGTCTCAAACCCTACTTTTAACTGCCCCCCTCCCCTTAGTTCTAACCAGCCCAGCAACGGCAAACATCGTTTTCGTACGATAATATATTTTACATCGTGCCAGGGTAAAGATTAATATTCAATTTGACACCACGCCCCCCTCCTCACATAGTCTCAAAACCTACTTTCAACTGCCCCCCTCCCCTTAGTTCTAACCAGCCCAGCAACAGCAAACATCGTTCTCGTACGATAACACATTTTCCTTCGTGCCAGGATAGGTAAAAATATTCAATTTGACCCCACGCGCCCCCCTCCTCTCATATTCTCGCAACCTACTCACAACGTCCCCCCCAGTTCTAACTAGCCAACAACTGCAAACATCGTTCTCGTACGATAATACATTTTCCATCGTGCCATTATAGGGATTAATATTCAATTTGACACCACGTCCCCCCTCCTCACATAGTCTCAAAACCTACTTTCAACTGCCCCCTCCCCTTAGTTCTAACCAGCCCAGCAACGGCAAACATCGTTCTCGTACGATAATACATTTTACATCGTGCCAGGGTAAGGATTAATATTCAATTTGACGCAACGCCCCCCTCCTCACATATTCTCAAAACCTACTTTCAACTGCCCCCCTCCCCTTAGTTCAAACCAGCCCAGCAACGGCAAACATCGTTCTCGTACGATAATACATTTTACATCGTGCCAGGGTAAGGATTAATATTCAATTTGACACCACGCCCCCCTCCTCACATAGTCTCAAAACCTACTTTCAACTGCCCCCCTCCCCTTAGTTCTAACCAGCACAGCAACAGCAAACATCTTTCTCGAACGATAACACATTTTCCATCGTGCCAGGATAGGTAAAAATATTCAATTTGACCCCACGCGCCCCCCTCCTCTCATATTCTCGCAACCTACTCACAACGTCCCCCCCAGTTCTAACTAGCCCAACAACTGCAAACATCGTTCTCGTACGATAATACATTTTACATCGTGCCAGGGTTAGGATTAATATTCAATTTGACACCACGCCCCCCTCCTCACATAGTCTCAAAACCTACTTTCAACTGCCCCCCTCCCCTTAGTTCAAACCAGCCCAGCAACGGCAAAATCGTTCTCGTACGATAATACATTTTACATCGTGCCAGGGTAGGGATTAATATTCAATTTGACACCACGCCCCCCCTCCTCACATAGTCTCAAGTCCTACTTTCAACTGCCCCCCTCCCCTTAGTTCTAACCAGCCCAGCAACGGCAAACATCGTTTTCGTACGATAATATATTTTACATCGTGCCAGGGTAAGGATTAATATTCAATTTGACACCACGCCCCCCTCCTCACATAGTCTCAAAACCTACTTTCAACTGCCCCCCTCCCCTTAGTTCTAACCAGCCCAGCAACAGCAAACATCGTTCTCGTACGATAACACATTTTCCTTCGTGCCAGGATAGGTAAAAATATTCAATTTGACCCCACGCGCCCCCCTCCTCTCATATTCTCGCAACCTACTCACAACGTCCCCCCCAGTTCTAACTAGCCAACAACTGCAAACATCGTTCTCGTACGATAATACATTTTCCATCGTGCCATTATAGGGATTAATATTCAATTTGACACCACGTCCCCCCTCCTCACATAGTCTCAAAACCTACTTTCAACTGCCCCCTCCCCTTAGTTCTAACCAGCCCAGCAACGGCAAACATCGTTCTCGTACGATAATACATTTTACATCGTGCCAGGGTAAGGATTAATATTCAATTTGACGCAACGCCCCCCTCCTCACATATTCTCAAAACCTACTTTCAACTGCCCCCCTCCCCTTAGTTCAAACCAGCCCAGCAACGGCAAACATCGTTCTCGTACGATAATACATTTTACATCGTGCCGGGGTAGGGATTAATATTAAATTTGACACCACGCCCCCCCCCCTCTTCACATAGTCTCAAACCCTACTTTCAACTGCCCCCCTCCCCTTAGTTCTAACCAGCCCAGCAACGGCAAACATCGTTCTCGTACGATAATACATTTTACATCGTGCCAGGGTAGGGATTAATATTCAATTTGACACCACGCCCCCCTCCTCACATAGTCTCAAAACCTGCTTTCAACTGCCCCCGTCCCCTTAGTTCTAACCAGCCCAGCAACGGCAAACATCGTTCTCGTACGATAATACATTTTACATCGTGCCAGGATAGGGATTAATATTCAATTTGACAAAATGTCCACCCTCCTGTCATACTCTCGCAACCTATTCCCAAACCCCCCCCCCCTTTCTAACCAACCCAACAACGGCAGACATCGTTCTCGTACGATAATAAATTTTCCATCGTGCCAGGATAGGTAAAAATATTCAATTTGACCCCACGCGCCCCGCCCTCCTCTCATACTCTCGCAACCTACTCCCAACTGCTCCCCCAGTTCTAACCAGAACAGCAACAGCAAACATCGTTCTCGTACGATAATACATTTTACATCTTGCCAGGATATGGATTAATTTTCAATTTACGCCATGCCCCCCCCTCCCTCCTCTTATAATCTCGCAACCTACTTCTACCGCCTCCTCTTGTTCTAACCAGCCCAGCAACAGCAAACATCGTTCTCGCACGATAATACATTTTACATCGTGCCAGGGTTAGGACTAATATTCAATTTGACACCACGCCCCCTCCTCACATAGTCTCAAAACCTACTTTCAACTGCCCCCCTCCCCTTAGTTCAAACCAGCCCAGCAACGGCAAAATCGTTCTCGTACGATAATACATTTTACATCGTGCCAGGGTAGGGATTAATATTCAATTTGACACCACGCCCCCCCTCCTCACATAGTCTCAAACCCTACTTTTAACTGCCCCCCTCCCCTTAGTTCTAACCAGCCCAGCAACAGCAAACATCGTTCTCGTACGATAACACATTTTCCATCGTGCCAGGATAGGTAAAAATATTCAATTTGACCCCACGCGCCCCCCTCCTCCCATATTCTCGCAACCTACTTTCAACTGCCCCCCTCCCCTTAGTTCTAACCAGCCCAGCAACGGCAAACATCGTTCTCGTACGATAATACATTTTACATCGTGCCGGGGTAGGGATTAATATTCAATTTGAAACCACGCCCCCCTCCTCACATAGTCTCAAACCCTACTTTCAACTGCCCCCCTCCCCTTAGTTCTAACCAGCCCAGCAACGGCAAACATCGTTTTCGTACGATAATATATTTTACATCGTGCCAGGGTAAGGATTAATATTCAATTTGACACCACGCCCCCCTCCTCACATAGTCTGAAAACCTACTTTCAACTGCCCCCCTCCCCTTAGTTCTAACCAGCCCAGCAACGGCAAACATCGTTCTCGTACGATAATACATTTTACATCGTGCCAGGGTAGGGATTAATATTCAATTTGACACCACGCCCCCCTCCTCACATAGTCTCGCAACCAACTCCCAACTGCTCCCCCAGTTCTAACCAGCCCAGCAACAGCAAACATCGTTCTCGTACGATAATACATTTTACATCGTTCCAGGGTAGGGGTTAATATTAAATTTGACCCCACGCCCCCCTACTCTGATATGCTCGAAACCTACTCTCAACTGCCCCTTCCCCTCAGTTCTAACCAGCCCAGCAACGGCAAACATCGTTCTCGTACGATAATACATTTTACATCGTGCCAGGGTTGGGGTTAATATTCAATTTGACACTATGCCCCCCCTCCTCACATAGTCTCAAAACCTACTTTCAACTGCCCCCCTCCCCTTAGTTCTAACCAGCCCAGCAACAGCAAACATCGTTCTCGTACGATAATACATTTTACATCGTGCCAGGGTAGGGGTTAATATTAAATTTGACCCCACGCCCCCCTACTCTGATATGCTCGAAACCTACTCTCAACTGCCCCTTCCCCTCAGTTCTAACCAGCCCAGCAACGGCAAACATCGTTCTCGTACGATAATACATTTTACATCGTGCCAGGGTAGGGGTTAATATTCAATTTGACACCATGCCCCCCCTCCTCACATAGTCTCAAAACCTACTTTCAACTGCCCCCCTCCCCTTAGTTCTAACCAGCCCAGCAACAGCAAACATCGTTCTCGTACGATAACACATTTTCCATCGTGCCAGGATAAGTAAAAATATTCAATTTGACACCACGCCCCCCCCCCCCTACTCACATAGTCTCAAACCCTACTTTCAACTGCCCCCCTCCCCTTAGTTTTAACCAGCCCAGCAACGGCAAACATCGTTCTCGTACGATAATACATTTTACATCGTGCCAGGGTAGGGATTAATATTCAATTTGACACCACGCCCCCCTCCTCACATAGTCTCAAAACCTGCTTTCCACTGCCCCCTCCCCTTAGTTCTAACCAGCCCAGCAACAGCAAACATCGTTCTCGTACGATAACACATTTTCCATCGTGCCAGGATAGGTAAAAATATTCAATTAGGCCCCACGCGCCCCCCTCCTCTCATATTCTCACAACCTACTCACAACGTCCCCCCCCCCAGTTCTAACTAGCCCAGCAACTGCAAACATCGTTCTCGTACGATAATACATTTTCCATCGTGCCATTATACGGATTAATATTCAATTTGACACCACGCCCCCCCTCCTCACATAGTCTCAAAACCTACTTTCAACTGCCCCCCTCCCCTTAGTTCTAACCAGCCCAGCAACAGCAAACATCGCTCTCGTACGATAACACATTTTCCATCGTGCCAGGATAGGTAAAAATATTTAATTTGACCCCACGCGCCCTCCTCCTCTCATATTCTCGCAACCTACTCACATTGTCCCCCCCCAGTTCTAACTAGCCCAGCAACTGCAAACATCGTTCTCGTACGATAATACATTTTCCATCGTGCCATTATAGGGATTAATATTCAATTTGACACCACGCCCCCTCTCCTCACATAGTCTCAAAACCTACTTTCAATTGCCCCCCTCCCCTTAGTTCTAACCAGCCCAGCAACGGTAAACATCTTTCTCGTACGTTAATACATTTTACATCGTGCCAGGGTAAGGATTAATATTCAATTTGACACCACGCCCCCCTCCTCACATAGTCTCAAAACCTACTTTCAACTGCCCCCCTCCCCTTAGTTATGACCAGCCCAGCAGCGGCAAACATCGTTCTCGTACGATAATACATTTTACATCGTGCCAGGGTAGGTATTAATATTCAATTTCACACCACGCCCCCCTCCTCACATAGTCTCAAACCCTACTTTCAACTGCCCCCCTCCCCTTAGTTCTAACCAGCCCAGCAACGGCAAACATCGTTCTCGTACGATAATACATTTTACATCGTGCCAGGGTAGGGATTAATATTCAATTTGACACCACGCCCTTCTCCTCACATAGTCTCAAAACCTGCTTTCAACTGCCCCCCTCCCCTTAGTTCTAACCAGCCCAGCAACGGCAATTATCGTTCTCGTACGATAAT
Source organism: Leiobunum rupestre (assembly GCF_980474605.1). Lineage (NCBI taxonomy): Eukaryota > Metazoa > Arthropoda > Arachnida > Opiliones > Sclerosomatidae > Leiobunum > Leiobunum rupestre. Next base: position 15,750,277 of record NC_143384.1, on the reverse strand, counting down.
ACATTTTACATCGTGCCAGGATAGGGATTAATATTCAATTTGACACCACGCCCTTCTCCTCACATAGTCTCAAAACCTGCTTTCAACTGCCCCCCTCCCCTTAGTTATGACCAGCCCAGCAGCGGCAAACATCGTTCTCGTACGATAATACATTTTACATCGTGCCAGGGTAGGTATTAATATTCAATTTCACATTAGCCCCCCCCCCTCCTCACATAGTCTCAAACCCTACTTTCAACTGCCCCCCTCCCCTTAGTTCTAACCAGCCCAGCAACGGCAAACATCGTTCTCGTACGATAATACATTTTACATCGTGCCAGGGTAGGGATTAATATTCAATTTGACACCACGCCCTTCTCCTCACATAGTCTCAAAACCTGCTTTCAACTGCCCCCCTCCCCTTAGTTCTAACCAGCCCAGCAACGGCAAACATCGTTCTCGTACGATAATACATTTTACATCGTGCCAGGATAGGGATTAATATTCAATTTGACACCATGGCCCCCCTCCTGTCATACTCTAGCAACCTATTCCCAACAGCCCCCCCCCCCCTTTCTAACCAGCCCAACAACGTCAGACATCGTTCTCATACGATAATACATTTTCCATCGTGCCAGGATAGGTTAAAATATTCAATTTGACCCCACACGGCACCCCTCCTCTCATACTCTCGCAACCTACTCCCAACTGCTCCCCCAGTTCTAACCAGCCAAGCAACAGCAAACATCGTTCTCGTACGATATAACATTTTACATCTTGCCAGGATATGGATTAATTTTCAATTTGACGCCGTGCCCCCCCCTTTCCTCCTCTTATAATCTCGCAACCTACTTCTACAGCCCCCTCTTGTTCTAACCAGCCCAGCAACAGCAAACATCGTTCTCGCACGATAATTCATTTTACATCGTGCCAGGGTAGGGATTAATATTAAATTTAACCCCACGCCCCCCCTACTCTCATATGCTCGAAACTACTCTCAACTGCCCCTTCCCCTCAGTTCTAACCAGGCCAGCAACGGCAAACATCGTTCTCCCACGATAATACATTTTACATCGTGCTAGGGTAGGGATTAATATTCAATTTGACACCACGCCCCCCTCAGTAGTAGGAAACTAAAACTTAGCGCTTTTATTTCCAAGATGGCCGCCAAGATGGCCGCCAAAACAACCCCCCCAAAATATTTTCCAAAAATTTTTGTCCTTGGAAAAATCGAAAATATTTTTGTTTTCAAATTTCACCTTGAAGATAATCTTTGACCTCGACGCCTGACACCTGTACACAACCACTAAGCCTCGGTCTATCAAATCAACAAGTTTGGTCACGATCGGACAAGGTCGAACCGAGATATCGGCGGTAATATGTGACCCCACCAAATACTTACGTTAATTTACTTTTGGTGTCATTTTTTGGTTTTTTTCGTTTTTTCGCCATTTAAAATGCTAATTAGCTATTTGCGAGATGGGGAAACGAATTCGCGACCTTCGCTTTATACCCTTGGCGGTTTTGGCCCCACCCAAAATACTTTAAACAGCTAATAAACGTGTCTAAACTTGCAATAATAACTATTTCTATAAATAATAATTGTTTTTACATTTAAAAGTCAAAGGATATGTGTAAGCGTAAGACGTCTCAAAAATCGAGCTCTTTAAAGGTTAAAAAAATTAAGTTATTTATGGGGAAACCAGAAATTAAATGCAAATCGCCTACCGAGAATCCTTGTTATTATAATGAGCCATGTCGCAAACACGCTTTTAATTTCTTTGATAATTTAAACTTTAATGTTAAATGCTGGATTTGTCAAGAACAATGTCTTGACAAGACAATTTTTAAACAACACTTAATGGATCACTTATCGAGTAGTTATAAAAATCAAATTCGTATTGATGTTTGCGATTGTCTTCATTCAAAGAAACCAGAATATACAACCAAAGAAGAAATATTAGACGATCAAATTATTGATTATTTGAACGAGTTTAACGTAAAACATCAAGAATGGTTAAATGAGTTTGTTAATGGTACTGGAACTCCAAAGAAAATTCAACGTAAAAAAAAGACAACTGGTATTAAGTCCGAAGAAACTTTAAATTCAACAATAAAATCAAATGTTGTATTTCCACCAGACTTTGTCATGCCATCTGATGAGCAGATGGAAGCAATTATTTTTTTTCAAGAATATTGTAAAAATAATCAAATTTTAACTCTTAATCAAGTTGAAACACCCATTGAGGTTTTGGAAAATCTTGAACAAACTTGTCAAATGATTGAAAATATGTGAATAAATATGTTTTCTAATATATTGTGATTATTTTTCCTACGTAAAAAAATAGATATTTTAACTCTTTCATGTTAAGGTTTAGCGTTGTAGATCGGTAGCGTTGCAGGACGTTATTCAAACAGTCTCAAGTTCAAATCCCAATTCTTTCGATCTATCACGCTAAATCTTTTATTAGTATAAAACGAGATGTCGCCCAACTGAAACTGTCATTATAAAGATGACAAGTTTCGTAGTATTTCTACCTTCGAACGCATCACCCGATATTTACCCGGAAAATACACCTTCTAGTTTTAAAGTTCAATTAGCAAAACCTTTAAATTTTAATAATGAAAAATGGTCTTGCGCATTAGCAGAAATAATTCTTCCTGAAACTTATTCGAATATAACAAATGAGTATTCGCATTTCCAAGTAGGGCACGTGTCAGATGTTATTTCACCCGAAGAAAATCAATGGGATTATATTAAAATTGAAATTCCACCAAAACGTTACGAGGGTGATCTAGATCGAAATAAGAATAATATTCCAACATCTCTTCAAAATAATATACTCAACGAGTTTGCTAAAACTATTGAGGCCAATCAATCACTTAAAGGAAAAATACATATGAATACGGTAAAAGTTGACGAAAACGAAGACAGTTCAAAATTAAAAATACAGTTACAAAAAGATGTGCAAGTAAGAATACCTCAAGCATCGCCCCTAGCATCTGTTCTGGAATTTCGAGAAAATGATTTTGTCGACAGTGATTATCTTTCTAATTATCCTCTCTCGAATCACGCTAAAACTATTTCTTTAACTTACGCAACAAATTTTATCGAAGTACGAATTAAAAAGGCGTTAGTTGTGAATAAATATCAACAAAAATATTTACCACGACAAATTCCCGTGGAAGAAATACAATCACAACCCAGGAGAAAAAAACAGAAAATTAACAAGAAACCGAAACTAAAACCAGAAGTGAAACAAGAGGAAAAACCAAAACTTGAACCAAAAACAAATTTAGAAGAAAAGCCAAATTTTAAACTAGAAGAAAATATAAACAACATTTTACCAACAGAACCTTTAATTCTAAATATTAATGAAGACGTCAACCAACCAGAAGTTTTAAATCCTTCCGAAGAAAATATTCTACCAAGTTCTCTCCCAATACCCATTAATCCACCATCTCAGCCTGTTATTAAACAAATACAATGGAATAATTACGCGATTGTTTTTGAAGCGGGCAGATATGAGGGAGAAAGACAATATAATAATGAAATTCAACCGTTCACATTACACTTAATTATACGTGATTTATTAGAACGATGTAAACCAAGACAGTTTGATGGATTAAAAACCGCGATATCTTCCGATGATGAAGATAATTTATATTTTAATTTAGAAATACCGGTAGGAATGGAAATTAAATTTCAAAATCCATTAGCAGATCTTTTTAAAATTCCAACAGACACTTATTTTACGGGTATTCAAAAATTTGGACCGTTAAATAATTTAAATAATATTACTTTTAATTCGCCTACTAATTTTATCGACATACGTATTGAGACAACAAAAATACCGCAATTTGAGCAGGAAGATTGGGCTTTCTATTCCGTATCAATTATCCAACCTTTTTTATTTGAAGGTCAGAGAGATGATTTTGGAAATATTATCCCATTATCTTTGCATAGGCAATTAAAAAACGAGATTCAACAGGCGACTAACTTCCCCCCTTTAAATCGGTACGAAATTAGTTACGCAATAGAAGAAATAAATCGAGGTCATTACTTGAGAATTTCATTTCCTAGAGATCTACAAATTGCCTTCACTGGGAGATTAGCAAATATTTTTAATATAAACGCGCCAGAATTTCAAAATGGTGTAATTAGCAGTAAAAATCCTTTAAAAGTGTATGAGGAAAAATTTATGTCAGATGAAGAATCGGTTATAGATTTTAGGTACAATAAAAATATTCCAATCGAACACCCTAACTGGGAAAATGACAGTTATACGTTTGAACGAAACTATTACGAGTCTGATAAAGATTTAGGCGGGAATTTTATACCGTTATCTCTTCATTTCAAAATTTTGAATGAACTTCAAAAATATTTTGATTCTCATATCTCACTTAAGGCGGGTTTTTTTATTTTCAAAGAAAATGGAAATTATTATTTTCAAATTGAATTAATGAGTGGGTTGGAAATTAAAATATTCGGTCCTCTAGCAGACCTCTTACAAATTGAGTACAAAGTAGATTATATATCCTCAGTTTATAAAAGCAAAGCATTAGACCCTCTTCAAATTAGAATAGAATTAGATAATACGGCTAATTTTATAATTTTTCGAAATGATTTAAACAGAGTTGAGAATAGTCGACGACAAAAACGTGATATTGATTTCCACAATTACGAACATGGTAAAAATAATAAACTAAATATTGTAGACAAATTCCATTGTCGAATTCCAACTGGGGTGTACCACACTATTGATGATATTTTATTAGCAATGAAACAATCATTGCCACATCAGAGTTGGGCTAAATTCGAGTTTAATTTTAATTCAGATTCGACAGTTTCAGTTAAAGGTTTGGGTGGAAACAGTTTTTTAACCTTTCCAATAGATAACCCCAAACTCGGGCGAATGTTAGGTTTTTCAAATAATCAAATTGAAAGGCCTCTTTTTAACGAAATAGGCATGTACCCCGCAGATCTCAACCACGGAATATCCGGAATTTATGTCTATACAAATATTATACAACCTATAATAACAGGACACACTAATACCCCCCTGCTGAGAATTATCAAATTAAACGAAAATAAAAATCGAGCACAGGTTGAAAGATTTCATTTTTTAGACCATTTTCCAGTTCTCTACGATCAAATACAGACTATAGAAATTTCTTTAAGGTCGGATTACGGTGAACTCCTGCCATATAAAACAGGCAAGACTATTATTAAATTAATATTTAAAAGACTGGATGCTTAGTCTAAAGTACACTTAAAACAAGCTCATCATGGAAAGATATTATCATCATTATGTTCAAACAGGACGCGGATATAACATCTTTCGAGGAAGTCAATATCAGACTGGGCGTGGATTTGGGTCAATTTTTAAAAGTTTAGCAAGATTCGTAACACCTCTTTTTCGACCCGTAGCTAAATCACTCGGTATTCAAGGGTTGGTTATGGGGAAAAGGATAATGGACGATGTTGTTGCTGGTCAAAATTTTAAGGAGTCGTTAAAAAAAAATAGTAAAATTGCTGGAACAAATCTTTTAAATAGTCTCAGTGATACCATATTAAATACACAGAAAGGCTCTGGAGCTCGAAGAGTAAAGAAGCGCAAATCAAAATTACGCAATAAGCAAAGAAAACGCAAGAGAACAAAAACCGATTTTCTTGACTAAAGCATTATGCCTCAATTTGAATCTATGTGTTCGGAGTTGGAGCTTTTTAACGAACCCCTGATTAATGGTAATATTGAGGGAAATAAATTTGTAGACTATTTCCCTATAGCTCCCTTGTCTAATGCTACACAGATTGATTTTTCTATCCCCGGGGGAGATTATTATATTGACATGTCAAACTTAATGCTTAAAATTCGAATTCGGGTTAAAAAAGAACAAAACGGTGTTTTAATAGATATACCTGCAGCCGAAAAAAAAGTATCATTATGTAATCTTCCATTGCATTCTATTTTTAGCCAAATAGACGTGTTTATGAATGAGACTTTAGTACAATCTAGCAACAATTGCTACCCATATTTAGCATATTTAGCAACAGTTTTAAATTTTGATAAAGGCGCCAAACAATCTTACAAAACCGCCGAGGGCTATTACGAAGACGGGTTTTGCGACCCAACGCTAGCGTTTAACGATGTTCATAAAGATAAAAAAAATAATGGAATTTTAAAAAGAAGTAAAGATATTGCGGGATCGAAACTTTGTGAATATATGGGAAGACTTCATGTAGACTCTTGTAAAATAGACAAATTTCTTTTAAACAAAGTGAATTTAAGAATTCGACTCTTGAAAAATTCCGATGAATTTATAATTATATCACAGGAAGATGTTAATATCAAATATAGATTAATTATCGAAGAAGCTGTTCTTACTGCTAAACATATTCTCGTAAATCCAGATCTACAGCTGGCACATAATGCTATATTGCACAAACAGAGGGCTTTGTACGATCTAACACAAACTGTTGTTAAAACTCTGACAATTTCAGCAGGCGCGAGCGATTTCGTGAAGTCAAATATTTTTTTAGGTAAAATTCCAAATCGGGTAATAATCGGAATGGTAAACAATTCTGCTTACAACGGGTCTATTCGAGAAAATCCCTTTCAATTTAACCATAATAATCTCTCGTTCTTACAACTTTCATTAGACGACCAGAATATACCAGAAACTGCTCTAACTCCAGATTTTAATAAAAACCTCTATACTCGGTCGTATTATTCACTATTCTCGGCAATGGATTTAATTGGAAATAACTCTGGTAATTGTATTGATTACGAAAATTATAAAAACGGTAATACATTATTCGCGTTTGATTTAACTTACGATTCCTCGGCAAACTCTAACAACCTCTCAATTCAACGAAATGGTAGTTTACGTATGGTAATGAAGTTTGCTTCCCCCTTAATTAATATTCAAAACATAATTATTATTGGAGAATACGAAAACCGATTTGTCATTAACCAAGAGCGTCAAGTTACGTATATTACGGAATAAAACCAATCAACGACGGCAAAGATTGATTAGTTGTTTCGCGAAATCGTAGTGGTAAAGATGTCTCGAACTCACAGTCTCTCACCCAAACAAGAAGTAACGGTGCTAGGATATGTAAATCCATCCATCAAAATTTACCGACTAGACACTTGCGCCGAATTTGAACTGAATTTGGAAGCCTGGCAATCTCTATTCACATTCGAAAAGGAAATAACTGATTTTTTTGAAGACCAAGTTGCTAGTTATCACACCTGGCTTCCGCTTGAAGGTTCAAAGATAAAAATCGACTGTTTCAAGGGACAAAAGGAAAAACTCGTGGATGTGCGCGCTTGTGCCAGAGGAAAAAACCATTTGTATCATCTTTTCTATTCTACAAATTATGGTTTTAATCTCAACCAAGCAGGGTGGAAAAGATTAAAACATTGTAAACATACAATTGATCAGGAGATTAATTTAATTTTGTCGGCAAAAAATATTATGCGTGACATAATTGTACATGAGCTTACGGATAAAATGTTTGAAATTACCGAAAATTGTGAGAATCCACATTGTAAATCTTCGATTGCTCACGATGTCTCTTGTAAACTAGGATTTAGCACAAATTTTGAAGACCGAGTGGAAAATATGATATTAATAGCTATCCCCCAATTAAACTACGATCATATTGTTGTAAGATTCCAAAAGGAATTTGGACTTGATCCCTTAATAGTAGAAAGTCAATTATATTTTGATATTGTACAAAATGTTTCAAACTTAAAATGCGATTTAATTTATTAAAATAAAAACTTTTACTATAGTTTTGTTTTTTTATTATTTCTATTAACACATTTAAAGATGGTGTTGTCAAAAACAGACAAACAATTAAGTAAAGTTTATTACGATGTTGAAAACCCATACAGTTATTCTGACAGTGTTACTTTAAGAAAAAAATTTCCCAAAATTTCGGAAAAAGAAATTAAAAATTTTCTCAGTAAACAACCAACCTACACACAACACAGAGCTAGGAGATTAAATTTTAAACGTAACAAATTATATGTAACGACGATTGATGAGACATTTATGGCCGATTTATTAGACCTCCCTATTTTACAAACTTTTAATAAAAAGTACCGCTATACGTTATTAGTTCAGGACATTCTAAGCAAATTCGCGTTTATTCTGCCAATTAAAAATAAAACCTCGAGCGAGATTGTGAAGGCCTTTAGAGAGATTTTCAAAAAACGAGTACCCCTTAATTTATGTACCGACGCAGGGACAGAATTTCGAAACGCCCCATTTCGCGCTCTCTTAAAACGTTATAACATCCACCATTACCTCACGTACTCCGAGAAAAAAGCTTCTATGATCGAGAGACTCGTTCGCACGGTAAAATCTAAAATTTTTAAAATAATTACCAAGACCGGCGATTTACACTATCTTAATAAACTACCATTAATTGCAAAAGCTTATAACGCTCGAAAACATTCAACAACGGGAATCGCCCCTAAAGATGTCAATAAAAACAATGAATCGGCAATTTGGGAAAAAAACTATGGCAATCTTAGTATGATTGGAAAGGCAAGTTTAAAAATTGGGGATAAAGTTCGATTAGCCGTTGCAAAAACAACATTTGATAAATCATACAGGGGAACGTTTACAGCCGAAATATTTGAAATTCATAGAGTAATTACGAGAGATCCCTGTATGTATATTGTGAAAGATTTGACCGGCAATATAATTAAAGGAGCTTTTTACGCTCAAGAAATAGTTAAAATTCAAGTGTAGAGCGCTACAGTCTTTATTCAACATTTTGTTATCCATGGGTAAAGTACACATTCTCCTGGGTCTCGCGATTGTAATATTTGGAGTGAGCGCAACAATAGTTTCCTCCGCGATGAAATTTAAAAAAAGAAGTCCAGAATACAGCTTAGATATTGGAATTTGCGACAAAGCCTTCAATTTAGGAAGAGACACCTACCTTGTAAAATGTAACGAAACTTTTGACGTGCGACATTTTAAAAAAGAAGACGGTAGTTTAAAACCATCTATCAGAGGAATCAACTTAACAAAAGATCAATATGAGAAATTATGCATTTTGACAGTGACGTGAAAGATGAATACTAATCAAATCCAAGCTATACTTAAGTGTGACCCCCGTTCGAGAGATAAATTTATCGGAGTGTTTCCCGCTAATAGATTACCAAAAGTTCCAATTAAAAAAAAATCATATTGTTTCGTAATCAACACCGATCCCGATACGCTTCCAGGGTCTCATTGGACGGCTGTTTACAAATCGGGCGACACTCTGGACTTTTTTTGTTCTCTAGGAAGATCACATCGTGACTATGGATTTTTGCTAGAGCGATATAGCAAGCGTATTCGACACAATACTCATAAATTTCAATCAAATAAAAGCCAAAACTGCGGACCACATGTGATTTATTTTCTAACCTCGAGATGTATGGGGATTTCTTACAGTAAAATAATTAACGAATTGTATAATTTCGATTTAAAAAGAAACGATAGTTTAGCGTTGTTGAATATATGTATTCATTTGATGAAAGAGTGGAAACGAAATAAATCAATTTGTTTAAAATAAAAAAAAATGTTTATTTATTTCACACATAATTATTTTTACACATTTTTTATTATTCTTGCCAACGAGAAGGAGGGCGGGTCTGTCTTTTAGGCCTCGGCGATTTTTTTGGGGGGGATGGTAATTTTATTTTTTTTTGCGGCGATATTGGAACGCCACCGACAGCACCCTCCTCCTCCAAAGACAGCTCTCGATCCCAATCCTCTTCCTGGCTTAATTGACTTCCAATATCGGTATTTTCTAAGTATTCTTCAAATATTTCATTTTCTCGACTTAATCGTTTACGCATTCTATCATCGGTAATTGTCTTTTGTTGCTTAACAATCGGCGTAGATGCTTTCCTCTTCCAAGATTCTACATTTTTTAAGAGACTCGGGAATTTTCTACTTTGCTCGTTTTCTCTCTCACTGAGATATTCTTTCATTTTGCGAGTCATAGTATTTAAACGAACCTCCGCAGCGTCGCCAGCGTTAACTCCCTCGGGCGTTTTGAAGGGTGAATAAATTTGCGAGGTGAACGGGGAATTTAATGGAGCAACAGGTCCGGGGGCTTGAAAGTTTGTAATTTCAACTTTAGGTACCGGTATCGCTTTTCTCATTTCCCGGGCCTCGCTCAGTATTTTTAGAAATTCTCGCAATTTAGAGCGGCTGTTTAAATTAGAAGTTAATATATTTTGCAACTCATTATCTAATAAGTTATAATACGTTTCCTGGGGAGAAACAAGCTGTTTATTTTCTTGAGATATTTGTCCGACACTCGAGGCGGGAACTAAAATCATTTTTTTCATTTTATCTTTTATTGAATAAATTGGCAATTAAAGGAACAATTGAGCCTAATAAAGCCGGTATGAAGAATCCCGTACCTTTCTGAATTATTAGAGCACGCTTCTTTTTTTGCGAAATTTTCGGACTGGCTAAGAAGCGTATTGTTTTTTTATATTTAGAAAGTTGTTTTTTTTTGGCTTTAGATAATATAATTCCACCACCTTTCAAGTTTTTGCAAACGCTTTGTAAGGCTTTTAATTGCTTTGGAGAACTGTTAGCTAATAAATTTTTACGTACCCCTCCTTTAGATTTATACAATAAATTTAAATATGGATAGTGTGTTTTAAACCTGTCAGAGGGATTTGCAATAGGAGTAGTTTTTGTACGTACTGTCTTTTTTGGTGTCATTTTCTTTAATGAACTTGATAATAATATAGTAAATTATTTATTATTGGAAAAAACTACCATTTGTGGTCCATTTTGATTAAATGTGTACGATCTTAATCGTAAGCTATCTGGAGTGGTTACAGATGTGTCTATAAATAGTGAATTGTAAGGTTCTCCAGTAGCCATATCGTAGGCCATTTTAATTATTTTTGTGTTATTTGGAGATATTTGATTGGCCAGATATTGGATTTGACTTAGATCTCGAGGAGATTTAAACAGATTTAGATATGACATATTAAGAGAGATTAAACGAGATTGTTTGCCTCGAGGAAATAGGGTTTGTGAGATTAATACAACTGAAATTTCATAATGATGACTGTCTACGGTAACTAATTTCGCAATTTGATCATTTTTGTAAAGTTCGTCTGCTAAATCGTCAATAATAAGTAAAGAATTTCTATTTGATTCCCAGAACTCGCTGTCCATTGGCGGAAGTCCTTGAATAAACTCTATATCGGTTAAAAACTGAGATAAATCGTGGTAACCTGATTGCCAAACCGAATAACAAAAAATAATTTTAATAGGAGGTTTATCAATTAATTCATTCCTCCATATAATTAGTGAGTTCGCCCATGCTGACTTGCCCGACATAGTAGGGCCTGATACCATCATTCGAAACGGTGAAAGAAATTTTATATAAGACATTACTGTTTAAACAAAGACAACATACTACGTATTTTGTTAGTACATTGTCTGTTTTATAGAATATATGAAAAAATAAACACATTTTTAAATTTAAAAAATTATTTTATTAAAGTTTAATGTTTCTTATCAAAAACATCCCTTCACCAGTTATATAAAGTTTCAAAAATAACATACAAAAATAACATTTTGAATAAAAAATAAAATCATAATATCTCCTTCACCAAAAAAAACTATTAATTCCCGTTTTTTAGTAAAAATTCAATTTTGGAAGTTAAAAGTTTAAATCTTAGGTTATTTAAAAATAAAGTATTTACTCGATTTTCGGAAGAGATTTCATTTACTATAACTATGTGGTTAAATGACACCTGTTTTGCAAGTTTTTTTGTTACATGTTTTTTAGATTTATAATTAAAAGACAACTTTATTTTACAATTCGCCATTTTCACATTCTAAATATCCATAGGGAACACTGGAAATATTATCTTGTAGCACACGTTTACAAAAAGTCTTTTTGAAAGTTTTACTTAAGTTGCCAACACGTAAAAGCATTTTGTACTTATCTTTTATTACGTTAAAGGGAATTTTCACCTTAAACTCGGTATTTGGCACAAAAATCATTTGTTTGAAGGCGTCGAAATGTATGATGTCTGAGTTTTCCCTGGTAAGAGTTATTCCTTTAAGTTTTATAATTGTCTGATTATTTTCAAGTTTATAGCTGTAGCTTTTTGGTCCAGTTGATACGAATTTTGTGATATATGAATTCGGAGTCTCGCACGTAAGTTCACCTAAATTACCACCAAGGGGGGGTAGCCACTCGTGTGGTTTATGTGTAAATTTTATTCCGTCCGTGTCATAATAAATTACACGCTTCCCCAGCCTATTAATTAGCTTATGCAGATGAATACGACCGTAACTGGTGACAAAGGAAGCCACAATAACGTTACCTTTGCTAAAAGTTGGCGCAAGCTCACTTTTTTTTTTATAGCTTACCATGGCAACATCGTTGTTGATTAAATGAAAGTCTGTTAATTTATTCGATGTGTCTGCTATAATCTCTGTTAATTGGGAGTAGCGATGTATAATTTTAGTTGATGATTTGTCCATTCTTAACGCCATTCTGCCATATAACGAATTTTGCGCCAATTTCGCGGAAGTTCTTAAGGATGGGTTATCAACAATTTCCTCAGGCTCTAACCGTACTCCATCAGCTTCGTATATCGCGTCTAAATACTCTTTTTGCTCTTGATATGTTTTAATATTGGGTGGAAATCCTGAATTTTTAACTTTTGCTTTAAAAAAAATATCAATATATGTTTTGAAAAAATTTGTTGTAATACTATAGTGATATACTTCGAAAATTTCTAACAGTTTGTAGTTACATTCTTTTATTGAATAGTAGATTTCCACCGAGGGTAAGACTACCGTTATAGCTCGTTCGTCAATACTGTGGGTACATTTGCTGTCATTATTTATTACACAACTTCCGCATAAAGGATAATAAAGTTTTTTTATTAAATCGGTATGGAAGAACGGGTAAGTAGAGATCTCTGGGGGGGAGGATTCGACAACTAATTATTCCAAAATACGCGTCTGGGGCATAATCAAAATTGTGTGTGATAACTTTAACATTTTTACAACCATATTCCATTTTTTGTAAACAATAGGCGTACAGACTACAAAAGTCAAAATATCGGATTTGTTCTCCAAGTAAGGGCTCTACTTCATGATACAGTTTAATTGTTTCTACACGACCACCCACTAGCGAATCTCTAGGGTTAATTTTAGGAATGATTTTAATTGTATTAAAAAATGCTTTCGCCTCGACATTTTTTCTCAACAGTTCTAATATCTCACATTCAAAAATTTGAATATATGTGTGTTTTGGTAAACTTTGTTCAATAAATTCTTTTCGGTCTAATTCCCTTTCTCTAATTTCTTTGAATGTTTTTCCGACAATTGAATTAAAGCTCGAGCCAGAAAAATGTTTTGGACAACCGTGCCAGAAATCACCCATTACATCAATTACTATGGGTGGATTTTCACAGTAACCATCTACAAAATACGGTCCTACAGACTGTTCTCCCCCTGAACTTCTGACAGTTTGCAAAATTAAATTATTTTCCTTTTCATACCAAGATAAATATTTTAATGCAATCTCGCTTTGATTCTGTCTACTTGCCAAACCGATAGCCGGTATAGTACATAGTGTATATGGTTCTAAAAACTTGTCGATAAATACATTATTAAGTGCCCCGGAAAGAGAAATACCCCCATAATTACTGATATCAATTTCAATTAGTTCTTTATATAAGATTCGAAATTTCTGCATAGCTAAGCGTAATAAATTACAATCTAAAAGACAATACGCTCTGGATTCTGATTTAATACAATAGACCGGTTCGAGCTGTTTGTGTGAATACCAATTTTTAAATTCTCGGTATTCAAATTCTTTCATTTTATGGGGTTCAAAGTATTTTTCGTCCGGAATTTTACCTGAATAGTTCAAAGTGTCTTTCGTCCAAAAAATATAGGGAAAATATCCTTTAGATTGAGGCAAAGAAAACATTTTAGGAAAATGTCTTAAAGGAGCACTAACATAGTTCAAAGAATCTACAAAACGAATGTCTACCCCTTTAATATAAATAGTTAGTATCTTGGCTCCATCGTAAATAACCTCGGGAATGACATGATTAATTAATTTAGAAATAATAAACATTCCGTCGAAAGATCTTAGATTATGGGCCATTACGATGAGGTTGGTAAATTTCGGCCTAATAGTTTTTCGCTTTCGTTTCCCATCCATAAGTAAAACAGTTTCATTTTGAAACAAAAAATTGAGAAAGTTATTTACACAATATTGTCCTTCAAAAACCGTGGTTTCCACAGGCTGATTTAAAATTTCACTTTGGGCCACTAAGAGCATGGGTTTATGCACATTATTCTCGATTATGGTTTCAATATCGAAATATACATAGGATCTTGGATTCTTTTTAAATGTCGACTGTTTAACATAATGTTGGTTTGGAGGATGATCGATTTTACAAGACTCGCAAGTTGTTTCACATTTGTGAGTTTTTGAAGTTTCAAATTGAACACAGCATTTTTCGCATCTGTGGAAAAGCTTGCAAGTTTCATTTTTTAGGTGAAAACTATAACATTCCCCTTGTTTTAAATATCTATTACAAAGTTTACAACGAATTAAAGGAATTTCTAAAATTTCGTGAAATTCTCGACCTAAACATCTTTTACATTTTATATTTCTAGTGTCAAAACAGTGGTGCTTGTTTCTATGTGTGGTGGAATAAAAAATTTTTTCGCAATTTAAACATGAAGCTACACCGCCCCAAATGGAATGTAGATTTTTAGCTAAATGAACGTGCGTGCCAATTTTTACAAGTAGAATTTTGTGTTCGGCAGGGGGAAAACCCTTGAAATAAATTTGAAAATTTTCCGTGGCGTTAAATATTATTATCTGATACTTTGGGGCTAAATATGATTGAAATTTGGCTATATCACCAATTTCTACAGCGCCTCGAGCAATTCCTACATCATCGTGCAATTTCTTAGCGGCTTTAGTTTGTAATTTACTACGAAAGTATGTTAAGGTTCGATATTCTTTAAGAACGGTTGTTAATGGAAGTTTATTCTTTTTGTACTCGGCAATTTCACAGAGTTTTATTCCTACTGTAAGGGCTCTTGCTACGCACAAATTATCGATATTATTGATATAGTAAAAATTGGCTTTAGTTTTTAAAAAAGCATCAAGATCGATAATATCTCTATTTTTTAGAGATAAAAATTTTTTTCCCATTTTCTGTGGGGATTTCAAAAGAATTATACTAAATTTAATTTCTCCATCTAGTAAGAAATCTTTTTTTGATTGAGCAACGCGAGCTATATGGTTAAATATTCGCGAAACAGTTAACTGATCAATTTTAATAAATTTAATGTTAATTGGATGTTCTAAATTTTCCGATTGAATTGCAAATCTGAGGAAATCGAAACCGGGTGCTTCTTGTCTTACGTATTTGATAATTTTAAACAGAATCTTTTCAAATACTGTAAAAAATAAATGTGTGGGGATTTCGTTTAAGTATATTAGTTCTAGGTCAATGTCCAGTTGTTTACATTTCCACTTTTTTGAATTTCTAGGGCTTAATTTTTTAATTTTATAAAACTTTTTATAATTAAAACTGTTTAACGATGAAAAGTCTAATTGAGAGTCCGAATCGTAATCACTCGAGTCTTCCATGTTCTAATTTCGTTTCCAGGTCTAAAATATTATTCTAATTACTATTACGAATAATTAATTAATGAGTTTAACTTGCCTTCGTGGGTGGAACAACAATTTTTCCTTCCGTCTGCTCAATTAATTTTTTCAGCCTGTTTGTTGAGTTTATTATTCGAATAACATCCATGGATAGGGTGTTAGCTAAGAATTTCACCCTCTTATAATCACCCTTCCAGAGTTCATCTTGGGGAAGATGTTTGATGTTTTTATATGAATATATCTGGATATCTAGATATAATCCCTTGTCGCTCGCTTTTTTTCTCGGAGTTTTAGTTTCGTAAGACACTCCCCCTTTCTTGACTTTCACTGATTGTTCGATACCGACTTCTTCGATGTTTGACATGCGACGAACCTCCTGAATATAGTCCCCATCCGATTCGTCCGACTCTATTAACATCTCCTGTTCAGGACTATCGAAAACTGAAACTACCTGACTCGCGGAGATTTGACTATTACTTGTGGAAGCCATTTTAGCCTGTTATGATTCAATAGAAAATTTTGCCCTTTTATACCAAATGTATTTTTCATTAATTTTTTTCGAAATATAAAACCTTGAATATTAAAGTGATTAATACTACAAGGATAGAACCTAGTTATAATTTATCAGTATGTAAATGGTATTTAAAATTGTTTGTGAATAACAATTTAAATATGTAGACATGTATAAAAATATAAAATTATTAATTATTTTTTTTGAAGGAGTTTATATTTAATTTTCGTGACAAAAAAGACAACGCCCTAAGAGTTTTAATATTATTGCTTTAAAAATCGATTATGGATGTAAGAATTTTGGTAATTACAGGGTTAGATGTTTTAAAATTCTATGGGAAGAAATATATTTCTGCGAGGTATAAAATTTAAACGAATGGATAAAATTATATTTCTGCAGGGTGTATTTGATAAAAAATTGTCTTTTGACTTGATTTTAAAACAGGTTAAAATCAGGATGTAAAAATTAAATATTCTGAAATTTTTCTTATAAAAAGACTGTCTTTCACCGTGTACCTTTTATAAACCATGGGCTCTCGCGAAGTTTTGACTGTTTCTGGTAAGATTACTCATCCTCTCGCTATTAACCCTTTTTCACTTAAATATTTAGCTTTACGTAAAGTTAGGAATTATAACCTTTTTAAAATTAACGATATTTCAATTAGAGTTGAAAATTACTGTATGAGAACTGTCTTTCTTGAGTGTAAAACATTAATAGAACCCTTTAAAAAAATTGTTTTTGCCTGTCCCTTTATAAAAAATTCTTTCAAATTATCGCCAGCTGTTTACGCTTCGGTTTTTTCTAGAAGAATCAATAACAATTCTTGTCTATTTGACGTTCATTCTGTTAATTTTGTCTGTCCCCACGAGGCTTTTGAGTTTGACGGCTTATTGTTCCACACTCAATCCTCTCTTGAAGGCTGGTTTTCTTACGAAATTTTACGCCTAATTGGAAAACATATGCGCCTATATAAAAATTTAAATAAGATCCCATGGTTCCGTCAACATAAAAATCGTAGGAGCCTTCAACGTGACCTTTTAATACTCTTTCAATTACAACAAGTTTCCTTTTTCCGAAAAAAACATTTATCTATTACCACTGACTTTCGCCTAACACGGTATAACATCCGTTTGGAATTAGGCATGATCGTTCTATTTTTTATTAATGATTTGGATCGACAAGAAGTTAAAATAGTTACAACTTTAGAGTAAGGAATACTAATTTTAAAAAAATAATTACAATAATTAAAATAAATATTTTTATTTAGTTGCAAATTATCTCGACCGAATCAAAATTTAAACAATCGTCGGCAACTTTTCCAACTGCGACTCAAGGTAATTACAAAAATTTATTTATTTTTTAAAAAAACTAAAACTATTTATTTTTTTGAAATAGGACTCAAACCTTATAAAATTTTAATTTTTTTATTTAAAGACTTTTTTGTGTTTTTATTTTTTAATTTGTTTATTTTGGTGAAAGGTTTTAATTTTTAAAATGTTTTATATTTTTTATTTTAAATGTTTTTATTTTAGAAAGTTTAAGTGTTTAAATATGTTTTCCAAATCAACTAGCTTTATTAATTTAATTCAGGTGGTGGAGGTTGTTTTTAATATTTCATAATCTACTTTTTCTTTTTTAACTAGCTTTATTAATTTAATGTTGGGATTGGTGTAAAGTTCTTTTTTCTCTATATTAAAAAATCCTTTGTTTTCATCTTTTTTATCCAACGCATTTTCAAGCAATTTTATTAGTACATTTTGTACTAGATTTAATGTTTTTCTATTATTATTATTATCTTTTTTGTTTCTTCATCTCTTGCGCTATCTTTTTTGTTTCTTCATCTCTTTCGCTATATAACCTTGATCCTACCGCTCATAACAAACGAACCATTGATTATTTATTATTCTTTCTGATTTTTTTCATGTACTCTATGTACTTTTTTATACTAATATCGGTTAAACTTTAATGTTTTATGTTTTTTTTTTGGTAATTGAATAGTTTATTAACTGAAAATTGTATAAGTACATTTTGTACTAGGTTGTTTTTAAAAATTGAATATAATTGTTTTTATTAATTTATAAAACTTGTTTAAGAAGGATAGTGATAATTAGTTAACCTTCGTTGTATTAAAAATTAATAATTATTCCCAAAGGCAATATTTTTAAATTTTAAAAATATATGTCAGGCTTAAACTATAAAATCTCAATGTAAAGGATTTTACCAAAAGAAATCTAGAATCAAGATGTCTGGTGAATTTCATCTAAAGCCTGTACTTTCTTTGCCGCGATCTTTAAAATTGTTTCTCTTCGAGTAGTAAGAATGTTTATTCTTTGTAATACTCGTCAAATTTCGCGATGGAATCACAAGAATTTAAAGTCTGAACTTCGTATGTTAGATCAAATTCAACATGTTGGCATTGAACAACATTCGATCTGTTTTAATTCAGACATTCTCGAACTGTATACTTCCGAAGCGATTAAGACCAAAACCAGTGTTTTATTCGTGCGATGATAGATCAACAAAAAGAATTCTTGTGGTAAATATTTTTTAGATATATTCATTTTTAATAGGTTAATTTATTTATATTTATAAATTCTAGCCTGAATTTCCAACCCGACATGTCGTTTTGTACCGAAGAGGAAAAATACCTTCTACGAATTGATGTAATTATAATTATTTTTAATTATACACTTAAAATATTTTTTAACATTTGTTTTTTTTTATTTTTCAGCCTTCAAATTATTTATACAACCTTCTTTAATTCTTTATTATTAATTTTGTTAGATTTTAGTTTTATTGTTAGTGTTTCATATGTTGTTAAGTGTATAAAAAATATATTGAAATATCATAGTTATTAAATATTATAATAACTAATTGTGTTTTTTTTTTGATTACTTAAAATAGCATTGTTTTTTAAAATAATAAAATATTTGCGAAAAACTTATTTATATTATTTTAATTATTTAAAGTATTTTGGGTGGGGCCAAAACCGCCAAGGGTATAAAGCGAAGGTCGCGAATTCGTTTCCCCATCTCGCAAATAGCTAATTAGCATTTTAAACGGCGAAAAAACGAAAAAAACCAAAAAATGACACCAAAAGTAAATTAACGTAAGTATTTGGTGGGGTCACATATTACCGCCGATATCTCGGTTCGACCTTGTCCGATCGTGACCAAACTTGTTGATTTGATAGACCGAGGCTTAGTGGTTGTGTACAGGTGTCAGGCGTCGAGGTCAAAGATTATCTTCAAGGTGAAATTTGAAAACAAAAATATTTTCGATTTTTCCAAGGACAAAAATTTTTGGAAAATATTTTGGGGGGGTTGTTTTGGCGGCCATCTTGGCGGCCATCTTGGAAATAAAAGCGCTAAGTTTTAGTTTCCTACTACTCCCCTCCTCACATAGCCTCAAATTCTAATTTCAACTGCCCCCCTCCCCACATAGTCTCAAAACCTACTTTCAACTGCCCCCCTCCCCTTAGTTCTAACCAGCCCAGCAACGGCAAACATCGTTCTCGTACGATAATACATTTTACATCGTGCCAGGGTAAGGATTAATATTCAATTTGACACCACGCCCCCCTCCCCACATAGTCTCAAAACCTACTTTCAACTGCCCCCCTCCCCTTAGTTCTAACCAGCCCAGCAACGGCAAACATCGTTCTCGTACGATAATACATTTTACATCGTGTCAGGGTAGGGATTAATATTAAATTTGACCCCACGCCACCCCCCCTACTCTCATATGCTCGAAACCTACTCTCAACTGCTCCTTCTCCTCAGTTCTAACCAGGCCAGCAACGGCAAACATCGTTCTCGCACGATAATACATTTTACATCGTGCCAGGGTAGGGAGTAATATTAAATTTGACCCCACGCCCCCCTACTCTCATATGCTCGAAACCTACTCTCAACTGCCCCTTCCCCTCAGTTCTATACAGCCCAGCAACGGCAAACATCGTTCTCGTACGATAATACATTTTACATCGTGCCAGCGTAGGTATTAATTTTCAATTTGACGCCATGCCCCCCCCCCCTCCCTCCTCTTATAATCTCGCAACCATCTTCTACAGCCCCCTCTTGTTCTAACCAGCCCAGCAACAGCAAACATCGTTCTCGCACGATAATACATTTTACATCGTGCCAGGGTAGGGGTAAATATTAAATTTGACCCCACGCCCCCCTACTCTGATATGCTCGAAACCTACTATCAACTGCCCCTTCCCCTCAGTTCTAACCAGGCCAGCAACGGCAAACATCGCTGTCGCACGATAATATATTTTACATCATGTCAGGGTAGGGATTAATATTAAATTTGACCCCACGCCACCCCCCCTACTCTCATATGCTCGAAACCTACTCTCAACTGCTCCTTCTCCTCAGTTCTAACCAGGCCAGCAACGGCAAACATCGTTCTCGCACGATAAAACATTTTACATCGTGTCAGGGTAGGGAGTAATATTAAATTTGACCCCACGCCCCCCTACTCTCATATGCTCGAAACCTACTCTCAACTGCCCCTTCCCCTCAGTTCTATACAGCCCAGCAACGGCAAACATCGTTCTCGCACGATAATACATTTTACATCGTGCCAGGGTAGGGATTAATATTAAATTTGACCCCACGCCCCCCCCCTACTTTCATATGCTCGAAACCTACTCTTAACTGCCCCTTCCCCTCAGTTCTAACCAGGCCAGCAACGGCAAACATCGTTCTCGCACGATAATACATTTTACATCGTGCCAGGGTAGGGATTAATATTCAATTTGACACCACGCCCCCCCCCCTCCTCACTTAGTCTCAAACCCTACTTTCAACTGCCCCCCTCCCCTTAGTTCTAACCAGCCCAGCAACGGTAAACATCTTTCTCGTACGATAATACATTTTACATCGTGCCAGGGTAAGGATTAATATTCAATTTGACACCACGCCCCCCTCCTCACATAGTCTCAAAACCTACTTTCAACTGCCCCCTTCCCCTTAGTTATGACCAGCCCAGCAGCGGCAAACATCGTTCTCGTACGATAATACATTTTACATCGTGCCAGGGTAGGTATTAATATTAAATTTGACCCCACGCCCCCCTACTCTCATATGATCGAAACGTACTCTCAACTGCCCCTTTTCCTCAGTTCTAACCAGGCCAGCAACGGCAAACATCGTCCTCGTACGATAATACATTTTACATCGTGCCAGGGTAGGGGTTAATATTAAATTTGACCCCACGCCCCCCTACTCTGATATGCTCGAAACCTACTATCAACTGCCCCTTCCCCTCAGTTCTAACCAGGCCAGCAACGGCAAACATCGCTCTCGCACGATAATATATTTTACATCGTGTCAGGGTAGGGATTAATATTAAATTTGACCCCACGCCACCCCCCCTACTCTCATATGCTCGAAACCTACTCTCAACTGCTCCTTCTCCTCAGTTCTAACCAGGCCAGCAACGGCAAACATCGTTCTCGCACGATAATACATTTTACATCGTGCCAGGGTAGGGAGTAATATTAAATTTGACCGCACGCCCCCCTACTCTCATATGCTCGAAACCTACTCTCAACTGCCCCTTCCCCTCAGTTCTATACGGCCCAGCAACGGCAAACATCGTTCTCGCACGATAATACATTTTACATCGTGCCATAGTAGGGATTAATATTTAATTTGACCCCACGCCCCCCCCCCTACTTTCATATGCTCGAAACCTACTCTTAACTGCCCCTTCGCCTCAGTTCTAACCAGCCCAGCAACGGCAAACATCGTTCTCGTACGATAATACATTTTACATCGTGCCAGGGTAGGGGTTAATATTCAATTTGAAACTATGCCCCCCCCCCTTCTCACATAGTCTAAAAACCTACTTTCAACTGCCCCCTCACCTTAGTTCTAACCAGCCCAGCAACAGCAAACATCGTTCTCGTACGATAACACATTTTCCATCGTGCCAGGATAGTTAAAAATATTCAATTTGACCCCAAGCTACTCCCTCCTCTCATATTCTCGCAACCTACTCACAACGTCCCCCCCCCCAGTTCTAACTAGCCCAGCAACTGCAAACATCGTTCTCGTATGATAATACATTTTCCATTGTGCCATTATAGGGATTAATATTCAATTTGACACCACGCCCCCTCTCCTCACATAGTCTCAAAACCTACTTTCAATTACCCCCCTCCCCTTAGTTCTAACCAGCCCAGCAACGGTAAACATCTTTCTCGTACGATAATACATTTTACATCGTGCCAGGGTAAGGATTAGTATTCAATTTGACACCACGCCCCCCACCTCACATAGTCTCAAAACCTACTTTCAACTGCCCCCCTCCCCTTAGTTATGACCAGCCCAGCAGCGGCAAACATCGTTCTCGTACGATAATACATTTTACATCGTGCCAGGGTAGGTATTAATATTCAATTTGACACCACGCCCCCCCTCCTCACATAGTCTCAAACCCTACTTTCAACTGCCCCCCTCCCCTTAGTTCTAACCAGCCCACCAACGGCAAACATCGTTCTCGTACGATAATACATTTTACATCGTGCCAGGGTAGGGATTAATATTCAATTTGACACCACGCCCCCCTCCTCACATAGTCTCAAAACCTGCTTTCAACTGCCCCCCTCCCCTTAGTTCTAACCAGCCCAGCAACGGCAAACATCGTTCTCGTACGATAATACATTTTACATCGTGCCAGGATAGGGATTAATATTTAATTGGACACCATGCCCCCCCTCCTGTCATACTCTCGCAACCTATTCCCAACTGCTCCCCCAGTTCTAACCAGCCCAGCAACAGCAAACATCGTTCTCGTACGATAATACATTTTACATCTTGCCAGGATATGGATTAATTTTCAGTTTGCCGCCGTGCCCCCCCTTTCCTCCTCTTATAATCTCGCAACCTACTTCTACAGCCCCCTCTTGTTCTAACCAGCCCAGCAACTGCAAACATCGTTCTCGCACGATAATACATTTCACATCGTGCCAGGGTAGGGATTAATATTAAATTTGACCCCACGCCCCCCCTACTCTCATATGCTCGAAACTACTCTCAACTGCCCCTTCCCCTCAGTTCTAACCAGGCCAGCAACGGCAAACATCGTTCTCCCACGATAATACATTTTACATCGTGCCAGGGTAGGGATTAATATTCAATTTGACACCACGCCCCCCTCCTCACATAGTCTCAAAACCTAATTTCAACTGCCCCCCTATCCACATAGTCTCAAAACCTACTTTCAACTGCCCCCCTCCCTTTAGTTCTAACCAGCCAAGCAACGGCAAACATCGTTCTCGTACGATAATACATTTTACATCGTGCCAGGGTAAGGATTAATATTCAATTTGACACCACGCCCCCCTCCTCACATAGTCTCAAAACCTACTTTCGACTGCCCCCCTCCCCTTAGTTCTAACCAGCCCAGCAACGGTAAACATCTTTCTCGTACGATAATACATTTTACATCGTGCCAGGGTAAGGATTAATATTCAATTTGACACCACGCCCCCCTCCTCACATAGTCTCAAAACCTACTTTCAACTGCCCCCTTCCCCTTAGTTATGACCAGCCAAGCAGCGGCAAACATCGTTCTCGTACGATAATACATTTTACATCGTGCCAGGGTAGGGATTAATATTCAATTTGACACCACGCCCCCCCTCCTCACTTAGTCTCAAACCCTACTTTCAACTGCCCCCCTCCCCTTAGTTCTAACCAGCCCAGCAACAGCAAACATCGTTCTCGTACGATAATACATTTTACATCTTGCCAGGATATGGATTAATTTTCAATTTGACGCCATGCCCCCCCCCCTCCCTCCTCTTATAATCTCGCAACCTACTTCTACAGCCCCCTCTTGTTCTAACCAGCCCAGCAACAGCAAACATCGTTCTCGCACGATAATACATTTTACATCGTGCCAGGGTAGGGATTAATATTAAATTTGACCCCAGGCCCCAGTACTCTCATATGCTCGAAACGTACTCTCAACTGCCCCTTTTCCTCAGTTCTAACCAGGCCAGCAACGGCAAATATCGTCCTCGTACGATAATACATTTTACATCGTGCCAGGGTAGGGGTTAATATTAAATTTGACCCCACGCCCCCCTACTCTGATATGCTCGAAACCTACTATCAACTGCCCCTTCCCCTCAGTTTTAACTAGAGCAGCAACGGCAAACATCGCTCTCGCACGATAATATATTTTACATCGTGTCAGGGTAGGGATTAATATTAAATTTGACACCACGCCACCCCCCCCCCCCTACTCTCATATGCTCGAAACCTACTCTCAACTGCTCCTTCTCCTTAGTTCTAACCAGGCCAGCAACGGCAAACATCGTTCTCGCACGATAATACATTTTACATCGTGCCAGGGTAGGGAGTAATATTAAATTTGACCCCACGCCCCCCTAATCTCATATGCTCGAAACCTACTCTCAACTGCCCCTTCCCCTCAGTTCTATACCGCCCAACAACGGCAAACATCGTTCTCGCACGATAATACATTTTACATCGTGCCTGAATAGGGATTAATATTAAATTTGACCCCACGCCCTCCCTACTCTTATATGCTCGAAACCTACTCTCAACTGCCCCTTCCCCTCAGTTCTAACCAACCCAGCAACGGCAAACATCGTTCTCGCACGATAATACATTTTACATCGTGCCAGGGTAGGGATTAATATTAAATTTGACCCCACGCCCCCCCCCCTACTCTCATATGCTTGAAACGTACTCTCAACTGCCCCTTCCCCCATTCTAACCAGTCCAGCAACGGCAAACATCGTTCCCGCACGATAATACATTTTACATCGTGCCAGGGTAGGGATTAATATTAAATTTGACCCCACGCCCCCCCCCTACTCTCATATGCTCGAAACCTACTCTTAACTGCCCCTTCCCCTCAGTTCTAACCAGCCCAGCAACGGCAAACATCGTTCTCGTACGATAATACATTTTACATCGTGCCATGGTAGGGGTTAATATTCAATTTGACACCATGCCCCCCCTCCTCACATAGTCTCAAAACCTACTTTCAACTGCCCCCCTCCCCTTAGTTCTAACTAGCCCAGCAACAGCAAACATCGTTCTCGTACGATAACACATTTTCCATCGTGCCAGGATAGGTAAAAATATTCAATTTGACCCCACGCGCCCCCCTCCTCTCATATTCTCGCAACCTACTCACAACGTCCCCCCCCCCCAGTTTTAACTAGCCCAACAACTGCAAACATCGTTCCCGTACGATAATACATTTTCCATCGTGCTATTATAGGGATTAATATTCAATTTGACACCACGTCCCCCCTCCTCACATAGTCTCAAACCCTACTTTCAACTGCCCCCCTCCCCTTAGTTCTAACCAGCCCAGCAACGGCAAACATCGTTCTCGTACGATAATACATTTTACATCGTGCCAGGGTAAGGATTAATATTCAATTTGACACCACGCCCCCCTCCTCACATAGTCTCAAAACCTACTTTCAACTGCCCCCCTCCCCTTAGTTCAAACCAGCCCAGCAACGGCAAACATCGTTCTCGTACGATAATACATTTTACATCATGCCAGGGTAAGGATTAATATTCAATTTGACACCACGTCCCCCCTCCTCACATAGTTTCAAAACCTACTTTCAACTGCCCCCCTCCCCTTAGTTCAAACCAGCCCAGCAACGGCAAACATCGTTCTCGTACGATAATACATTTTACATCGTGCCAGGGTAGGGATTAATATTCAATTTGACACCACGCCCCCCCCCCCCCTCCTCACATAGTCTCAAACCCTACTTTCAACTGCCCCCCTCCCCTTAGTTCTAACCAGCCCAGCAACGGCAAACATCGTTTTCGTACGATAATATATTTTACATCGTGCCAGGGTTAGGATTAATATTCAATTTGACACCACGCCCCCTCCTCACATAGTCTCAAAACCTACTTTTAACTGCCCCCCTCCCCTTAGTTCTAACCAGCCCAGCAACAGCAAACATCGTTCTCGTAGGATAACACATTTTCCATCGTGCCAGGATAGGTAAAAATATTCAATTTGACCCCACGCGCCCCCCTCCTCTCATATTCTCGCAACCTACTCACAACGTCCCCCCCCCCAGTTCTAACTAGCCCAACAACTGCAAACATCGTTCTCGTACGATAATACATTTTCCATCGTGCCACTATAGGGATTAATATTCAATTTGACACCACGTCCCCCCTCCTCACATAGTCTCAAAACCTACTTTCAACTGCCCCCCTCCCCTTAGTTCTAACCAGCCCAGCAACGGCAAACATCGTTCTCGTACGATAATACATTTTACATCGTGCCAGGGTAAGGATTAATATTCAATTTGACACCACGCCCCCCTCCTCACATAGTCTCAAAACCTACTTTCAACTGCCCCCCCCCCTTAGTTCAAACCAGCCCAGCAACGGCAAACATCGTTCTCGTACGATAATACATTTTACATCGTGCCAGGGTATAGATTAATATTCAATTTGACACCACGCCCCCCCTCCTCACATAGTCTCAAACCCTACTTTCAACTGCCCCCCTCCCCTTAGTTCTAACCAGCCCAGCAACGGCAAACATCGTTCTCGTACGATAATACATTTTACATCGTGCCAGGGTAGGGAGTAATATTAAATTTGACCCCACGCCCCCCTACTCTCATATGCTCGAAACCTACTCTCAACTGCCCCTTCGCCTCAGTTCTAACCAGCCCAGCAACGGCAAACATCGTTCTCGTACGATAATACATTTTACATCGTGCCAGGGTAGGGGTTAATATTCAATTTGAAACCATGCCCCCCCCCTTCTCACATAGTCTAAAAACCTACTTTCAACTGCCCCCCTCCCCTTAGTTCTAACCAGCCCAGCAACGGTAAACATCTTTCTCGTACGATAATACATTTTACATCGTGCCAGGGTAAGGATTAATATTGAATTTCACACCAGCCCCCCCCCTCCTCACATAGTCTCAAACCCTACTTTCAACTGCCCCCCTCCCCTTAGTTCTAACCAGCCCAGCAACGGCAAACATCGTTCTCGTACGATAATACATTTTACATCGTGCCAGGGTAGGGATTAATATTCAATTTGACACCACGCCCTTCTCCTCACATAGTCTCAAAACCTGCTTTCAACTGCCCCCCTCCCCTTAGTTCTAACCAGCCCAGCAACGGCAAACATCGTTCTCGTACGATAATACATTTTACATCGTGCCAGGATAGGGATTAATATTCAATTTGACCCCACGCCCCCCTACTCTCATATGATCGAAACGTACTCTCAACTGCCCCTTTTCCTCAGTTCTAACCAGGCCAGCAACGGCAAACATCGTCCTCGTACGATAATACATTTTACATCGTGCCAGGGTAGGGGTTAATATTAAATTTGACCCCACGCCCCCCTACTCTGATATGCTCGAAACCTACTATCAACTGCTCCTTCTCCTCAGTTCTAACCAGGCCAGCAACGGCAAACATCGCTCTCGCACGAAAATATATTTTACATCGTGTCAGGGTAGGGATTAATATTAAATTTGACCCCACGCCACCCCCCCCTACTCTCATATGCTCGAAACCTACTCTCAACTGCTCCTTCTCCTCAGTTCTAACCAGGCCAGCAACGGCAAACATCGTTCTCGCACGATAATACATTTTACATCGTGCCAGGGTAGGGAGTAATATTAAATTTGACCCCACGCCCCCCTACTCTCATATGCTCGAAACCTACTCTCAACTGCCCCTTCCCCTCAGTTCTATACGGCCCAGCAACGGCAAACATCGTTCTCGCACGATAATACATTTTACATCGTGCCAGGGTAGGGATTAATATTTAATTTGACCCCACGCCCCCCCCCCCCCTACTTTCATATGCTCGAAACCTACTCTTAACTGCCCCTTCGCCTCAGTTCTAACCAGCCCAGCAACGGCAAACATCGTTCTCGTACGATAATACATTTTACATCGTGCCAGGGTAGGGGTTAATATTCAATTTGAAACCATGCCCCCCCCCCTTCTCACATAGTCTAAAAACCTACTTTCAACTGCCCCCTCCCCTTAGTTCTAACCAGCCCAGCAACAGCAAACATCGTTCTCGTACGATAACACATTTTCCATCGTGCCAGGATAGTTAAAAATATTCAATTTGACCCCAAGCTACTCCCTCCTCTCATATTCTCGCAACCTACTCACAACGTCCCCCCCCCCCCCAGTTCTAACTAGCCCAGCAACGGTAAACATCTTTCTCGTACGATAATACATTTTACATCGTGCCAGGGTAAGGATTAGTATTCAATTTGACACCACGCCCCCCACCTCACATAGTCTCAAAACCTACTTTCAACTGCCCCCCTCCCCTTAGTTATGACCAGCCCAGCAGCGGCAAACATCGTTCTCGTACGATAATACATTTATATCGTGCCAGGGTAGGTATTAATATTCAATTTGACACCACGCCCCCCCTCCTCACATAGTCTCAAACCCTACTTTCAACTGCCCCCCTCCCCTTAGTTCTAACCAGCCCACCAACGGCAAACATCGTTCTCGTACGATAATACATTTTACATCGTGCCAGGGTAAGGATTAATATTGAATTTCACACCAGCCCCCCCCCTCCTCACATAGTCTCAAACCCTACTTTCAACTGCCCCCCTCCCCTTAGTTCTAACCAGCCCAGCAACGGCAAACATCGTTCTCGTACGATAATACATTTTACATCGTGCCAGGGTAGGGATTAATATTCAATTTGACACCACGCCCTTCTCCTCACATAGTCTCAAAACCTGCTTTCAACTGCCCCCCTCCCCTTAGTTCTAACCAGCCCAGCAACGGCAAACATCGTTCTCGTACGATAATACATTTTACATCGTGCCAGGATAGGGATTAATATTCAATTTGACCCCACGCCCCCCTACTCTCATATGATCGAAACGTACTCTCAACTGCCCCTTTTCCTCAGTTCTAACCAGGCCAGCAACGGCAAACATCGTCCTCGTACGATAATACATTTTACATCGTGCCAGGGTAGGGGTTAATATTAAATTTGACCCCACGCCCCCCTACTCTGATATGCTCGAAACCTACTATCAACTGCCCCTTCCCCTCAGTTCTAACCAGGCCAGCAACGGCAAACATCGCTCTCGCACGAAAATATATTTTACATCGTGTCAGGGTAGGGATTAATATTAAATTTGACCCCACGCCACCCCCCCCCTACTCTCATATGCTCGAAACCTACTCTCAACTGCTCCTTCTCCTCAGTTCTAACCAGGCCAGCAACGGCAAACATCGTTCTCGCACGATAATACATTTTACATCGTGCCAGGGTAGGGAGTAATGTTAAATTTGACCCCACGCCCCCCTACTCTCATATGCTCGAAACCTACTCTCAACTGCCCCTTCCCCTCAGTTCTATACGGCCCAGCAACGGCAAACATCGTTCTCGCACGATAATACATTTTACATCGTGCCAGGGTAGGGATTAATATTTAATTTGACCCCACGCCCCCCCCCCCTACTTTCATATGCTCGAAACCTACTCTTAACTGCCCCTTCGCCTCAGTTCTAACCAGCCCAGCAACGGCAAACATCGTTCTCGTACGATAATACATTTTACATCGTGCCAGGGTAGGGGTTAATATTCAATTTGAAACCATGCCCCCCCCCCTTCTCACATAGTCTAAAAACCTACTTTCAACTGCCCCCTCCCCTTAGTTCTAACCAGCCCAGCAACAGCAAACATCGTTCTCGTACGATAACACATTTTCCATCGTGCCAGGATAGTTAAAAATATTCAATTTGACCCCAAGCTACTCCCTCCTCTCATATTCTCGCAACCTACTCACAACGTCCCCCCCCCCCCCCCCAGTTCTAACTAGCCCAGCAACGGTAAACATCTTTCTCGTACGATAATACATTTTACATCGTGCCAGGGTAAGGATTAGTATTCAATTTGACACCACGCCCCCCACCTCACATAGTCTCAAAACCTACTTTCAACTGCCCCCCTCCCCTTAGTTATGACCAGCCCAGCAGCGGCAAACATCGTTCTCGTACGATAATACATTTTACATCGTGCCAGGGTAGGTATTAATATTCAATTTGACACCACGCCCCCCCTCCTCACATAGTCTCAAACCCTACTTTCAACTGCCCCCCTCCCCTTAGTTCTAACCAGCCCACCAACGGCAAACATCGTTCTCGTACGATAATACATTTTACATCGTGCCAGGGTAGGGATTAGTATTCAATTTGACACCACGCCCCCCACCTCACATAGTCTCAAAACCTACTTTCAACTGCCCCCCTCCCCTTAGTTATGACCAGCCCAGCAGCGGCAAACATCGTTCTCGTACGATAATACATTTTACATCGTGCCAGGGTAGGTATTAATATTCAATTTGACACCACGCCCCCCCTCCTCACATAGTCTCAAACCCTACTTTCAACTGCCCCCCTCCCCTTAGTTCTAACCAGCCCACCAACGGCAAACATCGTTCCTGTACGATAATACATTTTACATCGTGCCAGGGTAGGGATTAATTTTCAGTTTGCCGCCGTGCCCCCCCTTTCCTCCTCTTATAATCTCGCAACCTACTTCTACAGCCCCCTCTTGTTCTAACCAGCCCAGCAACTGCAAACATCGTTCTCGCACGATAATACATTTCACATCGTGCCAGGGTAGGGATTAATATTAAATTTGACCCCACGCCCCCCCTACTCTCATATGCTCGAAACTACTCTCAACTGCCCCTTCCCCTCAGTTCTAACCAGGCCAGCAACGGCAAACATCGTTCTCCCACGATAATACATTTTACATCGTGCCAGGGTAGGGATTAATATTCAATTTGACACCACGCCCCCCTCCTCACATAGTCTCAAAACCTAATTTCAACTGCCCCCCTCCCCACATAGTCTCAAAACCTACTTTCAACTGCCCCCCTCCCCTTAGTTCTAACCAGCCAAGCAACGGCAAACATCGTTCTCGTACGATAATACATTTTACATCGTGCCAGGGTAAGGATTAATATTCAATTTGACACTACGCCCCCCTCCTCACATAGTCTCAAAACCTACTTTCGACTGCCCCCCTCCCCTTAGTTCTAACCAGCCCAGCAACGGTAAACATCTTTCTCGTACGATAATACATTTTACATCGTGCCAGGGTAAGGATTAATATTCAATTTGACACCACGCCCCCCTCCTCACATAGTCTCAAAACCTACTTTCAACTGCCCCCTTCCCCTTAGTTATGACCAGCCAAGCAGCGGCAAACATCGTTCTCGTACGATAATACATTTTACATCGTGCCAGGGTAGGGATTAATATTCAATTTGACACCACGCCCCCCCTCCTCACTTAGTCTCAAACCCTACTTTCAACTGCCCCCCTCCCCTTAGTTCTAACCAGCCCAGCAACAGCAAACATCGTTCTCGTACGATAATACATTTTACATCTTGCCAGGATATGGATTAATTTTCAATTTGACGCCATGCCCCCCCCCCTCCCTCCTCTTATAATCTCGCAACCTACTTCTACAGCCCCCTCTTGTTCTAACCAGCCCAGCAACAGCAAACATCGTTCTCGCACGATAATACATTTTACATCGTGCCAGGGTAGGGATTAATATTAAATTTGACCCCAGGCCCCAGTACTCTCATATGCTCGAAACGTACTCTCAACTGCCCCTTTTCCTCAGTTCTAACCAGGCCAGCAACGGCAAATATCGTCCTCGTACGATAATACATTTTACATCGTGCCAGGGTAGGGGTTAATATTAAATTTGAACCCACGCCCCCCTACTCTGATATGCTCGAAACCTACTATCAACTGCCCCTTCCCCTCAGTTTTAACTAGAGCAGCAACGGCAAACATCGCTCTCGCACGATAATATATTTTACATCGTGTCAGGGTAGGGATTAATATTAAATTTGACACCACGCCACCCCCCCCCCTACTCTCATATGCTCGAAACCTACTCTCAACTGCTCCTTCTCCTCAGTTCTAACCAGGCCAGCAACGGCAAACATCGTTCTCGCACGATAATACATTTTACATCGTGCCAGGGTAGGGAGTAATATTAAATTTGACCCCACGCCCCCCTAATCTCATATGCTCGAAACCTACTCTCAACTGCCCCTTCCCCTCAGTTCTATACAGCCCAACAACGGCAAACATCGTTCTCGCACGATAATACATTTTACATCGTGCCTGAATAGGGATTAATATTAAATTTGACCCCACGCCCTCCCTACTCTTATATGCTCGAAACCTACTCTCAACTGCCCCTTCCCCTCAGTTCTAACCAACCCAGCAACGGCAAACATCGTTCTCGCACGATAATACATTTTACATCGTGCCAGGGTAGGGATTAATATTAAATTTGACCCCACGCCCCCCCCCTACTCTCATATGCTTGAAACGTACTCTCAACTGCCCCTTCCCCTCATTCTAACCAGTCCAGCAACGGCAAACATCGTTCCCGCACGATAATACATTTTACATCGTGCCAGGGTAGGGATTAATATTAAATTTGACCCCACGCCCCCCCCCCTACTCTCATATGCTCGAAACCTACTCTTAACTGCCCCTTCCCCTCAGTTCTAACCAGCCCAGCAACGGCAAACATCGTTCTCGTACGATAATACATTTTACATCGTGCCATGGTAGGGGTTAATATTCAATTTGACACCATGCCCCCCCTCCTCACATAGTCTCAAAACCTACTTTCAACTGCCCCCCTCCCCTTAGTTCTAACCAGCCCAGCAACGGCAAACATCGTTCTCGTACGATAATACATTTTACATCGTGCCAGGGTAAGGATTAATATTCAATTTGACACCACGCCCCCCTCCTCACATAGTCTCAAAACCTACTTTCAACTGCCCCCCCCCCCTTAGTTCAAACCAGCCCAGCAACGGCAAACATCGTTCTCGTACGATAATACATTTTACATCGTGCCAGGGTAAGGATTAATATTCAATTTGACACCACGCCCCCCTCCTCACATAGTCTCAAAACCTACTTTCAACTGCCCCCTTCCCCTTAGTTATGACCAGCCAAGCAGCGGCAAACATCGTTCTCGTACGATAATACATTTTACATCGTGCCAGGGTAGGGATTAATATTCAATTTGACACCACGCCCCCCCTCCTCACTTAGTCTCAAACCCTACTTTCAACTGCCCCCCTCCCCTTAGTTCTAACCAGCCCAGCAACAGCAAACATCGTTCTCGTACGATAATACATTTTACATCTTGCCAGGATATGGATTAATTTTCAATTTGACGCCATGCCCCCCCCCCTCCCTCCTCTTATAATCTCGCAACCTACTTCTACAGCCCCCTCTTGTTCTAACCAGCCCAGCAACAGCAAACATCGTTCTCGCACGATAATACATTTTACATCGTGCCAGGGTAGGGATTAATATTAAATTTGACTCCAGGCCCCAGTACTCTCATATGCTCGAAACGTACTCTCAACTGCCCCTTTTCCTCAGTTCTAACCAGGCCAGCAACGGCAAATATCGTCCTCGTACGATAATACATTTTACATCGTGCCAGGGTAGGGGTTAATATTAAATTTGACCCCACGCCCCCCTACTCTGATATGCTCGAAACCTACTATCAACTGCCCCTTCCCCTCAGTTTTAACTAGAGCAGCAACGGCAAACATCGCTCTCGCACGATAATATATTTTACATCGTGTCAGGGTAGGGATTAATATTAAATTTGACACCACGCCACCCCCCCCCCTACTCTCATATGCTCGAAACCTACTCTCAACTGCTCCTTCTCCTCAGTTCTAACCAGGCCAGCAACGGCAAACATCGTTCTCGCACGATAATACATTTTACATCGTGCCAGGGTAGGGAGTAATATTAAATTTGACCCCACGCCCCCCTAATCTCATATGCTCGAAACCTACTCTCAACTGCCCCTTCCCCTCAGTTCTATACAGCCCAACAACGGCAAACATCGTTCTCGCACGATAATACATTTTACATCGTGCCTGAATAGGGATTAATATTAAATTTGACCCCACGCCCTCCCTACTCTTATATGCTCGAAACCTACTCTCAACTGCCCCTTCCCCTCAGTTCTAACCAACCCAGCAACGGCAAACATCGTTCTCGCACGATAATACATTTTACATCGTGCCAGGGTAGGGATTAATATTAAATTTGACCCCACGCCCCCCCCCTACTCTCATATGCTTGAAACGTACTCTCAACTGCCCCTTCCCCTCATTCTAACCAGTCCAGCAACGGCAAACATCGTTCCCGCACGATAATACATTTTACATCGTGCCAGGGTAGGGATTAATATTAAATTTGACTCCACGCCCCCCCCCTACTCTCATATGCTCGAAACCTACTCTTAACTGCCCCTTCCCCTCAGTTCTAACCAGCCCAGCAACGGCAAACATCGTTCTCTTACGATAATACATTTTACATCGTGCCATGGTAGGGGTTAAAAATTCAATTTGACACCATGCCCCCCTCCTCACATAGTCTCAAAACCTACTTTCAACTGCCCCCCTCCCCTTAGTTCTAACTAGCCCAGCAACAGCAAACATCGTTCTCGTACGATAACACATTTTCCATCGTGCCAGGATAGGTAAAAATATTCAATTTGACCCCACGCGCCCCCCTCCTCTCATATTCTCGCAACCTACTCACAACGTCCCCCCCCCCAGTTTTAACTAGCCCAACAACTGCAAACATCGTTCCCGTACGATAATACATTTTCCATCGTGCTATTATAGGGATTAATATTCAATTTGACACCACGTCCCCCCTCCTCACATAGTCTCAAACCCTACTTTCAACTGCCCCCTCCCCTTAGTTCTAACCAGCCCAGCAACGGCAAACATCGTTCTCGTACGATAATACATTTTACATCGTGCCAGGGTAAGGATTAATATTCAATTTGACACCACGCCCCCCTCCTCACATAGTCTCAAAACCTACTTTCAACTGCCCCCCTCCCCTTAGTTCAAACCAGCCCAGCAACGGCAAACATCGTTCTCGTACGATAATACATTTTACATCATGCCAGGGTAAGGATTAATATTCAATTTGACACCACGTCCCCCCTCCTCACATAGTTTCAAAACCTACTTTCAACTGCCCCCCTCCCCTTAGTTCAAACCAGCCCAGCAACGGCAAACATCGTTCTCGTACGATAATACATTTTACATCGTGCCAGGGTAGGGATTAATATTCAATTTGACACCACGCCCCCCCCCTCCTCACATAGTCTCAAACCCTACTTTCAACTGCCCCCCTCCCCTTAGTTCTAACCAGCCCAGCAACGGCAAACATCGTTTTCGTACGATAATATATTTTACATCGTGCCAGGGTTAGGATTAATATTCAATTTGACACCACGCCCCCTCCTCACATAGTCTCAAAACCTACTTTTAACTGCCCCCATCCCCTTAGTTCTAACCAGCCCAGCAACAGCAAACATCGTTCTCGTAGGATAACACATTTTCCATCGTGCCAGGATAGGTAAAAATATTCAATTTGACCCCACGCGCCCCCCTCCTCTCATATTCTCGCAACCTACTCACAACGTCCCCCCCCCCCCAGTTCTAACTAGCCCAACAACTGCAAACATCGTTCTCGTACGATAATACATTTTCCATCGTGCCACTATAGGGATTAATATTCAATTTGACACCACGTCCCCCCTCCTCACATAGTCTCAAAACCTACTTTCAACTGCCCCCCTCCCCTTAGTTCTAACCAGCCCAGCAACGGCAAACATCGTTCTCGTACGATAATACATTTTACATCGTGCCAGGGTAAGGATTAATATTCAATTTGACACCACGCCCCCCTCCTCACATAGTCTCAAAACCTACTTTCAACTGCCCCCCCCTTAGTTCAAACCAGCCCAGCAACGGCAAACATCGTTCTCGTACGATAATACATTTTACATCGTGCCAGGGTATAGATTAATATTCAATTTGACACCACGCCCCCCCTCCTCACATAGTCTCAAACCCTACTTTCAACTGCCCCCCTCCCCTTAGTTCTAACCAGCCCAGCAACGGCAAACATCGTTCTCGTACGATAATACATTTTACATCGTGCCAGGGTAGGGATTAATATTCAATTTGACACCACGCCCCCCTCCTCACATAGTCTCAAAACCTAATTTCAACTGCCCCCCTCCCCACATAGTCTCAAAACCTACTTTCAACTGCCCCCCTCCCCTTAGTTCTAACCAGCCAAGCAACGGCAAACATCGTTCTCGTACGATAATACATTTTACATCGTGCCAGGGTAAGGATTAATATTCAATTTGACACCACGCCCCCCTCCTCACATAGTCTCAAAACCTACTTTCGACTGCCCCCCTCCCCTTAGTTCTAACCAGCCCAGCAACGGTAAACATCTTTCTCGTACGATAATACATTTTACATCATGCCAGGGTAAGGATTAATATTCAATTTGACACCACGTCCCCCCTCCTCACATAGTTTCAAAACCTACTTTCAACTGCCCCCCTCCCCTTAGTTCAAACCAGCCCAGCAACGGCAAACATCGTTCTCGTACGATAATACATTTTACATCGTGCCAGGGTAGGGATTAATATTCAATTTGACACCACGCCCCCCCCCCCTCCTCACATAGTCTCAAACCCTACTTTCAACTGCCCCCCTCCCCTTAGTTCTAACCAGCCCAGCAACGGCAAACATCGTTTTCGTACGATAATATATTTTACATCGTGCCAGGGTTAGGATTAATATTCAATTTGACACCACGCCCCCTCCTCACATAGTCTCAAAACCTACTTTTAACTGCCCCCCTCCCCTTAGTTCTAACCAGCCCAGCAACAGCAAACATCGTTCTCGTAGGATAACACATTTTCCATCGTGCCAGGATAGGTAAAAATATTCAATTTGACCCCACGCGCCCCCCTCCTCTCATATTCTCGCAACCTACTCACAACGTCCCCCCCCCCCCCAGTTCTAACTAGCCCAACAACTGCAAACATCGTTCTCGTACGATAATACATTTTCCATCGTGCCACTATAGGGATTAATATTCAATTTGACACCACGTCCCCCCTCCTCACATAGTCTCAAAACCTACTTTCAACTGCCCCCCTCCCCTTAGTTCTAACCAGCCCAGCAACGGCAAACATCGTTCTCGTACGATAATACATTTTACATCGTGCCAGGGTAAGGATTAATATTCAATTTGACACCACGCCCCCCTCCTCACATAGTCTCAAAACCTACTTTCAACTGCCCCCCCCCCTTAGTTCAAACCAGCCCAGCAACGGCAAACATCGTTCTCGTACGATAATACATTTTACATCGTGCCAGGGTATAGATTAATATTCAATTTGACACCACGCCCCCCCTCCTCACATAGTCTCAAACCCTACTTTCAACTGCCCCCCTCCCCTTAGTTCTAACCAGCCCAGCAACGGCAAACATCGTTCTCGTACGATAATACATTTTACATCGTGCCAGGGTAGGGATTAATATTCAATTTGACACCACGCCCCCCTCCTCACATAGTCTCAAAACCTGCTTTCAACTGCCCCCCTCCCCTTAGTTCTAACCAGCCCAGCAACGGCAAACATCGTTCTCGTACGATAATACATTTTACATTGTGCCAGGATAGGGATTAATATTCAATTTGACACCACGCCCCCCTCCTCACATAGTCTCAAAACCTGCTTTCAACTGCCCCCCTCCCCTTAGTTCTAACCAGCCCAGCAACGGCAAACATCGTTCTCGTACGATAATACATTTTACATCGTGCCAGGGTAGGGATTAATATTCAATTTGACACCACGCCCTTCTCCTCACATAGTCTCAAAACCTGCTTTCAACTGCCCCCCTCCCCTTTGTTCTAACCAGCCCAGCAACGGTAAACATCTTTCTCGTACGATAATACATTTTACATCGTGCCAGGGTAAGGATTAATATTCAATTTCACACCAGCCCCCCCCCTCCTCACATAGTCTCAAACCCTACTTTCAACTGCCCCCCTCCCCTTAGTTCTAACCAGCCCAGCAACGGCAAACATCGTTCTCGTACGATAATACATTTTACATCGTGCCAGGGTAGGGATTAATATTCAATTTGACACCACGCCCTTCTCCTCACATAGTCTCAAAACCTGCTTTCAACTGCCCCCCTCCCCTTAGTTCTAACCAGCCCAGCAACGGCAAACATCGTTCTCGTACGATAATACATTTTACATCGTGCCAGGATAGGGATTAATATTCAATTTGACACCATGGCCCCCCTCCTGTCATACTCTCGCAACCTATTCCCAACAGCCCCCCCCCTTTCTAACCAGCCCAACAACGTCAGACATCGTTCTCATACGATAATACATTTTCCATCGTGCCAGGATAGGTTAAAATATTCAATTTGACCCCACACGCCCCCCCTCCTCTCATACTCTCGCAACCTACTCCCAACTGCTCCCCCAGTTCTAACCAGCCAAGCAACAGCAAACATCGTTCTCGTACGATATAACATTTTACATCTTGCCAGGATATGGATTAATTTTCAATTTGACGCCGTGCCCCCCCTTTCCTCCTCTTATAATCTCGCAACCTACTTCTACAGCCCCCTCTTGTTCTAACCAGCCCAGCAACAGCAAACATCGTTCTCGCACGATAATACATTTTACATCGTGCCAGGGTAGGGATTAATATTAAATTTAACCCCACGCCCCCCCTACTCTCATATGCTCGAAACTACTCTCAACTGCCCCTTCCCCTCAGTTCTAACCAGGCCAGCAACAACAAACATCGTTCTCCCACGATAATACATTTTACATCGTGCTAGGGTAGGGATTAATATTCAATTTGACACCACGCCCCCCTCCTCACATAGCCTCAAATTCTAATTTCAACTGCCCCTCTCCCCACATAGTCTCAAAACCTACTTTCAACTGCCCCCCTCCCCTTAGTTCTAACCAGCCCAGCAACGGCAAACATCGTTCTCGTACGATAATACATTTTACATCGTGCCAGGGTAAGGATTAATATTCAATTTGACACCACGCCCCCCTCCTCACATAGTCTCAAAACCTACTTTCAACTGCCGCCCTCCCCTTAGTTCTAAACAGCCCATCAACGGCAAACATCGTTCTCGTACGATAATACATTTTACATCGTGCCAGGGTAGCGATTAATATTCAATTTGACACCACGCCCCCCCCCTCCTCACTTAGTCTCAAACCCTACTTTCAACTGCCCCCTACCCTTAGTTCTAACCAGCCCAGCAACGGTAAACATCTTTCTCGTACGATAATACATTTTACATCGTGCCAGGGTAAGGATTAATATTCAATTTGACACCACGCCCTCCTCCTCACATAGTCTCAAAACCTACTTTCAACTGCCCCCTTCCCCTAAGTTATGACCAGCCCAGCAGCGGCAAACATCGTTCTCGTACGATAATACATTTTACATCGTGCCAGCGTAGGTATTAATTTTCAATTTGACGCCATGCCCCCCCCCCCCCTCCCTCCTCTTATAATCTCGCAACCTACTTCTACAGCCCCCTCTTGTTCTAACCAGCCCAGCAACAGCAAACATCGTTCTCGCACGATAATACATTTTACATCGTGCCAGGGTAGGGGTAAATATTAAATTTGACCCCACGCCCCCCTACTCTGATATGCTCGAAACCTACTATCAACTGCCCCTTCCCCTCAGTTCTAACCAGGCCAGCAACGGCAAACATCGCTGTCGCACGATAATATATTTTACATCATGTCAGGGTAGGGATTAATATTAAATTTGACCCCACGCCACCCCCCCTACTCTCATATGCTCGAAACCTACTCTCAACTGCTCCTTCTCCTCAGTTCTAACCAGGCCAGCAACGGCAAACATCGTTCTCGCACGATAAAACATTTTACATCGTGTCAGGGTAGGGAGTAATATTAAATTTGACCCCACGCCCCCCTACTCTCATATGCTCGAAACCTACTCTCAACTGCCCCTTCCCCTCAGTTCTATACAGCCCAGCAACGGCAAACATCGTTCTCGCACGATAATACATTTTACATCGTGCCAGGGTAGGGATTAATATTAAATTTGACCCCACGCCCCCCCCCCCTCCTCACTTAGTCTCAAACCCTACTTTCAACTGCCCCCCTCCCCTTAGTTCTAACCAGCCCAGCAACGGTAAACATCTTTCTCGTACGATAATACATTTTACATCGTG
Organism: Leiobunum rupestre; assembly: GCF_980474605.1. NCBI lineage: Eukaryota > Metazoa > Arthropoda > Arachnida > Opiliones > Sclerosomatidae > Leiobunum > Leiobunum rupestre. The sequence goes on along the minus strand of NC_143384.1, from coordinate 15,709,864 downwards.
CCAGGGTAAGGATTAATATTCAATTTGACACCACGCCCCCCTCCTCACATAGTCTCAAAACCTACTTTCAACTGCCCCCTTCCCCTTAGTTATGACCAGCCCAGCAGCGGCAAACATCGTTCTCGTACGATAATACATTTTACATCGTGCCAGGGTAGGTATTAATTTTCAATTTGACGCCATGCCCCCCCCCCCCTCCCTCCTCTTATAATCTCGCAACCTACTTCTACAGCCCCCTCTTGTTCTAACCATCCCAGCAACAGCAAACATCGTTCTCGCACGATAATACATTTTACATCGTGCCAGGGTAGGGATTAATATTAAATTTGACCCCACGCCCCCCTACTCTCATATGATCGAAACGTACTCTCAACTGCCCCTTTTCCTCAGTTCTAACCAGGCCAGCAACGGCAAACATCGTCCTCGTACGATAATACATTTTACATCGTGCCAGGGTAGGGGTTAATATTAAATTTGACCCCACGCCCCCCTACTCTGATATGCTCGAAACCTACTATCAACTGCCCCTTCCCCTCAGTTCTAACCAGGCCAGCAACGGCAAACATCGCTCTCGCACGATAATATATTTTACATCGTGTCAGGGTAGGGATTAATATTAAATTTGACCCCACGCCACCCCCCCTACTCTCATATGCTCGAAACCTACTCTCAACTGCTCCTTCTCCTCAGTTCTAACCAGGCCAGCAACGGCAAACATCGTTCTCGCACGATAATACATTTTACATCGTGCCAGGGTAGGGAGTAATATTAAATTTGACCCCACGCCCCCCTACTCTCATATGCTCGAAACCTACTCTCAACTGCCCCTTCCCCTCAGTTCTATACGGCCCAGCAACGGCAAACATCGTTCTCGCACGATAATACATTTTACATCGTGCCAGGGTAGGGATTAATATTAAATTTGACCCCACGCCCCCCCCCTACTTTCATATGCTCGAAACCTACTCTTAACTGCCCCTTCGCCTCAGTTCTAACCAGCCCAGCAACGGCAAACATCGTTCTCGTACGATAATACATTTTACATCGTGCCAGGGTAGGGGTTAATATTCAATTTGAAACCATGCCCCCCCCCCTTCTCACATAGTCTCAAAACCTACTTTCAACTGCCCCCTCCCCTTAGTTCTAACCAGCCCAGCAACAGCAAACATCGTTCTCGTACGATAACACATTTTCCATCGTGCCAGGATAGGTAAAAATATTCAATTAGGCCCCACGCGCCCCCCTCCTCTCATATTCTCACAACCTACTCACAACGTCCCCCTCCCCAGTTCTAACTAGCCCAGCAACTGCAAACATCGTTCTCGTATGATAATACATTTTCCATTGTGCCATTATAGGGATTAATATTCAATTTGACACCACGCCCCCTCTCCTCACATAGTCTCAAAACCTACTTTCAATTGCCCCCCTCCCCTTAGTTCTAACCAGCCCAGCAACGGTAAACATCTTTCTCGTACGATAATACATTTTACATCGTGCCAGGGTAAGGATTAGTATTCAATTTGACACCACGCCCCCCACCTCACATAGTCTCAAAACCTACTTTCAACTGCCCCCCTCCCCTTAGTTATGACCAGCCCAGCAGCGGCAAACATCGTTCTCGTACGATAATACATTTTACATCGTGCCAGGGTAGGTATTAATATTCAATTTGACACCACGCCCCCCCTCCTCACATAGTCTCAAACCCTACTTTCAACTGCCCCCCTCCCCTTAGTTCTAACCAGCCCACCAACGGCAAACATCGTTCTCGTACGATAATACATTTTACATCGTGCCAGGGTAGGGATTAATATTCAATTTGACACCACGCCCCCCTCCTCACATAGTCTCAAAACCTGCTTTCAACTGCCCCCCTCCCCTTAGTTCTAACCAGCCCAGCAACGGCAAACATCGTTCTCGTACGATAATACATTTTACATCGTGCCAGGATAGGGATTAATATTTAATTGGACACCATGCCCCCCCTCCTGTCATACTCTCGCAACCTATTCCCAACTGCTCCCCCAGTTCTAACCAGCCCAGCAACAGCAAACATCGTTCTCGTACGATAATACATTTTACATCTTGCCAGGATATGGATTAATTTTCAGTTTGCCGCCGTGCCCCCCCTTTCCTCCTCTTATAATCTCGCAACCTACTTCTACAGCCCCCTCTTGTTCTAACCAGCGCAGCAACTGCAAACATCGTTCTCGCACGATAATACATTTCACATCGTGCCAGGGTAGGGATTAATATTAAATTTGACCCCACGCCCCCCCTACTCTCATATGCTCGAAACTACTCTCAACTGCCCCTTCCCCTCAGTTCTAACCAGGCCAGCAACGGCAAACATCGTTCTCCCACGATAATACATTTTACATCGTGCCAGGGTAGGGATTAATATTCAATTTGACACCACGCCCCCTCCTCACATAGTCTCAAAACCTAATTTCAACTGCCCCCCTCCCCACATAGTCTCAAAACCTACTTTCAACTGCCCCCCTCCCCTTAGTTCTAACCAGCCAAGCAACGGCAAACATCGTTCTCGTACGATAATACATTTTACATCGTGCCAGGGTAAGGATTAATATTCAATTTGACACCACGCCCCCCTCCTCACATAGTCTCAAAACCTACTTTCGACTGCCCCCCTCCCCTTAGTTCTAACCAGCCCAGCAACGGTAAACATCTTTCTCGTACGATAATACATTTTACATCGTGCCAGGGTAAGGATTAATATTCAGTTTGACACCACGCCCCCCTCCTCACATAGTCTCAAAACCTACTTTCAACTGCCCCCTTCCCCTTAGTTATGACCAGCCAAGCAGCGGCAAACATCGTTCTCGTACGATAATACATTTTACATCGTGCCAGGGTAGGGATTAATATTCAATTTGACACCACGCCCCCCCTCCTCACTTAGTCTCAAACCCTACTTTCAACTGCCCCCCTCCCCTTAGTTCTAACCAGCCCAGCAACAGCAAACATCGTTCTCGTACGATAATACATTTTACATCTTGCCAGGATATGGATTAATTTTCAATTTGACGCCATGCCCCCCCCCCCTCCCTCCTCTTATAATCTCGCAACCTACTTCTACAGCCCCCTCTTGTTCTAACCAGCCCAGCAACAGCAAACATCGTTCTCGCACGATAATACATTTTACATCGTGCCAGGGTAGGGATTAATATTAAATTTGACCCCACGCCCCCCTACTCTGATATGCTCGAAACCTACTATCAACTGCCCCTTCCCCTCAGTTTTAACTAGAGCAGCAACGGCAAACATCGCTCTCGCACGATAATATATTTTACATCGTGTCAGGGTAGGGATTAATATTAAATTTGACACCACGCCACCCCCCCCCTACTCTCATATGCTCGAAACCTACTCTCAACTGCTCCTTCTCCTCAGTTCTAACCAGGCTAGCAACGGCAAACATCGTTCTCGCACGATAATACATTTTACATTGTGCCAGGGTAGGGAGTAATATTAAATTTGACCCCACGCCCCCCTACTCTCATATGCTCGAAACCTACTCTCAACTGCCCCTTCCCCTCAGTTCTATACAGCCCAACAACGGCAAACATCGTTCTCGCACGATAATACATTTTACATCGTGCCTGAATAGGGATTAATATTAAATTTGACCCCACGCCCTCCCTACTCTTATATGCTCGAAACCTACTCTCAACTGCCCCTTCCCCTCAGTTCTAACCAACCCAGCAACGGCAAACATCGTTCTCGCACGATAATACATTTTACATCGTGCCAGGGTAGGGATTAATATTAAATTTGACCCCACGCCCCCCCCCCTACTCTCATATGCTTGAAACGTACTCTCAACTGCCCCTTCCCCTCATTCTAACCAGTCCAGCAACGGCAAACATCGTTCCCGCACGATAATACATTTTACATCGTGCCAGGGTAGGGATTAATATTAAATTTTACCCCACGCCCCCCCCCTACTCTCATATGCTCGAAACCTACTCTTAACTGCCCCTTCCCCTCAGTTCTAACCAGCCCAGCAACGGCAAACATCGTTCTCGTACGATAATACATTTTACATCGTGCCATGGTAGGGGTTAATATTCAATTTGACACCATGCCCCCCCTCCTCACATAGTCTCAAAACCTACTTTCAACTGCCCCCCTCCCCTTAGTTCTAACTAGCCCAGCAACAGCAAACATCGTTCTCGTACGATAACACATTTTCCATCGTGCCAGGATAGGTAAAAATATTCAATTTGACCCCACGCGCCCCCCTCCTCTCATATTCTCGCAACCTACTCACAACGTCCCCCCCCCCAGTTTTAACTAGCCCAACAACTGCAAACATCTTTCCCGTACGATAATACATTTTCCATCGTGCTATTATAGGGATTAATATTCAATTTGACACCACGTCCCCCCTTCTCACATAGTCTCAAACCCTACTTTCAACTGCCCCCCTCCCCTTAGTTCTAACCAGCCCAGCAACGGCAAACATCGTTCTCGTACGATAATACATTTTACATCGTGCCAGGGTAAGGATTAATATTCAATTTGACACCACGCCCCCCTCCTCACATAGTCTCAAAACCTACTTTCAACTGCCCCCCTCCCCTTAGTTCAAACCAGCCCAGCAACGGCAAACATCGTTCTCGTACGATAATACATTTTACATCGTGCCAGGGTAAGGATTAATATTCAATTTGACACCACGTCCCCCCTCCTCACATAGTTTCAAAACCTACTTTCAACTGCCCCCCTCCCCTTAGTTCAAACCAGCCCAGCAACGGCAAACATCGTTCTCGTACGATAATACATTTTACATCGTGCCAGGGTAGGGATTAATATTCAATTTGACACCACGCCCCCCCCCTCCTCACATAGTCTCAAACCCTACTTTCAACTGCCCCCCTCCCCTTAGTTCTAACCAGCCCAGCAACGGCAAACATCGTTTTCGTACGATAATATATTTTACATCGTGCCAGGGTTAGGATTAATATTCAATTTGACACCACGCCCCCTCCTCACATAGTCTCAAAACCTACTTTTAACTGCCCCCCTCCCCTTAGTTCTAACCAGCCCAGCAACAGCAAACATGGTTCTCGTAGGATAACACATTTTCCATCGTGCCAGGATAGGTAAAAATATTCAATTTGACCCCACGCGCCCCCCTCCTCTCATATTCTCGCAACCTACTCACAACGTCCCCCCCCCAGTTCTAACTAGCCCAACAACTGCAAACATCGTTCTCGTACGATAATACATTTTCCATCGTGCCACTATAGGGATTAATATTCAATTTGACACCACGTCCCCCCTCCTCACATAGTCTCAAAACCTACTTTCAACTGCCCCCCTCCCCTTAGTTCTAACCAGCCCAGCAACGGCAAACATCGTTCTCGTACGATAATACATTTTACATCGTGCCAGGGTAGGGGTTAATATTCAATTTGAAACCATGCCCCCCCCCCCCTTCTCACATAGTCTCAAAACCTACTTTCAACTGCCCCCTCCCCTTAGTTCTAACCAGCCCAGCAACAGCAAACATTGTTCTCGTACGATAACACATTTTCCATCGTGCCAGGATAGGTAAAAATATTCAATTAGGCCCCACGCGCCCCCCTCCTCTCATATTCTCACAACCTACTCACAACGTCCCCCTCCCCAGTTCTAACTAGCCCAGCAACTGCAAACATCGTTCTCGTACGATAATACATTTTACATCGTGCCAGGGTAAGGATTAATATTCAATTTGACACCACGCCCCCCTCCTCACATAGTCTCAAAACCTACTTTCAACTGCCCCCCCCCCCCTTAGTTCAAACCAGCCCAGCAACGGCAAACATCGTTCTCGTACGATAATACATTTTACATCGTGCCAGGGTATAGATTAATATTCAATTTGACACCACGCCCCCCCTCCTCACATAGTCTCAAACCCTACTTTCAACTGCCCCCCTCCCCTTAGTTCTAACCAGCCCAGCAACGGCAAACATCGTTCTCGTACGATAATACATTTTACATCGTGCCAGGGTAGGGATTAATATTCAATTTGACACCACGCCCCCCTCCTCACATAGTCTCAAAACCTGCTTTCAACTGCCCCCCTCCCCTTAGTTCTAACCAGCCCAGCAACGGCAAACATCGTTCTCGTACGATAATACATTTTACATTGTGCCAGGATAGGGATTAATATTCAATTTGACACCACGCCCCCCTCCTCACATAGTCTCAAAACCTGCTTTCAACTGCCCCCCTCCCCTTAGTTCTAACCAGCCCAGCAACGGCAAACATCGTTCTCGTACGATAATACATTTTACATCGTGCCAGGATAGGGATTAATATTCAATTTGACACCATGCCATCCCCTCCGGTCATACTCTCGCAACCTATTCTGAACAGCCCCCCCTTTCTTACCAGCCCAACAACGGCAGACATCTTTCTCGTACGATAATAAATTTTCCATCGTGCCAGGATAGGTAAAAATATTCAATTTGACCCCACGTGCCCCCCCCCCTTCTCTCATACTCTCGCAACCTACTCCCAACTGCTCCCCCAGTTCTAACCAGCCCAGCCACAGCAAACATCGTTCTCGTACGATAACACATTTTACATCTTGCCAGGATATGGATTAACTTTCAATTTACGCCATTCCCCCCCTCCCTCCTCTTATAATCTCGCAACCTACTTCTACCGCCCCCTCTTGTTCTAACCAGCCCAGCAACGGCAAACATCGTTCTCGTACGATAATACATTTTACATCGTGCCAGGGTAAGGATTAATATTCAATTTGAAACCACGCCCCCCTCCTCACATAGTCTCAAAACCTACTTTCAACTGCCCCCCTCCCCTTAGTTCTAACCAGCCCAGCAACGGCAAACATCGTTTTCATACGATAATATATTTTACATCGTGCCAGGGTAAGGATTAATATTCAATTTGACACCACGCCCCCCTCCTCACATAGTTTCAAAACCTACTTTCAACTGCCCCCCTCCCCTTAGTTCTAACCAGCCCAGCAACGGCAAACATCGTTCTCGTACGATAATACATTTTACATCGTGCCAGGGTAAGGATTAATATTCAATTTGACACCACGCCCCCCTCCTCACATAGTCTCAAAACCTACTTTCAACTGCCCCCCTCCCCTTAGTTCAAACCAGCCCAGCAACGGCAAACATCGTTCTCGTACGATAATACATTTTACATCGTGCCAGGGTAGGGATTAATATTCAATTTGACACCACGCCCCCCCCCCTCCTCACATAGTCTCAAACCCTACTTTCAACTGCCCCCCTCCCCTTAGTTCTAACCAGCCCAGCAACGGCAAACATCGTTTTCGTACGATAATATATTTTACATCGTGCCAGGGTTAGGATTAATATTCAATTTGACACCACGCCCCCTCCTCACATAGTCTCAAAACCTACTTTTAACTGCCCCCCTCCCCTTAGTTCTAACCAGCCCAGCAACGGCAAACATCGTTCTCGTACGATAATACATTTTGCATTGTGCCAGGATAGGGATTAATATTCAATTTGACCCCACGCGCCCCCCTCCTCTCATATTCTCGCAACCTACTTACAACGTCCCCCCCCCCAGTTCTAACTAGCCCAACAACTGCAAACATCGTTCTCGTACGATAATACATTTTCCATCGTGCCACTATAGGGATAAATATTCAATTTGACACCACGTCCCCCCTCCTCACATAGTCTCAAAACCTACTTTCAACTGCCCCCGTCCCCTTAGTTCTAACCAGCCCAGCAACGGCAAACATCGTTCTCGTACGATAATACATTTTACATCGTGCCAGGGTAAGGATTAATATTCAATTTGACACCACGCCCCCCTCCTCACATAGTCTCAAAACCTACTTTCAACTGCCCCCCCCCCCCTTAGTTCAAACCAGCCCAGCAACGGCAAACATCGTTCTCGTACGATAATACATTTTACATCGTGCCAGGGTATAGATTAATATTCAATTTGACACCACGCCCCCCCTCCTCACATAGTCTCAAACCCTACTTTCAACTGCCCCCCTCCCCTTAGTTCTAACCAGCCCAGCAACGACAAATATCGTTCTCGTACGATAATACATTTTACATCGTGCCAGGATAGGGATTAATATTTAATTGGACACCATGCCCCCCCTCCTGTCATACTCTCGCAACCTATTCCCAACTGCTCCCCCAGTTCTAACCAGCCCAGCCACAGCAAACATCGTTCTCGTACGATAACACATTTTACATCTTGCCAGGATATGGATTAACTTTCAATTTACGCCATTCCCCCCCTCCCTCCTCTTATAATCTCGCAACCTACTTCTACCGCCCCCTCTTGTTCTAACCAGCCCAGCAACGGCAAACATCGTTCTCGTACGATAATACATTTTACATCGTGCCAGGGTAAGGATTAATATTCAATTTGAAACCACGCCCCCCTCCTCACATAGTCTCAAAACCTACTTTCAACTGCCCCCCTCCCCTTAGTTCTAACCAGCCCAGCAACGGCAAACATCGTTTTCATACGATAATATATTTTACATCGTGCCAGGGTAAGGATTAATATTCAATTTGACACCACGCCCCCCTCCTCACATAGTTTCAAAACCTACTTTCAACTGCCCCCCTCCCCTTAGTTCTAACCAGCCCAGCAACGGCAAACATCGTTCTCGTACGATAATACATTTTACATCGTGCCAGGGTAAGGATTAATATTCAATTTGACACCACGCCCCCCTCCTCACATAGTCTCAAAACCTACTTTCAACTGCCCCCCTCCCCTTAGTTCAAACCAGCCCAGCAACGGCAAACATCGTTCTCGTACGATAATACATTTTACATCGTGCCAGGGTAGGGATTAATATTCAATTTGACACCACGCCCCCCCCCTCCTCACATAGTCTCAAACCCTACTTTCAACTGCCCCCCTCCCCTTAGTTCTAACCAGCCCAGCAACGGCAAACATCGTTTTCGTACGATAATATATTTTACATCGTGCCAGGGTTAGGATTAATATTCAATTTGACACCACGCCCCCTCCTCACATAGTCTCAAAACCTACTTTTAACTGCCCCCCTCCCCTTAGTTCTAACCAGCCCAGCAACGGCAAACATCGTTCTCGTACGATAATACATTTTGCATTGTGCCAGGATAGGGATTAATATTCAATTTGACCCCACGCGCCCCCCTCCTCTCATATTCTCGCAACCTACTTACAACGTCCCCCCCCCCAGTTCTAACTAGCCCAACAACTGCAAACATCGTTCTCGTACGATAATACATTTTCCATCGTGCCACTATAGGGATAAATATTCAATTTGACACCACGTCCCCCCTCCTCACATAGTCTCAAAACCTACTTTCAACTGCCCCCGTCCCCTTAGTTCTAACCAGCCCAGCAACGGCAAACATCGTTCTCGTACGATAATACATTTTACATCGTGCCAGGGTAAGGATTAATATTCAATTTGACACCACGCCCCCCTCCTCACATAGTCTCAAAACCTACTTTCAACTGCCCCCCCCCCTTAGTTCAAACCAGCCCAGCAACGGCAAACATCGTTCTCGTACGATAATACATTTTACATCGTGCCAGGGTATAGATTAATATTCAATTTGACACCACGCCCCCCCTCCTCACATAGTCTCAAACCCTACTTTCAACTGCCCCCCTCCCCTTAGTTCTAACCAGCCCAGCAACGACAAATATCGTTCTCGTACGATAATACATTTTACATCGTGCCAGGGTAGGGATTAATATTCAATTTGACACCACGCCCCCTCCTCACATAGTCTCAAAACCTGCTTTCAACTGCCCCCCTCCCCTTAGTTCTAACCAGCCCAGCAACGGCAAACATCGTTCTCGTACGATAATACATTTTGCATTGTGCCAGGATAGGGATTAATATTCAATTTGACACCACGCCCCCCTCCTCACATAGTCTCAAAACCTGCTTTCAACTGCCCCCCTCCCCTTAGTTCTAACCAGCCCAGCAACGGCAAACATCGTTCTCGTACGATAATACATTTTACATCGTGCCAGGATAGGGATTAATATTCAATTTGACACCATGCCCCCCCTCCTGTCATACTCTCGCAACCTATTCTGAACAGCCCCCCCTTTCTAACCAGCCCAACAACGGCAGACATCGTTCTCGTACGATAATAAATTTTCCATCGTGCCAGGATAGGTAAAAATATTCAATTTGACCCCACGTGCCCCCCCCCCCCCTTCTCTCATACTCTCGCAACCTACTCCCAACTGCTTCCCCAGTTCTAACCAGCCCAGCCACAGCAAACATCGTTCTCGTACGATAACACATTTTACATCTTGCCAGGATATGGATTAACTTTCAATTTACGCCATTCCCCCCCTCCCTCCTCTTATAATCTCGCAACCTACTTCTACCGCCCCCTCTTGTTCTAACCAGCCCAGCAACGGCAAACATCGTTCTCGTACGATAATACATTTTACATCGTGCCAGGGTAAGGATTAATATTCAATTTGAAACCACGCCCCCCTCCTCACATAGTCTCAAAACCTACTTTCAACTGCCCCCCTCCCCTTAGTTCTAACCAGCCCAGCAACGGCAAAAATCGTTTTCATACGATAATATATTTTACATCGTGCCAGGGTAAGGATTAATATTCAATTTGACACCACGCCCCCCTCCTCACATAGTCTCAAAACCTACTTTTAACTGCCCCCCTCCCCTTAGTTCTAACCAGCCCAGCAACATCAAACATCGTTCTCGTACGATAACACATTTTCCATCGTTCCAGGATAGGTAAAAATATTCAATTTGACCCCACGCGCCCCCCTCCTCTCATATTCTCACAACCTACTCACAACGTCCCCCCCCCCCCCAGTTCTAACTAGCCCAGCAACTGCAAACATCGTTCTCGTACGATAATACATTTTCCATCGTGCCATTATAGGGATTAATATTCAATTTGACACCACGCCCCCCTCCTCACATAGTCTCAAAACCTACTTTCAACTGCCCCTCTCCTCTTAGTTCTAACCAGCCCAGCAACAGCAAACATCGTTCTCGTACGATAACACATTTTACATCGTGCCAGGGTAAGGATTAATATTCAATTTGACACCACGCCCCCCTCCTCACATAGTCTCAAAACCTACTTTCAACTGCCCCCCTCCCCTTAGTTATGACCAGCCCAGCAGCGGCAAACATCGTCTCGTACGATAATACATTTTACATCGTGCCAGGGTAGGGATTAATATTCAATTTGACACCACGCCCCCCCTTCTCACACAGTCTCAAAACCTGCTTTAAACTGCCCCCCTCCCCTTAGTTCTAACCAGCCCAGCAACAGCAAACATCGTTCTCGTACGATAATACATTTTACATCGTGCCAGGGTAGGGATTAATATTCAATTTGACACCACGCCCCCCCCTCCTCACATAGTCTCAAAACCTGCTTTAAACTGCCCCCCTCCCCTTAGTTCTAACCAGCCCAGCAACAGCAAACATCGTTCTCGAACGATAACACATTTTACATTTTGCCAGGATATGGATTAACTTTCAATTTACGCCATGCCCCCCCCCTCCCTCCTCTTATAATCTCGCAACCTACTTCTACCGCCCCCTCTTGTTCTAACCAGCCGAGCAACAGCAAACATCGTTCTCGTACGATTATACATTTTACATCGTGCCAGGATAGGATTAATATTCAATTTGACCCTACGCCCCCCCCCCTTCTAAAGAAAAATGAGAAAACGGGCCGAAAATTTAAAAATTGAATTTAATGTTTATATATTTCACCAAAATATTCCATGAAAAATTGACGAGATTTTATTTCCGTTGCTGCTACATCGAAATTTTTTTGGGTGAAAAACAAAAGAAAACACAACGCAAAATAGTTTTTTGTTCTTTAGACCAGGTTTTCCAACTTACGGAACTCATAATTGACACCAGGTACTACCTTAAGAAGATTCCCGACGGATCTATGAACAGACAACCAACCATCATTTTCATCTGCACTTAAGTTATTATTCGGGATGTTAGATGCATTTGCTGATTTCTGAGCTGCTAATAATTTCCTCCTCTCATTTTCCTTCCTTCGAAATTCAAGATCCGCCCTCCGTTCTCTCATCCTTCTCTAGCTTTAAGCTTTCGTAGTTCCTCTTTAGATAAACCCTCGTCTCCTGCCATCTAATATCGAAATTTGCTAACTCTTATTTAAAAAGCACTACTCTAAATTCAATTAAAAGACCTTGTGGCATAAAACCATTCCTAAATAACAAAACAAAAATAACTACTTTAAACCACTTCACACGAAAAAATAAAAATTTAAAGTCAACAATATCGCCCAAAAGCTCAACAAAATCATAAAATTAAACTACCAAAACCCAATCGACCAACCTTTGGAGCCAAAATGACCAATAGAAAAATATATAATACCAACCCAATCAATCAGACCAGAGCAAAAATAATTAATGGAAAAATATATAATATTAACCCAATCGATCAGGCTTCAGAGCAAAAATAACCAATTGAAAAATATATAATAATAACCCAATTGATCAGGCTTCAGAACAAAAATAACCAAAATAAAAATATGTTATAACAACCCTATCAATCAAGCTTCAGAGCAAAAAAACTAATAGAAAAATATATAATAATATCCCAAATTATCAGGCTTCAAAGCAAAAATAACGAATAGAAAAATATATAATAATATCCCATTCAATCAGACTTCAGAATCAAAATAACTCATAGAAAAATATTATTACGCAGTCATGGAATAAATTACTTAAAATGCTTAGAAACCAAGCAATATAAAATAGAATATCAAGAAGCGCAACACCTTAGCATTCACAAATACGAATTTTCGACGTTATTATAATGAAATCGGATAAGCTTTAGGACACGATGTATACACTTTAAAGGTTCCTCTAAAACTGGACGATTTCGCGGAAAAAGAAAATAAGCTTAAAAAAAGAAAAAATATAAGACAAAAAAATACCAACAATACCAAAGAATAGACAAAAACAACGTTATCTCGATCAGTAACAAGTTGGCAAGCCAAAATATACCTCTATTCGGAAGAATTGTTCCTAGTGGTATTAATTTCTCGAGATGACCCTTAACTATATCTCCGAAAGTTAGAGTTATTTACTCAAAACGTAATCCCGGTTCAATCCCACCCGGTGTAAAATTTTAATTATAATTAAAATAATTCAGACGAAACAACCGAGTTTAATTTATTCAGAATATTATAAATTAAGTTTGGTACAACAGTGAGTTAGACGTACTAAAACAATGCACAATTGAACTTAACCCTATTTACAGTACAAGTTTATCAGTTAAATATAATACGAAGACAATTTTAATCAAAGAAATATCTATAGAGGGTATTTGTATTTTTCTCGCTTACGAAATACTTACCGCATCTTTAACGCTCATTTTATTTCAACACTCGCCCTTGATGTAGATACCGTAGAATAGCTATATTCGACATCTGGTAGTGGACGACTCGTAGACTTCCTGTTGACGTTGTGTCACATACCGCATGAAAAAGACCAATTCCGTCCAATTTCCAATATCATATAATGACTCGCACACCCAGGAAATTAATGACTGCATTAGGAATCGTAGATATTCAAATATCCACACCAATAGAAAATGTATTAACAAGAAATGAAAACCTTACCATTAACAAAGCACAAAAAGCCACTTGACTAAACGACAGCTCGTATATCAATAAACGTCAAACCAACGATAGGAAAACCCGTAAAAAAGACCAATACCATCCAATTTCCAATATCATATAATGATTGCGTTAGAAATCGTAGATATCCAAATATCCACACCAAATATATTTACAAGAAGCAAAAACCTTACCATCAACAAAGCACAGAGAGCCACTTTACTAACCGACAGCTCTTAAAGCAATAAACGTTAAATTATCGACTTTGCATTAACACAACTATATATAGGTCGATAAGAAAACCCGTAAATAAATAACAAAAAACTAACAAAGTGGACCACCCACAGGGTCTACCCTTTAACCCTCTTATCTCGGCTGACTGCGCTAAAACAAGATTTTACCTTTAAAATTGCATACGTAAAATATAATTCGCAAAAGCGTAAAATGTTGTTGAAAAAAAATTTACAAAAGTGTAAAATGTTGTAGGAAAAAAATTGACGTCAATAACTTTATAACAGCGTAAAGGACTATCGCTTAGCTGTTTTTGAAAAACACCGAAGCTTAACAAGCGTCGGTGGCTGAGGTGTTAGAGAAACTCGTGTACTCACTACAAACCATATATGTTTCGAAAGTTCTGTACGATCGCACAAAACTCTCATACAGTAATTTTCTTTTTTGAATAACCGAACAATCTCTGATAGTAAAACTTATTTTCAATTTGAAAGTTTAATCGCAAAACAACTGTTGAAGATGAACAACGCCATCAATTTAAATAGTCATGAAATATTTAGAAAACTAATTAAAGCAACTCAATGTGCTTTTCCTAAATACACAAATATTATAGTTTTCCATGGATATGTTGTTAAAGACTTAATATTAAATTGACCCAAAAAATTAAATTGTCCAAAAATAAAATATTATTGTAAGAAATGATGATTTTAACCAAATAAAATTGACATTGTCCAAAAAGTTTAATTTAAATTGTCAAAATTTTAAATTAAATTGTACATATTTTAATCTTTATTTATATCGACACAAAAAAGACAACAAAGCTTATTGCAACAAAAGAGCTTTTTTACAATTGGCAGGCCTGCCTCTTTTTCGATTCTGACCTACTGGAACGGTTTTGGCAAGAGCTATCACGCCAGTCACTATTGTTCATTGTCACCAACCACAAGGAAACTTGATGTTTCGAATATGATCCGAATGTTCCGAAGTTTAATTTTTCGCTACACTTTAAGTATATTTAATACTAGCTTCCTTAATAGCTAAAACGTTTGATGGCGTAATGAAATGCAAAGTAGTAGTTGTATCACGTTTGAGATATTTGATATTAGGACAACATTTAACCCACATGTACGATTCAGTTCAAAGTTCAAGGGTAAGCGTTGGTTGCTTGGCAAATACTTTCGAATTCACGGTTAATGGTTCTCTTTCTATAGACCAATCCCCGACTACGGTTTTAGCCACTTCAAAAAATTCGCCCAAACCTAGTCGTCTGCATTAATAGTTGCTTCTAAACAGTTATTTGCGCTAGGCACACCTAAAGCTCGACCTTCAAACCAACTGTCATAGGTTTCAAAATATTCGGAAATGATAGAAGTAGCAAATTGCCTTACTTCTTCCTCCTTAAGCCATTTTTTCGGATTAGGCACGCACAACAACGGACACGCGCTACTTCATCTCCAAATACTCGTTAACTGGCATTCGTAATGGCGTTGGCGCAATCAGCGATAATTACTTTTGCAGTTACACTACCTTTTTAAGTGTCAATCATAAATGAAAATCTATCTTCGATTTCGGCTGTTGTGACCGCTAACCCAATAGGATGAAAAGCTCGGTCCCAACTAGAAATCCCTGCGAGTTAATTTTATACGTAGCGTCAATATTTAATACGGATGTATTTAAAGATAGCAGTCTAAGATTTAAATTATTATATTTAACAGGTAATTTGACAAACTTTGGGACGCCATCGAACAGTGCGCTCAGTACCAAAAGGAACGCTACTATATCAATAATTTGGCCTCTTTAATTTTTTTGGGTCAATTTAATTGGTTTTTGTTTTGGGCAATTTCTATTATTTTTGGCGAAAGTAATCGTTTGTTGTTTTAATTTTTTTGGGCAACTAAACAAAAATAATAATAATCATCATATTTTATTAACTAGATCTCGTGTTTAAAATTTGAAAACAAATGGTTTACGTAAATTGTAAAAAATTTCTTTTCAATCGAACAAAAATAATTTAAAATATTGAAATAATAGAAAATCGCCAAAGAAATGAAGTGAAAAAATTAAACGAATTGATCTCACCCGAAAAAATCCCAGACGATAAGTGATTCGGGAAGTCGAATTAAGAGCGGACATCTTTCTTGACGTTGCAGATCCTAGCTGCGGCCAAATATGTCTGAAGACAAATGGCAAACAGTTATCTTTGTTGAAAGTCGTGAGAAGTTTGAGTAAATTAACGCCGGGTTTGAAACAGGAAATGACAAAGAACAATATTATGTTTGCTGAATTAAATTAAAAAGTATAATTTTTTTCGTTAAATATTGGATATTAATATTTATTGCAGGAATCACAAAGCTTCTTTAATGACGTATTTCGAAAATAAAACTGACAGTCTGGGCTAATGTCGCGTGGTCCATCGGTCATCTTAGTCGATATATAATTACCTTGAGTAGTATATTGAGATTTTGAGATTTTTATCTTAGACTATGAGTATACCTTGTACAGCTTTGTCACGCACACTTTCTCCTTTTTCAGTGTGTCCCGCTCCACCTAAATATGAATAATGATAGTCGTTAGATATTCTGTTTTTAAAGTACTCGTTTCCACTAAATCGACGTATTCAATCGATTGAATACTGCGTATAAGAATAGTTATTAGCCCTTTCAATTTACAGGGGTGGATTAACTACCACCCGGTCCTCTAGGATTGAGCTTGAGTAAGTCATTCTGACCTTGCTCTAACCTCGTCACGGCCCTAAATATTTATTCACGATTCCGGGCTCCAAGACTTAGGCTTACTCAGACTATAGTTAATTCGTCGCTGCTCAAGAATATTATCTTTCGTACACCAAAGTCGGAACCGCTAAACTATTCATGGCAGGAAAATTCATTTTCGATCTTGTAAAGAATACTCTGGCTAAGGTTGCACAATTTTCTATTTATATTTTTAAAAACGATGTTCGGTTTATTGGTATTTCCTAGGACTCGTTATTTACATATTTATTCACTAAACGTTTGCATTTTTATGAACCGTGTAGCGGAAGCGAATCTATTCACGAGAAAGGTTAAGCCACCTCTTGGAAACGTGTACGGAGAACTTGTAAGAGGAAAGCTTCTACTCAATAAAGCTATGTCTACCATCGTACAAGTTTCCTCACTACGCGTTTTCTAGTGATAGTTTAACCTGCCTATGGTAGTCGGGTTACGTGATTGATTTTTTTCACGTTCCCTCAGTTTGTTGGGCTCGCAAACTGAGACCGTCTCTACAGCCTTGCTTAGACACCTTAGTCTGTAAATATGGTACGTACAGCTTTGCCACGCCATCATCTTCTTTCTTAGTGTGTTAAACTTCACCTGAAACGTTTTAATTTACGTAGAGCCACGTAGCGGTCATCTGTAGAAAAATGGCTGAAAAACTACTTTAGGATTGAATTTTAGTAAGTCGAATGGACCTGGCTCTAGCCTCGTCCAGGGGCGTGTCAACCATGGGGGCCCCCGCAACTTTTTCCCAAAGCATGCAACTTTCCGCAGAGTTGTGGGGTGGCGGAGTGGTTAGCACTAGGGCTTGTCAAGCCACCTAGCTGTTTAAAGGCAATATAGTCGCTTCAAAAGTCGCATGATGACTTAGGCCTAAGGTGGTGCCTTGGGTATTAGCCTAGCTGATTATTATTTTATTTATTATTAGTCGCTAGATGACTTGGGCTTAACTGATTATTATTATTATTGGAGTTCGCTGCCCAAAGATATTGTAACTGAAAGAAATTATCCCAAATTCCGCTAAAAATGGTCCCACTTTTACAATGTTGATTCTTAAAATATGTTCTTTATTGTATTTTGTTTTACCTATATTATTTTGTTATATTGATTATTTGCACGTAAGCAGTTGTAGATTAATTGAATAAATAAATATTTATTTGCCACTGACGGACTCTTGCGGTGTCACAGTTGTAGTCAACCTGACAATTTCTGACAATTTGACTAAACATGCGACACCTCTTTGTTTTGTTTTTCTTTTGTCTTTCGGTATAATTTCGGACGCAGCCTATTTAACTAGGTTGTGCTTATAATATTGTTTGCTCTTCCACTCGCGTAAAACGTTGGCACGCCCCTGATGCTAAGATTCAATTGTCGGCTATAATCTTTATTAATTGAAGTCTATTATCCTCTTTATATTATTAATTATGAAGTTGCTCTATTTTTACTTTGCGATCTAGTAATTTGGAAATTTGGGCAAAACTGATTTAAATGATTGGATTGGAAATAACATGGCGTTTTTAAAGAAACACATTTATTTATTTTACCGGAATTTCAAAGTATAGTTTACAATTTTATCGGCCGTTTAATTCTAGATTTTCCTTTAAGTTAATATAAATTTTTGAAAATGAAAGTAAAGTTATCTACTGACTCGCAGACTGAGACCGCTCAGCTATCTCACAAATATATATTTGATCTTTATAGATTGGAAAATAGAAAGCGTAAAGATTTTAAACTAGATCGTTAGTGAGGAGACTACCTGACTAGGGACATTTTAAAGTCACCGATGAATTTCAGGTACATGTTCGTTTAATTATAATTATATAATCGATTGATATAATTAAATTAAAATAAATATTATTTTTTCGTCCTTCTGTAATTAAAATGTAAAATCTCCGGATAGTCGGGACTCTATTTGGGGAAATGCAACGTGTCGGTAGAAGCAATAAAGATGAGATAATTTCTACGTCGGTAAGACAACAAGGGTGTAGCAGCCTTAGCGAGTGTGCAAGTTGAGGTAAGACAACAAGGATGTAGCAGCCTTAGCGAGTGTGCAAGTTGAGGAAAGACAACGAGGGTTTTAGCCATAGACAAAGATCAGTTAATTTCTTAGTCCATCTGTAAAACTTCTGGAAAAGCCGGGTCGACCGCTACACTACTCATACAACGAAAATTCATTTTCATTCTAGTTTTTCCAATAAATTCGTAAAAATAACCCAGAAGAGGAAGAACTAGCGAGATGAACCACAGAAGGAAAATGGCGCGCATATCCTTGAATTCCAAAGCCTTTTCGTCCGGTTGACTATTCTCCGTAACCATGCATTGGCCGCTGTCCCGGTACATATCGTTCATCCATTTCCACATTAGCCCCGATTCGGTGTACCGATAAATTCTACGTCCAATAGAAGAAGCAATTGATTTTAAATATTATTTGCCAATACGTTTTGTGTTCGGTACTTGCGTCGTCGTTATACGTCGCCGCAGGAATCCATACCTCTACTTGGAATGTTTATCCTGCCGTATTGCGTATGTTAATATCACTCTGACGGCTTTGGCCCCGCCGACGAGACAAAAAATCCTCTCTGCACGCGCTCCCCTCTCACGTTGTTGTTTGTTAAAATAACATCGTGCCGTTAAAAAAACCGTCAGCCACGTCAAGACTAAAATCTGCCACGATAAGCATTCTAAGTAGAGCTATGGATTCCTGGTCAGATTAACGCGGGAAAAATACGCACTTTAAAAGCAAATTATAACGCACCGCTTTTACGCCTTGGCACAGCTTTTGTATGACGACGAGGCAAAGACTACATATTAGACCTACCTAGTCTGAAGTCCACCAAAAGCACACATGTGGCCCAAGTAGAATTTCAAAGTGCTGTCTTCGGTCAGCACTTGACCTTTGACCGTCAATTCGTAGTTGGAGCGGGTGTACATTTTGTTAATTGTGACGAATCCGTTTTGTTCAATGATCATTTTAGACACTTTCTTCATGGATATTTGGACTAGTGCTTCCAACAGCTATCTGTTATCTGTTATTTATCTGAATAGTCCTGGTTTTTTTCATCGATTTCCTAATCGGATGAACCCTCTTTTTTTAATCATGCGCAGATAACAGTTGGTCCGATGACACTTATCCGAATAGAAATATCCGATTTAACCTATATCTGGTTTACTTAACCGCCTTTACAATCTGATTTTTTGATCCGAGCAATCAGATAAGAAAGTTACGTATCCTTCAACGAAGATACTTCTTTGACAAAAAATATTGCTTCCGACTAAAAAAGTAAATTAAAACTTGTTTATTAGCTGTCATTGATATAAACAATTTAGTCAGCAAGCTAGTCGAGTTTATTTTGGAATTGACAAATGCTTTTCAAATGGCAATATTAGTTGGTTAAACCCGATTTTATCCAATTTTAAACATTTTGGTCTTTTTACCCAATTTTGGTCCATTTAAAAAAATTATTTGACAATACCCTATTTAGGTAAATTTTGCAAATATTCCTTTATTTATCAAATTCAATTAACTTTTCTCAATTTTACCGAAATTTGGTTTAAGTTTACCCAA
The DNA here is from genome assembly GCF_980474605.1 of Leiobunum rupestre. Taxonomy (NCBI): domain Eukaryota; kingdom Metazoa; phylum Arthropoda; class Arachnida; order Opiliones; family Sclerosomatidae; genus Leiobunum; species Leiobunum rupestre. Next base: position 15,689,642 of record NC_143384.1, on the reverse strand, counting down.
ACTTGATGAATTTCACCCAAAATTGTTCAAATTTAGCATTTTAGTTGAAATTTAAATTTTTAATTTGGTTTTTTGAGATTTAAAAAGTTTTCACAGGGTACCCGCTGTAAAACCGAAAAAATCCCATGCTTTTTTAAATGTAGATTTTTTCATTTTAAGTTGTCAAAAACATTTTTGGTTGCCATAGCAAAACGGAAGCCCCGCCGTAACGTTTCCCTTGGTGAAAATTCATGTTTCCAAGGTCTACATTCACCCGAGTTTCATCAAAATCGGTGATTTACACCTCGGGTAGACTACTCGTGAGTGAACTCATGCTGTCACATGTTTTTTATGTAATTTGATAAAGGATTGTGGAAGGTTGTGTAGGGTCCTAGGAAGGAGTTCTATCATGGCCCAACGAGTAGGTATAGCAACTGAACTACAAATAAAGCTCCTGTCATTAAGTTTGTGCACCCTGATCTATACTAAGCTAGAGCCTTTCTCTAAAAATATTCATTTACTTATAATATTATTCTATAATCTGTAGCAGACAACTGGTTTGATTATCGTATTTTTAAAATAAAAACTAACCAGTTAAAATATTCAGATAAGACTAACAGATTTTATCTGAGCAGATAAAATAAAGGGGGACGAAGTTTTTTTATCTGCTCGGTTATCTGTTTACAACAAGTGTAGAAGAACTAGATACCAGATAAACCTTTTCAGGTAGAAATTGGAACCACTAATTTGGACCGATTTCTAACAAGACGGAATTAATAATGAGCGATAGTTACATTTTTTAGCTTTTGTTTACCCGAACGAGATTTTCGAAAAAGGACCCCTTCCAGACCAAGGGTTTCACTTTTTTAGCATTGTAACCCGGCCACCTGAATTAAAGGCTTCAAAAGTCGCTTGATGACTTAGGCCTAAGGTGGTGCCAAGGGTATTAGCCTAGCTGCATTATTATTATTATTTATTTATTTTATTTATAAGCAATCGTCCTGGGAGTTATATTTAATTGTAGCGGACGAAAGGTAAGTCGACTGTGGGATATAGCCCAACATAATAGAGGTGGAGACAAAACGCTACAAGGAGTACAGTAAAATCATGAGAAAAGAATATCTAAATTTTACGGTTGAAAATTGTGGTTTATTTCTCAACAACGCTTACCCGCACCTTGGAGCTTCGCCAAATGGCATCACTTATTGCAATTGTTGTGGCAAAGGATGTCTCGTGCTGAATTGCTCCTTTTCTAAGCGAGTTGTGTAAGTTTTTACTCCGCGTAGAAACTCATGCCTTATATGGATTAAAACCACCCACATTTTTACTAAGTCCAGGCTCAACTATTTTTAACTGAATCACAGATTGCGGATTTCTTCATTTGGACAGATAATTTATCCGAATACAAACTTTTGGAGCACAGCCGCACTGAAGGCAGAATTATTTTTTAAGCTTGCTGTTTTACCAGAAATTGTTGGTAAATTTTTTTCTTCAAAGAAAAAAATGAAAGAACTGAAAGTAGAAGGAAAGTGAGGGTGTGGCGCCAGTCCTAGGATCGAGGATCGAGGATCCAGGATTTTAGGGATGAAATGGGGGTAAAATCGTCGAAAAGTCAATGTATTTATGATATTTCTCGCGACGATTTGTTTTCCCGTATATCAACATATTGTGTCCAGGCCAGCTTGTTCATTTATTTCCGCTTATCTCGAAAGACACTTGAACGTATATCTTATCAAGTTTTATCGTACGGAATAAGTTGAAATGATGTAAAAATTGATAACCTAGGCGGCGCGCGCGCAGATTCCCCCGGGAGGCGCGGTTAATTTGAATTTAAGAGTGTTTTGACGTCATGGAATATTCGTTGTTAAAGTAGAATGTAAAATTTTTTTAACTTCATTTTAATATCATTGTAGTACGCTTGGCACTTGAACCTATCTCACGAGTATTTCACTGGGTGAGAGATAACGCGCGCGTGCGTGGATTACCCGGGAGGCGCGGAGCACGCGTGCGCGGTTAATTTGAATTTAAAACACGGATTTGAGTGTTTTGACGTCATGGAATATTCGTTGTTAAAATGACGTAGAATGGAAATATTTTTAAACTTCATTTTAATATTATTAGCACGTAAGTTTTAAATTCGATTATCATATTTTTATACCTATATTTACATATTGAAATTGTTACGCATACATGGTTCCCATTTAATATTGGGATATTTATAGTAATAAATACATAGAAAAATACTATAAAAGTTCAAAACGTATAAAGAGTCTTTCAAAGTACTTTAAAAGGATTTTATTTACGAACTAAATCCATTTTTTTTTTTCAAACTTAGAAGTTAGTTTGTATGAAATACTTACTAATACCTGAAAAATTGACTTTATAGTGGATAATTAAGTATTTTTTCAATCCTTATACCTATATTTACATATTGGAATTGTTACAAAAGGTTCTTTTAAACGTAACTTAGTACATTAATTTATTTTGGAAGTTCAAAACGTATTAAGAGCCCTTCAGAGTACTATAAAAGGATTTCATTTACAAACTAAATTAATATTTTCTTCAAACTTTCTATTCGTTATAATTTGAATTTAAATGAAAACATCATGGATTATAGGTGCGTAATCTACTATTAGACCGAACGGATTAAAAAATACTTAATTATCCACTCTAAAGGAATTTAACTTTAAAGGGTATCTTAGATTATTGTTTTTAATTTTATTCAAGTTCAAAACGTATAAAGAGTCCTTCAAAGTACTTTAAAAGGATTTTATTTACGAACTAAATCCATATTTTAGAAGTTAGTTTGTATGAAATACTTACTAATACCTGAAAAATGGACTTAAGAGTTGATAAGATTTGTAAATATCATTTGAAACTAATAATTTTCACGTTTTATTTAAGTCAAGCAATTACATTTTTAAAAATGAAAGAAGTTAAACAATATAAAAATTTGTAAATATTGTAAATATTTTTAGGTAATAAAGAAATTAAGAAATGTTTTAATTAAAATATCTTTCATTTTCTACTACATTTTTAAAAATGAAAGACGTTAAACAATATAATTATTCTAATATAATTTCAAATTCAGGTATTATTTAAAGTACAAATGCATAATTTAGTGAAGCAATTCTTATTTAAAAGGATTTTATTTACGAACTAAATCCATATTTTAGAAGTTAGTTTGTATGAAATACTTACTAATACCTGAAAAATGGACTTAAGAGTTGATAAGATTTGTAAATACCATTTGAAACTAATAATTTTCACGCTTTATTTAAGTCAAGCAATTACATTTTTAAAAATGAAAGAAGTTAAACAATATAAAAATTTGTAAATATTGTAAATATTTTTAGGTAATAAAGAAATTAAGAAATGTTTTAATTAAAATATCTTTCATTTTCTACTACATTTTTAAAAATGAAAGACGTTAAACAATATAATTATTCTAATATAATTTCAAATTCAGGTATTATTTAAAGTACAAATGCATAATTTAGTGAAGCAATTCTTATTTAAATACTTTTATTTAATTAATTTGATTATCTGAAATGTCTTTATTGAAAAATAAGTGGGTTTTACTATTTATCATGGTTATTTTTATATATATATATTGGAATTGTTACAAAAGGTTCTTTTAAACGTAACTTAGTACATTAATTTATTTTAGAAAATATTAATTTAGTTTGTAAATGAAATCTTTTTATAGTACTCTGAAGGGCTCTTAATACGTTTTGAACTTCCAAAATAAATTAATGTACTAAGTTACGTTTAAAAGAACCTTTTGTAACAATTCCAATATGTAAATATAGGTATAAGGATTGAAAAATACTTAATTATCCACTATAAAGTCAATTTTTCAGGTATTAGTAAGTATTTCATACAAACTAACTTCTAAGTTTGAAAAAAAAAACTGGATTTAGTTCGTAAATAAAATCCTTTTAAAGTACTTTGAAAGACTCTTTATACGTTTTGAACTTTTATAGTATTTTTCTATGTATTTATTGCTATAAATATCCCAATATTAAATGGGAACCATGTATGCTTAACAATTTCAATATGTAAATATAGGTATAAAAATATGATAATCGAATTTAAAACTTACGTGCTAATAATATTAAAATGAAGTTTAAAAATATTTCCATTCTACGTCATTTTAACAACGAATATTCCATGACTTCAAAACACTCAAATCCGTGTTTTAAATTCAAATTAACCGCGCACGCGTGCTCCGCGCCTCCCGGGTAATCCACGCACGCGCGCGTTATCTCTCACCCAGTGAAATACTCGTGAGATAGGTTCAAGTGCCAAGCGTACTACAATGATATTAAAATGAAGTTAAAAAATTTTTACATTCTACTTTAACAACGAATATTCCATGACGTCAAAACACTCTTAAATTCAAATTAACCGCGCCTCCCGGGGGAATCTGCGCGCGCGCCGCCTAGGTTATCAATTTTTACATCATTTCAACTTATTCCGTACGATAAAACTTGATAAGATATACGTTCAAGTGTCTTTCGAGATAAGCGGAAATAAATGAACAAGCTGGCCTGGACACAATATGTTGATATACGGGAAAACAAATCGTCGCGAGAAATATCATAAATACATTGACTTTTCGACGATTTTACCCCCATTTCATCCCTAAAATCCTGGATCCTCGATCCTCGATCCTAGGACTGGCGCCACTCCCTCACTTTCCTTCTACTACTGAAAGTTAAAATGAAATAAAGTAATCTTCAGTTCCAAGGACACATCTCTAATTGATCAGCCATCCTCTTCGAAAACTCACACAGAAGAAACTGAATTTGACTTTCCTTCTACTTTGCAAGATGTAACTATTGACTTATGATGTTAGGAAAATGGTACTGCCCAGACTTCCGCAAGATAATGCCCAAGAATTATAACAGAAAATTAAAGAAGGATAGTCGAATTGAAAAGTAGTAGAGTTATAATACATAAAGCATTATGTTTTTCCATAGTTCCTATTAACCTTGCTATTTTTATTTAAAAATAACTAAAATTCTAATTTGGGTGCAAAAAAATCATTTATTTAAATTACTTATTAGATTTATGTAATTTAATTATTTGTTAAGAGTCAAGACACCAGATACTTCTTTGAATTTAAAAAGAAAAAGATTAAAATTTAATATTTACATTTAAAAGTTGTAAGCTTTTGTTCACGTAGTCCATTGTCAACAAATAAATTACAAATAAAAATATTTGTAATTTATTTGTTGAAATTGGACTGAGTATTTAAAGCTTACAACTTTTAATATAAATATTAAATTTATACCTTTAATTAAAAATGCCATAAAGTATATCTGATCTCTTAACATATAATTAAATTTCATTATAATCCATGGCTACAAATAAGATTAAAATACATGATCATACTTAAATACTTCGAAAAATGGTTAAAATTTGTGCCGTTCCGAACTGCAAAAGTCGGTCACCAAAGTATTATTTTAATTGTTAGCTACCATTTAAGGTTATATTTTATACTCAAATTTATGTGAGGTTGCAAGTAACGATAGTCCAGTGTTTTCAAATAATCCCTAGATGAAGAAATTGATAACTTTACTATGTTACTAACGGATGGAACATCAACATCTAACATCTTTAAAGAAAACATAATTCAATACATGAGTGGTTTTGTCATTAGGCAGCTGTAACAAAATTAAAATGCCAAACATGCTTAGCCGGCTTAGATGACAGACAATAAACACTATCTAGCCAAATTGATACTTCTTTTAAAGGACAATCGTGGTTTATTTTATCCAATTTGCAGCTTAAATGAGAAGGCAGTGATGTATTGAACCAATAAAACTTGGAAATTGAAATATTGGTAATGATCCAGTTAGTCACTGTGAACATTTTTCCAACTTTAAAGGGAATATAACCTCTGGTATTTCTGTCGTCCTCCGAGGGTTCCAATATTGTCCGCTGCCTCCCATGGCTTTTCACACTTGCGGCGCTGATAATCGCTGATTGTGAAGGGAATAAAGGAAATTGATGGGGTCTTCCATAAAGAACGTGTTGGAGGTTCTATTCCCTTTAAACGAACATATTTTTGACGACGAAGTTAGCTCACAACACTACATTAATGCCCTGGTGAAGAAGATGATCAAACTTTATTTGAATACAAGACTACGGAAAATTAGCAGAGCTATCAAGGATAACCTAAAGAAAGAAGCGGCTAGAAGAAAGCTAACCAAACCAATCCTTTTTCAAGGGCAATAAGAGGAAGGGTCCTTCATAAATCTACTTCTCTAGGTTCAATGCCAAACCTTTCTACAATATTTAAAAGTTATTTTATCACAATTTTAACTGATATACTAAATGAAATTTATTATAAATATCTACATTCTACTGGTACTTTTATGTAATCTAGAAAATGGTCCTTACAACCACCAGCAGAACCAACACATGCAATTTAAGCTAAACGTCTGGGCAGATCTTTTCGGAAACCGTCTTATTGGACCATTTTTACTTCCAGCTCGTCTACTTGGTCTTCTTATAAAACAAAGTTGCGAACCAGTTGGAAGAACTTCCATTGGCTGATGTTCGACGAATTTGTTTCCAGCATGACGGTGCTTCAACGCGGAGTTCCCCTGGCAATGGATTGGCGGAAACGGTCCACATTGTTGACGGCATGCGCCATAAACCATCGACACTTGCCGTCACCTGACTCATATGATTCAGAAGTCATTTCGCAATATGGTTACTCGGTCTGGGATATGCATCACTGCAGAAGGGGGAATAATTTACCTGTTATTAATTATTTGGACATTTTTAAAGTTTTTTTAACTTTATTTACTTAATATCTTTTATTTAAAATCAATAAAACACTATATCACTATGCTTTTACCATGTTAAGAGATAATAATTATACATTTCCAACACTTTTTTCGTAATACTTTTTTTGAAGACATTATTATCTTTTGAATTTTATGTAAATGATGGAATTGAGTTATATTACTTTAGGCCTTCGTAAAAAATAGATTTCACTTTTCTTGTGGTATTTTCTTGCGGTACAGTTAATAAATTATTTGAACTGAGGTTACCATCCGTTTATTTGAGAGGCAGAAAAAATCTCCGAGAGTAACAGTGATTAAACATTAAACAACTATTTTGCGGACATTTAACTATCAAAGAGGTGTAAATTAGTTTTTAGTCGGTTCATAGAATGGTTTTCTCTTAATAATTCTGACGTTTCGTTTCTGGAGTTTCTGAATACCTTACTAGTGACGATCCTAACAAGGGACAGTTTGATCCCGTGGTAATACAGAAAATAATATGCAGATATATTGAGGCATAACAGACCTGAAGACATAATTTTTCACTCAATAGATTACGTTTTCTATTTATTATGCATAGACTGTGAGTTAATTTTTTTCGTCAAACCAGACGCCCAAGTATTTAAAATTATCCACTTTTGTGAAGTTATAGCCATTAATACAAATATTGTTGTTGAAAATACCCTTTTTATCTTTGTTTGAAAAACGATATAAACGGTTTTTGATGGGTTGAGCTCCTATGCATAATTGACTAGCCACTTATAAATTTTACTTATCGAATTAATTTTTTCGATAAAATATCTAAGTTAAAATCGTTATCTAGTAACAGAGAATCATCCGCGTATAAATGCAAGAAAATCGTTGGCATCTGTATTAAAGAGGTCGTTTACGTAGATACTCAAACCCAATTATCTATCATATTTGTCCAACGATTTTTGCTTCTTCTGGATGTGACGTCACGAATGGTATCGGAAATTAACCCTTTCGTTTAATTTTAAACGGCTTTTGAACAACTATTTACGTCATGATAAGCAAACGTAATGAACGGTAACTCAATCAGAACTATCCGCTTATTTTCGATTTTAACTCAATGGATTCTCAAAAAGAAAGATTGTTTGTAGTTAATAAACTTACCAAGTGTCATACTTCCGTTTTGGATACGTTACTTATGATTTAACTACGCATGAAAGTTATCTGATAGTCAGTTTTATAGCATATTTAGGTAGACGTCATTAAAATATCAAATATTTAAGCAAAAGATTATACTTTATAATTTAATTCAGAAAACAGAATACTGTTTCGTGACATTTTCTGTTTCAAATCCGCCTTTTTTTAAGTCAAACTTTCGTTGACTTTCAAAAAGGATAACTATCTGCCATTTGCCATCAGACATTTCAGACGGCAGCGAGGATCTGCAACGCCAAGAAAGATGTCCGCTCTTAATTCGACCTCCCGAACCACTTATCGTCTGGGATTTCATCCGGTAAGATCAATTCTTTTAATTTTTTCATTCATTTCTTTGGCAATTATTTACGATTTTCTATTATTTCAAAACTTTTATTTATTTTTGTTCGATTGAAAAGAAATTTTTTTACAATTTACGTAAACCATTTGTTTTCTCTTGAGTTTTAAACACGAGAGCTAGATAATAAAATATGATTAAATTAACTGCATGTCCATGGAAAACTAAAATATTTGTGTATTTAGGAAGAACAAATTGAATCGGTTTAATTAGTTTTTTAAATATTTCATAACTATTTACATTGATTTACGAGATGAAAGAGTTTATTGCATTGTTGTAATCGGTGCTGCTAAACATGATGGCGTTGTTAATCTTTGACATTTTTTTGCTATTAAATTTTCAAATTGAAAATAAGTTTTATTATCGGAGATTGTTCTGTTGTATGAGAGATTTCTGCGATCATACAGAACTTTCGAAACAAATATGGTTTGCTGTGATTACACGAATTTGAAAAATAGTTAATTATTTCGGAAGCATTTTACTTTTGGAACAATTCCAGTGGGAAATAACATGTATTTTGAGCCAACTACCTAAATACCCAACAAATCGTTTATCTCCATAAGATATCATACAAGATCCATATTTTTATCGTTTCACCCCATACAGTGTTTCCAGTGGCGTAGCTAGGGGGTGGCGGTGCAGTCCACCCCGGGTTCCACCCGTTTGGGTGTGATTTGGGGATGACACCTGACCGTGAAAAAATAAAAACTTACACAAACTACACTGAGAGAAAAAGGTTCTGTTAGAATTACAGAAATTTTCTGGCTGCACATGATGCCTGAAAACAACTGTAAATATTACATAAAAAACTGCCATCAGGTTTAACAGAGATATTTTGTAAAATTTACGGATCCATCGTTCATCAGCGGCGGCGATCGGAAAATATTTCTGTGGGGGCCCGGGCCATTATTTTTTCATCCAAAAATGCATATACTTAAAACTGAAGCAAGAAAATGTACAGCTCTAAATTTCTATATATTTTTAAAAGTGTTCTTTATAATATCTCATCCGGCATGGATTACATTGATAATAAAAGTTAAGTCGATATCTTTAGAAAAATATCTGTGTACATGGCTAGATAATTAAGCCCTTCTTGGCCACATACTTAACGAAGGTATTTGAGGTAAAATAGGGTACACGACGGGGCGATTTTCTGTTTGGACGAATCTATCGAAATCAATTTTTATATCATCTTAATGCTACTCGCATCTGCAATCTCAAAATAACTTCTGTCAAAAGACTGAATTCGGACCCAAATAAAGGCAGTGATATTATAAATTTTACCCTGGTTGCTATTTTTCCTCAATTTAATTTCTGTGGGGGCTCTGCCCTCGTTTGATTACCCTGTGGGGGCTCGAGCCCCAGAGCACCCACGGGATCGCCGTCACTGTCGTTCATATACCTTTACTGAAATGTTTCTGTTAAATGTACTGTCTATCTCTGTTTTGTAAGTCTGTAGATTTAACAGTAACAAACTGTAAACTTCACCTTTTCATCTGTAATTTTGGTCTGTATTTAAAACGGAAAATTTGTAAATTTCACAGAGTAGATCTGTAAGATATGTCTGTATTTTCACCGAACTCCAGTAAAGTTTACTTCTTAAACGGTTTTTGAGTTCAGTATTTTTTACAGAAAACGCCGTGAATTTTACTGTTTAGTATGTTCTCGAAAATCTGTAATTTTTGCAGAAACGTTAGTTTTATATTCAACTTTAACCTGTATTGAATATCTGCTGAATATACTTCCAGATAAAGTTTAGTGCCATGCCCTGTAATATTTGGTAAAAATATATATTATTAATAAAGAGTATTTTATAGTGTAACTCTCGTACATGGTTTATACATAAGCCGACAATTTCCAGGCTTCTCAAATGGCGCCCAACGTGGGCCCCGAGTTGTTGAATGTACGAGAGTTTATGTTATTTTAATTTTTAAGTGTAATTTTTGGGGTATGGGTTAGTTAAATTTTAGTGTTAGTGTATTTTTATATTAGTGTATTGTGGGTACCTTTGTTTTCCAGTGGATTTTCTGGTGGGGTTTTGGGTTAGGCGGCTCTAGGGATTTTAGAGTCGCGGTTTAGGTCTTAAACATTAAAACCAGGTCCGGAATGGTTTTGGGAAATGAAGGGGGTACTGGTGCTGGAAACCCAGCCCAGGAGGATATGGCGCAAGTCATGGCTCGTGCTTTGCGCGAGGCCTTGGACGGTTATGCGACCAGCCGGGATGCGGGAGCACGCGCTGCCCAAATCCCGAGGGTTAAGTTAAATGTAGAAGCGCCGATCTACATGGGTCCGGCCGACGAGAATTCTCCGTTGGAGCTCCTGGAGGCTCTCGACCGGTATCAGGCGGTTACGGGGTACAGCGAAGGGGATATCCTCTTGCAGGTACTACCGTCGTGCATGCGGGAACCCACTGCACTTTGGTGGTCGTTCCAAGGAGTGTTTCCCTCCTTGAACGGTTTTCGTCAGGCATTTCGCCACGAATATTTAGCCACCGATTACGGCAGGCGTATCCAAATTGAGTTGGATACCCGAACTCAAGGTGCGGATGAACCCCTGACGCAGTATATTCACTGTATAGCTGAATACTACCGTCGGATTGGGGGAAACGCCACCGAGGCTGATAAGGTAGCTCGAGTGTTACGTCAATGTCACCCGACATACCGTCATCACTTAAGGGGAAAGGCATTCGCCACCCTGAAAGAGTTGTCGCAGGAAGCCAAGATTATTCAATCTGACCTTCTCGCGCAAGCCATTTATCGCCCACCGCCCACCGCTTTAGAATCCCTAGAGCCAACTCTGGCTTACGGGGGAACTTTAGGACAGGTTGGCCGAGCGCCCCCTGTTACTGGTGGCGCGGTGAGTTTAGCAGCCACCGGAGTGCCGGCTAATTCTAGCCAGGTATCTCTGGGTGTTATGGGAGTAAGCAAAGCAGCTCTGGATCCTTATTGGCATTATAGGATTCAGAGGCAGTCTGCTAATTGGTCGAGCGCGGCAGTCGCCCCTCAACCAATGCAGCAAACTTTCCAGCAGAATCCTGTGGTTTGTTATGGTGGTCGAAAACCCGGACATATCAAACGCCAATGTCCCGAGCAGGGAAACTGGCGAGGGAGGCCTTCCAATTAAATGGATGTACATCCAGGAAAGGGAGTGAACCTCGGCAAAATTCTGACGTTTGGAAAGCCGGTAACGAGGGAGAGCTTCCGAATACTCAGAATTGCACTCCCTTGGTCAACCGGTGTGCTGACGGAACATTTGGCGGGAAACATCCCCCATTGTTACGGTTCCGAGCTTTGGAACATTCGTTTCTAGGCTTGTTAGACTCTGGTTCCTCCGTCTCTCTCTTGGGTGATAATTTTATCCCCATTTTTGAGAAAAAAAGGGAGGAAAATGAGCGAAAATAGCACTACAGTTAGATTTGGCCGTGGCACGTGTCGTGTCGCGGGCAGTATCAAGCTTTCCATAAAGTGGACCGGCAGCATTTGCCGCCAGCGCTTTCTTGTAGTTCGAGGTCTGACCCCCCCTGTTATCTTGGGTAGAGATTTTATTGGAGCCCCCGCAGCGTTGGAGACGTTAGTTTCAAAGTCTAAGTGCACGGATGGGGAGAGGGAACTTTTGTTAAAAACCATCTCGGATTTCCGAGAAGTGTTTACGAAACGGCCCGGCGAAACTTCTATCATTGAACACGCGATAGAGACGGCCGATGCCAAGCCGATTTTCGTTCACCCCCATCCAGCTAGTAAAAGAAAGCGAGAGGAGATTGACAAGGCGTTTTATGAGTTGTTGGATCTAGATTTGATAGAACCCAGTGTCTCGCCTTGGGCTGCGCCTATTGTACTAGCGAGCAAGTCGGATGGTACCAAACGGCTTTGCATTAATTTTAAGGGAATAAACGGGGTAACGGAGTCTGACTGTTACCCCATGGCTTCGATCCCAAATATTTTGGCGTATTTGGGAAGCGCGAAGTATTTCACCACGTTTGACCTCTCGAAGGGCTTTTATCAAGTCGACGTTAGGAAGTGTGACAGGCCGAAGACCGCCTTCGTCTGTCATCGGGGGCTTTTTCAATTCAAAAAGATGCCTTTTGGAATGAAAAACGTCGTATATTCCGAATCGTTTGACGATCATTTGATCCACATTCGAAAGGTCCTAGAGCGTATAGCCGAAGCGGGATTAACAGTTAACCCGAACAAGGTGCAACTTTGCACTGACGAGGTGTCGCTTCTGGGCTATAAGGTCGGACCGGGGTACTGCAAGCCAAATCCGGATAAATTTAGGGCTATAGAGGATTTCCCTCAGCCCAAGAATGTAACGGAGTTGCAGAGATTCCTCGGAATGATCGGGTATTATCGGCAGTTCATCCCGAATATGGCGGGAACTGCCAGGCCGTTGTATGACTTGCTGAAAAACGATGCAAAATGGCATTGGGAGGATACCCATACCAATGCTATGCGGGAACTAAGTAGGCAGGTTAGAGACACGGCGGATTTAAATGGGAGCTTTCTCATTAAATGCGATACGAGTTTAAAGGGCTAAGGTGCTGTTTTAGAGCAGGAAGGCGCGAATGGGAAGGGTTATGTCCCCATTGCCTTTGTAAGCCGGGGACTCATATCGGCGGAGCGCAACTACTCGACGACGGAATTGGAATGTCTTGCTGTGGTATACGCCCTCAAGAAATTCCGAATGTACGTCGAGGGTACGGACTTTGTGATCGAAACCGATCACCAAGCGTTGAAGTGGTTACGACACCTTAAGGAGCCGGTGGGCAGACTTGCCCGCTGGGCCTTGGAGCTACAGCGGTATAATTTCGAGGTGCGATACCGCCCAGGGAAATTGAACGTTGTAGCGGATGCTTTATCCAGGGCCCCTCTCGATTCCGAGAATGGTCAGGGAGGAGCGGTGGTGACGTTGGCGGTTTCAGAGGAAAACTCTTCTGACTCCGCGGAGGGAGAAAACTCTTCCAAAGAGTGGGGGATGCCTTTCGATATGAAAGCCATCATATGTTCGCAAGTTACTGATCTAGGGTTAGCGATGATTATCGCTGAGTTAGAGCGGGTTAGAAGCTCTGGGAGTCCGAATACGGCATTGGAAGCCGGGACAGTACTAGATCAGTATATAATGGACAAAGATGGCCTATTGTTTAGGTACTTCGCTCCTTGGGACGAGGAGGATGAAGACGAGCTTGAAAATGCTTGGAAAGTGGTGGTACCTAAGAGACTTAGAGTACCATTCATTAAGTATTTTCATGACGATGCGCTTGCGTTTAAGCGTTTGAAAATCAGAGTCACGTGGTTGGGGATGAAGCGGGACCTTATCAAGTATGTGAGGGGTTGCGGGGTGTGCCAGAAAAGTAAGCCATCTCAGCGTCCCCAGTGAAAAGCCTTTTGAATTGCTAACCGCTGATTTAATGGGTCCCTACACTCGAAGTGCCAAGGGAAATCAGTACCTACTCGTCATAGTAGATCATTTTACAAAGTGGGCAGAACTCTACCCGCTTAGGAAAATGACTACTGTCGATATGGATTCCCACGACAGGTTATAACTGATAATGCATCCGTATTTTCTAGTAAAAAGTTCAAAAGGGCCTGTTCGGATTTCGGCATTCGCCCTAAGACGACGGCCCCTTATCACGCTCAGGCAAATCTGACTGAGCGGATGAATAGAACTATAAAGCCAATGATAATTTCTTATGTCGAACGACATAAGGACTGGGACGCCCGTCTCCCAGAATTAGGCTTTGCTTTGCGTTCAGGCGAGAGCAAAGCGACAGGGTATTCGCCCGCCGCTTTGAACTTAGGCCGAGAGCTTAAGCGCACCCCTGGATTGGGAGTTGATACCAGGAAATACTTCCGGTAATCGAAGCGCAGGCACGTACGCCGAGAAACTGAAAATTAGGCTGCATGATGCAATCGACCATGCACGCTTGAATTTACAGGATTCGAAGCTCACGCATAAACTGCACTACGACAAGCGTCATCAAGCGGTTTTCTACAAACGTGGAGACTTATTGCGTTGAATTTGAGATACCTTGAATTGTACGTAATTTTGGCTGAAGATTGTTGCGCATTCGCGCCATCTTTTAGCAATTGTAACCAGGATCGGGGAGGTCTCGCCGGTCGGGGCGGGGAGCAGCCGCCTCCACCAGAGGCCTTGCAACTCGAGTACGTCAGAATCCTTTGAGGCGAGGCATACGCCCCCTCAACGGATGTCGAGGACCGTGGCTACCTGGGTGGCACCGATGGACGTTGGCCTGTTGACCTATTCAGTGCCGCCCGGTGGCCCAAGCAGCAGATGCTTGGGGTAGTTGGACGGCCCACTACCCATGTCTTCCAGGGGTGTACCGTGGGGAAAGTAGCTCCGAGGGTGTATCCTTCGGTGGCAGTCCCTATGGTGCAAGGGGTTTCCGTTGTCAAGTCAGTCGAGCCGATTCCGGTCGCTGAGCTTGTCGCTGCCCCTACCCCAGTCTTACCCCCACGAGTGCCAGGATCCGCCGTCACGATGGATCTGGACACTTTGTTATTGGGGGATAACGACGTCTCTCCCCTCGATAGCGGCGACGAGCATTTTCTCGACGCTATGGACCACCTTTACCTCACACCCGACGCCTAATTTTTGGGTGGGGGTGTGTAAAGCCCGCATTTGCATCCGCAAATGTAGGCTTTGTCCCTAATAGTCTTTCCCTTTACTTCAGAGAATTATCTCGTTGTTTTGGGCCAACGCTGCTCGGGTAGGTAGGGATGACTCATCCTCGCTCGCGCCGTCCACCTTTGGAATTCTCCAAAAGTGGCGACCTCTGACCCGATGGGTTAAGAGCGGGGTAAAGTTACCGGTGACGCTTACTATTGCACCACAGTGAGTCCGCAAAGATTTCTTGGCGGGCTTTCTCCTCCAGCCAATTAGGTTGGAGACTGGTAGCGTCATCCGAGGGGCCCGCTATATAAGGGACGTCGGGACAATGGATTCCCTCTCTTGGTTACGGACTCCGACCTAACCAGTCATATCTTTTGTATTATCTCTTCCAGAGAATGTTTAGTGCCATTCCTTGTAATATTTGGTAAATATATACAGGGTGTCCATTTTTATTCGAAAAAGTGATTTTTCTCAATAACCGTTGTAGTTAGAATTTTTAAATTTTTTGTGTGAATTGTAAGTACCGGGGGCCACTTGTTGTACATAATGTTTATCGATTTTAAAATAATATTTTAAAATTTTGAAAAAATAAATTTTGATGTATTGGAGCTCGTAAAATTTTGTCAATTAGAAAAATGTAGAGCGACGTCGAAAACATAAGAATAACGTTTGGTCGTTGAAAACACAATCATTTTTCACGAAATTACACGCGTTTGAAAATTAACTTAACGGGTAAACAAAATAATTGGAAAAATCAAAAACTAGAATCTTTTGGATGCAGTGAAAGTCATAAGACAATATTATTGTTAGACTGAACTAAATATAAGTTTTATTTATTTAAATTTAATTTAATGAAAAATAACCGAAAGTCCAAAAACCATATCACCGAAATTAGAAACATGAAATCTTGAAGGTTCCCCGAGTATTTACTGAACGAAAATGTGCTATGGTAATATAGCATTTAAATGAGAGTTAGAAATTTAGAATCTTGCATTAAATAAATAAAAATAATATTGTCTTACGACTTCCACTTCATTTAGATTAAAATATTGTAATAATAACAATTGATATTAATTTTTAATCGTAACTAAAGTTTTGATTGAATTCTTATTAAATAAAATATAATTTACTAACTCTTTTTACCTCTCCTAGGGGACTTTGTACCCTAGGAGGGGTTATACAACTACCGTGTCAGTCTGTCTGTCTGTCTGTCTGTGGGTTTGTCTGTCAGGCCTGCGAATGCGTTCGCATTTTCGGGGCAAAGGGTAATCAAGAAATTCTAATTTAGCGTTTTCTCTATTGATTAAAAACCCAGGCCGTTCGGCTTGGCAGTAGAGCGCTCTACCACAGAACCACCGACGCTTATTACGTTTCATTGAAAATTAGACCTTCAGCTTTATCGTAATCATTGCGTACGCAGTCGAATAACCGTTTTAGCAGTTTAAAGGTTGGCAAAACCACCGTGTGACGGTAAGCGTTAACGGCTAAATTTGCGATTACGTTGCGTTTGGTTGCATTTGTTTTTCGTTAACGCTCACCGTCGCGCCAGTTGTTATGGGTGCGTTCTCTCCAACTCCTTCTTATTGACTTTGGGACGGACCGAGGGCTGAGTGTTATGGCAACCTCTCAACGTCCAATGGCAGGGTTTCCACCAATTGTTCACGGTATTCGTCTTAGTATCAATTTGCGATCGCATCGGGCGGGTTTCGAACCCGAGACCTAATGCTTGACAGGCGGACGTTCTACCACAAAACCACCGACGCTTACTACGCTTCATTGAAAAGTAGACCTTCAGCTTTATCGGAAGCGTATTTAATAGAGTATGAAATTTTGGTTTAATTGAAATAGAGCAAGATTTCGTGTAAGATTTAAATTATTGCATCGAAGAAATTCTAATTTAGCGTTTTCTCTATTAATTAAAAACAAATGCGCCACCTAGGTTTCGAACCCAGGCCGTTCGGCTTGGCAGTAGAGCCCTCTACCACAGAACCACCAACGCTTTTTACGCTTCATTGAAAATTAGACCTTCAGCTTTATCGGAAGCGTATTTAATAGAGTATGAAATTTTGGTTTAATTGAAATAGAACAAGATTTCGTGTAAGATTTAAATTATTACATCGAAGAAATTCTAATTTAGCGATTTCTCTATAGATTAAAAACAAATGCGCCACCCAGGTTTAGAACTCCGACCATTTAGTCAGGCAATCGAGCGCTCTACCACAGAACCAACGATAACTCATCAGCTATATTGCAAATAAAACACTTATCGTAAGCATAATAGTTAATAAAGTCTTGAATGTTTTTACGAATGAAATTTTGAAGGCCTAATCTTTTTTTTTGAAGATTTTTTCTTCTATTATTTGACGTTTTATTTTTGCTGTTGTATATTTGTTTTATCTTTTATTCTTTTAAAATTATTTACTTCTTCCGCGAAATGGTTCATTTTTTTGGAGGAACCTTTTTGTCACTTATTTTTTGTCTATTAATGTTTTGACAACATTTACCTTTTCGGAAAGGATCATTTTTGATGGAACCTTCAACGTGTATACGTCGTATTTTCAAGGTCCGCGGTTTGATTATAACTGGGTCGAAAGTTCGTAATTTATTAATGCGTATTCTTATCGACTTTAAATTTGTGATACTGTTGTATTATTGCGGTGGTGTTTGGCGTTTAAATTTAAAATTCAGTTAAGTGCCTTTTGTGTTCTTTGTCAAAGGTAAGGTGTTTGGCTTTTTGCTATTAATTACCTCTCCGAGGGGACAAAGTCCCCTAGGAGGGGTTATACAATCACCGTGTCTGTCTGTCAGGCCTGCGAACGCGTTCGCATTTGTGTAGCAAAGTGTAATCATTATTATCTCGAAATCCGCGTTCGCAATTGCTTGGAATTAGGGATCGAAGTCGAAAGATTGGAAAAATCACCGTGTGACGGTGAGCGTTAACGGGTACATTTGCGGTTGGTTTGGGTTTGGTTGTTGCTTTTCGTTAACGCTCACCGCCGCGGCATTTTTAACTCAGTTTGATTGGATATTTTTTGTAATGTTTATGTGTTGGGTGGGAATGTTGAGTTTGTGTTATGACGGTTGTGTTTGATGTGTTTGTGTTTTGTATGTATGCGCGTTTTTTCTCCAACTTCTCCTTATTCTTGATTTTTGGGACGGATCGAGTGCCGAGTGTTATGGCAACCTCTCAACATCCAATGGCAGGGTTTCCACCAATTGTTCACGATATTCGTCTTAGTGTCAACTAGCGATCGTATCGAACGGGGTTTGAACCCGAGACCTCCTGCTTGACAGGCGGACGTTCTACCACAGAACCACCGACACTTGTTACGCTTCATTGAAGATTAGACCTTCAGCGTATTTAGTAGAGTACGAAATTTTGGTTTAATTGAAATAGATTTGAAATTGAAATTATTGCATCGAAGAAATTCTAATCTAACGTTTTCTCTATTGATTAAAAACAAATGCGCCACGCAGGTTTCGAACCCAGATCATTCGGCTTGGCAGTCGAGCACTCTACCACAGAACCACCGATAGCTGCTTAGCTTCACTGAAAATAAGACACTCATCGTAAGCATAATAGCTAATAAAGTCTTGAATTTTTTTATGAATGAATTTATGAAGGCCTAATCTGGTTTTTTTACGAAAGAAAATATGTTGATTTAATCTTGTTAAAGTCTAGATTTCTTACGTATGAAATTTTTAAGGTCAAATCTTGTTTTAAAATATAAAACGTATCTGGGTTTCACGCAAAGTAAGGGTTTTATGTTATCTTTACTGATCGAGATAACCTTGTTTTTTGTCTATTCTTGGGTATTGTTGGTTTTTTAAGCTTATTTTTCGAAGTAGTTCAGTTTTAGTGGAACCTTTCAAATGGTTACATCGTGGCTTAAAGTTAATCCAGTTTCATTATAATAACGTCGAAAATTCGTATTTGTGAATGGTAAGTTGTTGCGCTTCTTGATTTTCTATTGCTTGGTTTTGAATTAATTTGTTACTCGACTGCGTAATAATATTTTTCTATGAGCTATTTTGATCCTGAAGTCTGATTGATTGGGATATTATCACAGATGGCTATTTTTGTTTTATAAATACTGTTAAGCTGTTTTGTATGTACGACAGAAACAAATTGTAATATTATCGAACATTTTAGAGCTGTAAATTATTTATGTGAAAAGTACAAAATATTTCCGTAAAAATTACAGATACAAATTGTTTACGTACACTACAGGAGTAGTTCAGTAGTTCCTACAGTAAACCGTATAAATCACAGTGCTTCTTGTAAAATATGCAGATGTCTAAAGTGTGTTTAAATACTATTTAACTGTTTTAAACGTGCAGCAGAAAAGTCTATAACAATTTCGAACAGTTTGAAACTGAAATTTTTATGTGTTAAGAGTACAGAAATTTATCTCAGTGTAGGGACTAGTAAGTAGCACAACCATGATATTAGCCCCATGTGTCACCCCATGTTATGATATCCACCCCCGGGGTCACCCGTGCAAGCTACGCCACTGATTGCTTCCCAGAGCTCATTCCGAAATTCCTTTTCATGTAGAAAAATTTCAACCCAGTTTCGGGTGGCGGAGTGGTTAGCACTATCACCTCGCAGCAAGAGGAGCACTGGGTGGAAACTCGGAACAAATCCAAATTAAATAGATTTTGACCCGAGTTCTATAAGACAATAGAAATCGCTCGATGACTTGGACCTGAGGTGGTGCCTTGGGTATAAGCTTAAATGAGTATTATTACTATTATGGCCTCGCTTGTTAAAACCCCGAGCCCAAGTAGTTGCCCCCCCCCCCCATTTCGAATTGACCTTTATCGAGCCGCTTGCTATAAGAAATTTCTATTTCTTTGATTTATTACTTAAAACCAATGGATATTCTCACGTAGATAACAAAAATTACTCTCGTGTTTAAAATAAATTTGACGAATTTTACTGGATTAGTCAAAGAAATATAAAGTCTTATCTTTAAGAGCCTTTCGTGCGAGGAATAACCTAATACAACCTTTATGGTACTTTAGGTTTTGCCTTGGTTTGACGTAAAGGAAGACGGTACATTAACTGGAATAAATTCTCACATGATCAAAGATCTATCATCAAGCTTCAATTTTGAGTACGTTTAATCAGATTAAATTTCGAAATAAGCCGTTAAAGGGAGAATGAACTTATTCTGCCTACAGGCGTAGCAGAAGCTAGGGGTGATAAGCTCTAGTTGTGGTAAAAAATAGTAGCGCTTGTGTGTAGACGTTTACTTTGAAAAAGTTCATACTCCTTTAAACATTTACGATAAACTAATCCGACATAATTTTGTTTCAAAAGTTACGAATTGTTAAGGTCCCCGGATGGGAGTTGGGGTCGAAAGCAACCGGACGGAAACTGGACAGGGATCATAGGCATGATTCAAAGACAAGTCAGTGGTGGTCAGCTTGGGCCGTGTTTGAATTTAACTAAACTCAATTATTTATGGAAGCAGGAAGCCGACATGTCTGCCATCCCAATAGTGAGACTCATCCGTCGCCAGGAAGTGATCAGGTTCAGCAGCATTCCCTTCTACACCGGAAACCTGATCATAGTGTCCGGGTATAACCAGATTGTCGAGGATAACCTTTTCGGGCTGTTGGTTACTTTTGACTTGGAGGTTAGGGGTATATTTCTCAAAATACCTCAGTAACAGACTGACCAAAAACCTGGCCATCTATTTACTGAACCAGGTATGGGCTTTAATTGCGATGTCTATGTTCCTTCTGGTTACAACCAGCGTCCTAGTGGACAAAATGGATAAGCAGGCAGCAAAAGTGACCGACACGATGGCCGTACACTTTTGGAACATGTTGGCCGTTTTTTTCTGCGAGGGTAAAGCTGCACTATTGACATCAAACATTGAAAGTTAATCGAGTTGATGGTTCTATATCTTATACAGGAACTCCAAAAAACCCGCGAAACAATCTGAATAAATTTCTGATTGTAATCTGGTGTCTTTCTGTCCTTACATTAATGAACGCTTTCACGGGTAATTTTATAATTAACATAATTAGTTGAGCTAACTGTTTTGGAGATTAATTAATTGTTTACTTATTTTGGATCTAAAAGGCGTTCTATTAAGAGCGTTTAACTGATATATTTAAAATCTTAGGTCACTTCAAAAGTACTCTAACCGTTCGCAAAGAGCCAAAACAAATTGACACCCTCGAAGATTTGGGCAACGCTAAAAACGTCAAACCGTTGGTTTGGAAAGGGTCGTCTTACGAAAGTCTCATTCGGGTAAACAAAAGCCGAAAAACCTCACCAAAAACCAACTTGTACTAATTATTCTATCTCATTTAGAATTCAGACGTAGAATCCATGAAGAAAGTGGCCAAAATGATCATTCAACAAAACGGATTCATCCCAATTAAAGAAATGCACACGCGCGCCATCTACGAACTGACGGTAAAGGGTCAAGTGGCTTTATTGACCGAAACCAGCACTTTGAAATCCTACATGGGCCACATGTGTGCCGGGGGGAAGGGTGGCAAAGTCCATGTGGCCAAGGAAACGATCATTCCTGTCCCGATCTACCTAGGCATGGGCAAACACCTACCCAACAGTTTCCAGATGAGAGTGGACGATAGGTATAACGTAGTATATGGTCAAGGCTTAGCACCAGTGATTTTTAAAGATATGTTTCCTTTTTGACGTAGAATTCATCGGTACACCGAATCGGGGCTAATATGGAAATGGATGAACGATATGTACCGGGACTATTTTAAGTGCTTGGTTACGGAGAATGGTCAACCGGAGGAAAAGACTTTGGAATTCAAGGATATGCGTGCCATTTTCCTTCTGTGGTTCATCTCGCTAGTTCTTTCTCTTCTCGGATATTTATACGAATTTACTGAAACCATTCGTTGTAGAAAAAGTGTAAAGATCCCTGTTTTACCGAAAGTAGTTATCTCTCGCTAACGCTGCTACCCCCTCATTGTCTGGCCCCAACTTTATCTCTCGCTAATACTGTTATACCCTCGTTATCTTGCTCCAAATTTATCTCTCGCTAACGCTTCTACCCTCTTGTTGTCTTGCCCCATTTTTATCTCTCGCTAACACTGCTACCCCCTCATTGTCTGGCCCCATTTTTATCTCTCGCTAATACTGTTATACCCTCGTTATCTTGCTCCAAATTTATCTCTCGCTAACGCTTCTACCCTCTTGTTGTCTTGCCCCATTTTTATCTCTCGCTAACGCTGCTACCCCCTCGTTGTCTGGCACCATTTTTATCTCGCGCTCTTGCTGTTATCCCCTCGTTGTCCTGCTCCAAATTTATCTCTCGCTACTGCTACTACCCTCTCGTTGTCTTGCCTCATTTTTATCTCTCGCTAACGCTGCTACCCCCTCGTTGTCTGGCACCATTTTTATATCTCGCTCTTGCTGTTAACCCCTCTTTGTCTTGCTCCATATTTATTTCTCGCAAACGCTACTACCCTCTCGTTGTCTTGCCCCAGCTTTATCTCTCGCCAATGCTGTTATCCCCTCGTTGTCGTGCTCCAAATTTATCTCTCGCTGACATTAACACTCATTATTTTAAAAAATGGTGGCCAAATCCCGATTTGAACTATTCAGGGCTACAAAAAATATCGCGTTGAGGTTTTCTCAGTGCCGGATTTAGACTACTGGAGGCCCTGTGCTTAAAGTACTTATGGAGGCCCCCATAAGGTTACAAATTATAGATCATCAACGCAGTGGCGAATACAGAAAAACTCAAGGGGGGGGGGGCGCTAAAAGACATCTTGGGCTATGGGTGTAATAGCACATCATCAAATCACATGCAAATCTTAATAAAACTTTATTCAAACCTATGCAAACTACTCGACTGACGAATAAATTGCGTGTAGATGGATACGCGTGCGAGCGGTGCTGGCGGCGGGGGGGGGGGGAACCCTCCCCTGGCCGCTTCGTGCTGGGCCGCCCCAAATGTATCCGCCACTGCATCAACGGTGTTAAAGCAAGTCGCTTCTTTTAGAAGGTGTTTCAATATTATATGTAATTTTGAGGTAAAATGGCTTATTTCAAAGTTCAACAACACTAAAACTGGCATTATTTACTCGTATTTAAAATATTCGGTGATACTTTAAAAATTTTCTTTGCGTGATTTTATGTAGTTCTTTTAAATTCGTATAACTGTCCGTGTAACTATGTTTGTAGGAGCTGAGTACTAGCATCAGTTTATGGTAATAATATTTAAAAAACTCAATTATATAGAAATGTAGAGACAAACGTTATAAAACGCGTTATGTACTACTGTGGCTACTTTCGCTAAGCCAATTTAAGGAAGAATATGTAGTTGCTTAAAATTAAGCACCGCTTATTTAAATTATAATTATTTGTTTAAAAATATTTAAATTTAAAAAATAAATGGAGATTTTATAGCTTTGGTATCAAATAAGCAGTTTCGATGGGATCAGTCATTTATTATTTAAACAGTTACATTTCAGCTACATTGCGCTAAACCGGGAACCCCCGGGAATAAGCCGAATAATCTACACAATATCATATATGTTAATAAAATTTAGTGTCGTCCACCTTCTAAATGTATGTACTTATCCGTACATCTTCACAAAGCGTGGTAGAATTGGAACAACTAACTACCTTTTTTTTTAAATTGTTTGATGCAGAGAGACTAATGAATACTAAAATGTTTAAAAAGACTTATTAAATTTTATAATTTTTTTTAAATTCTTATTTTGATGATTTAAGTTATTACATTTATTTTAATCGTGGCCGTGCGGCGCGCAAAGTTTATAACAGCACCATCACATCCTTAAATTGTAGGTGGGGCACACTTTTTAATTACATAGTTTTCAACTGATGTTGTAAAAGTAAAATAAATTGACATGTAAACCAATTATTTAAACTGACAATCATAATATGAAATACTTAATTTATATTTATACAAATACAAATTCATTTGAATTGCATTCATTTAAAGCATGATATAAAGATAGTGCTGTCTTTAAACTTCTACATATATAAAAACTTGTCAAAGGTTTGTTTAAATTGTGATTTGCCCTTTTGTGAAGATTGTAGATTGATCTCTTTATTACTCGTCATTGTCTCAGTGGAATTAAAATCTTATATTCAATAATCGTATGTAACAAATTTACTTCTTTAGTTTTTATACTGAAAAGTGTCACTTACCAGGAGCTGAATTTTGACAGCGCAACTCGTCACTCCGAGGGAATAAACGGGAAAGCAGTTCTTCCCTCAGTGACGATTTTATTTGTGTGGCCGGCCCAACGAAGGCAAATAACTACGAGTCAGTCTATGAACTAGCTACACCAAGGAGGGGAGAGGAAAATCATGCAGTTCGGGGAAAATTGTGCAAATTTCTACAAACATTTTGTAGGTGGCAAGGCTCTATTATTTAATGTAAAACCTTTTGGAGGAGAGTGGAACCCTTACCCAGGCGAGGCCCCTTCAAATGGCGACGCCCTGTGCTGCAGCACACTTAGCACATACGTATATCCGGCACTGGGTCTTCTACATCATTCCTGTTCTGAAATTTACGTCGTCTTAGAATATGACGACTGAAAAATGCAGCTGCCTCGAGCTCTCCGCAACCAATTGCTTTGATATATATGGATTGAAATTTAGCGCAAATTAAGTTGTATCATTCATCTTCTATGGCTTTTCGAAGTGCAATCAACCGGAAGCGCGCAATATGACCCGGAATCTAAAGAAATGTATTACTTTTATAAGGCCATTACACAACTACATTCCAATTTTTGTATCCCTGGTTCTTAAAAAAAAATATTATTCTACATTACGTTTCACAGGGTGATTGAAATATTGTTCGTAATGGACCGGGTGATTGAGAAAGCGGGGTTTTCCATTTGATTAAATAATTATTCACTAATTATGTTAAAGGGCATGGTGATTGACTCATTATTATTGAAGTAGCACTCATTAGGTGAAATTTACAATTAGGTTTTTATAAAGTCCTTATTAAGTTAATGTACAGGGTTTTCAAAATATTGTTCCTAAATAATTGAAATGGTCATTAAAAACGTTGTGATTTTTGTTTGAGGTAAAATTAATAGTAGTGTAATAATAGGGTTCCTGGCCGTTAACATGCTAACAATGATAGCCCGAAATTTGGATGCCATTTTAATATTGTATTTTCCCGTGAACCTAATCTATTATTAGAGGGCATTTGTTTTTTATTAAGGATTTAGGCTTTGGTTAGCAGCCATTTTGTTTTCTAACGTGTTTAGTCCTCTAGAGGGCATTTGGTTTTTGTTCAGAGGTATCTAGGCTTGAGTTGGCAGCCATTTAGATTTTTTCTTGCCTAGTTTAGGGTTGACAGTTCATTTGTTCGCTATGGGATAAATAACCTTAAAACTAAAATAAAAAATTAGATTTTAGCATTATTCTTTATTAACACCATAGAAATTATTTTAATACAAATCAATTTAACTAGATATTCAAATTATAATTTATGTTACTAAATATGTAATGACTTTATTATTGAATGATGCAATTCGATAATTACCAAATGCTAGTGTTTTAATTCCATCTTACTATCAAAATGACCTAACGCAATTTTAGTAGCTTTTGTTGTAAATAGCTCTTGATTTTGAGCTGCTATTTTGTTAGTGTTCGCTAACGTTATGCATTGCGCAAATAAACGTTCTCGGTAGGATTTGTGTTTTATATGTATATTGTTAAAATGTCTATCAACGCCTTTAGCAGTATTCTTATCTACATGCTCACTCTGTAGTGAATACATTTTTGGTTTTTGAGTAACGAAAGATAGGCCAAGTCTGCCACACAATTCATCTTCATAAATCCGAGTTGTTTTTTGTTAATTTCACTAAATTGTTTATGATCTTAAGGATAGTCTGAAAAATTATAAAGATGGGTAGACGTTGCCATGTCTTTGTAAACATCGTCGGTCTGAATTAGATAACATAGTGAATCAGTGTCTGTGAAAAACAGCTTTGCATTTGATCCATAGCGTTTCATCATCTCAGTATAATGAAATTCATACAGGCAGGTTTTGCTGACATCAAGGATACTAAATCCAACATATATTGACCGATTAAGCAGCACCCTAATTCAAAATAACTTGATACAGTACACAAAATTCTTACAAAAATAAATTATTTCATTACTTTTTCTTAGTCATTTCTATTCCTAAATTCTAGCTCTTGTGAACCGAGGTGATGAGCACATTCGTTGTACTTGTTTTTCATTATGAACTAGTTGAATGTCTCGGTGTTTCCGAAGATTCTCCATGGTTTTTCCTACAAATAAATTTTTTTTTTAAGATTATATATATATATATATATTTTTTTTTTATAAATATCAACTTACCAAAGAAAGCGTTGTTCATTTGAAAAATGACTTGCTGAACTCATCTTTTGCTTCTTTTCGACGCTGAGTGTTGAATTCTATAATATACTTTTTAATCCGTGGACTTTAATTGAACTTTAAACCTCGGTGTATTTTAGTAAGGTGAAGACCAAGCGATAAGTATAATTTTAAATTTCTGTAGTGGATAATATAGTTATTCCTATTTTCTAAAGTTGGTGTTAGCTTTGATTCTCCATTAATTTTGCACCGAGAATCTGCAATTGCTTTAAAGAATACGCAGATTGTTCTTCCTGTTTGACAGCTTTTCTAATGGGAGCGAGCGGATATTCATCATGCAGATCGTGAATTTCCTGAGGGTACTTCAAATCAACTTGTAAAATATAGCCTTCTGGACTATCATCCCCAACTTTTATTACATCAAACGAATCTATTTCTTCTTCATCCAGCCACTGGAATCCATCTGTAGGCATATGCCGACTCATTCCCCACCCATAAAGATTAACAGCGTCGAAATACATTAGATAGGAGCTTGGTTTTGAGGAATCATAGTTGTCCATGTATCTATTATTAACTTCAGCGTAGCGCAAAGAAATCATAGAAATGCCTCCTCTAATGCCGTCCTCAATGAAAAGATATTGATCGACATCAGTCAAGAGCTCCAACTTCACACTAGTCATCAAAAGACACGCTTGCCAAGCTAATCCGGGAGAACTGTACACATAGCAGGGTCTAGACTATAGTATTGCATACTAAAACTCCTAAAGCTTTCGAAGACGTCAGCACGTAAAGATTTTGGTATTCCTCAAGATTATTTAGGCTAAATTTTTCCCAGATTAATTGGGCGTAATCCTCTTGAGATATATGCTCATTGGTAAGACTATTGAAAAATTCTTCCTTGGGAGGGAGTGACGATTCTTCAAACCTGTTGAATCCATCCATATACTCATATGGGAAAACCCTCTTTCTGGTCAAACTTTCGGCATTGTCCTTGAAATGCTCCACAAGCAACGCAAAAGCGTTTGAACCTTTAACTCGGAGATTAGCAACCAAGGAGTCTAAGGACGCCTTTAGAAACTGTAACGAGTCCAAAAATCGCAACCTTCCTAATGTGAAAGTTAAATATTTTTTCATATTGTGCGGTATGCAAGTAATCCGACGGTTTTTGAAGCATCCAAGACTGTCCATTATTATATGCGAATCATAGTTCCGCAAGTTATGTATCACGACCGGAATGTGGAAGAGAGGTTTTCTGTTGAGGTTACAAGAATTATGAGCAGCTCCTAAAAATAGTCCGGTACGATGATCGTGGTCTCGAACCTTTCTGTCACTATCTTCAAACTTCTTTCGGCAAATATAGCAATTAGTACAAGAGTCGAATTTTATCTGTTCCTCCACCGATAGATTCATGGGAATTTTAATATGCATTAACTCCAATAGTTCACTTTCTTCCTCTTGAAGACACTCCAAAAAATGCTATAAAGCATTATTTCCATTGTAAACCACGGGCTGCTTGATCAATTTTCCCTCGGGACCAATTATTATGTACGCAAAACCGGAAGGACGATGTTTCCCAACATTGGTTGTACTTGACTTCGCTGGATCTGGCTTAAGAGTCTCAATTTCCTCAATAAAAATTAAAAGTCGGCATATATGACGTAATCAACTCTCGTTTGCATAACATGCTTGTTGAATGTCAGCCATTTTTCATTATCATCAGGCAATTCAACCCTCATAGGACCATAAGCTTTGCAATATTTCATATGCTCTTCCAATATTCCTTGGCTTGTTATTATCTTCAGGTTAGTACAAATCTGTTTC
Organism: Leiobunum rupestre; assembly: GCF_980474605.1. Taxonomy (NCBI): domain Eukaryota; kingdom Metazoa; phylum Arthropoda; class Arachnida; order Opiliones; family Sclerosomatidae; genus Leiobunum; species Leiobunum rupestre. Next base: position 15,661,537 of record NC_143384.1, on the reverse strand, counting down.
TACATGTTATTATTTAAGCCCTTTAAACATAATTTGCCTTCCATTTATGGTAGTTTAAAATTATATGATTTTTTATTTATTAATTTTAAAAAAATGCATGCTTTTAGAGATAATATGGTTTGATGAATTAAAAAAAAGGTTTATTTTACACTATATGCGGTATAGTACGCTCCATTGGTGATTTTCGATGTTCACCAATGGAGCGTACGAAACTCAGTATGCCTTTGTGTGTAATACAGATAAATCGCTTTCCGACGAAATAGGCTATTTAAAACAAATAGCGGAGGATAGGGGGTTTGTTACTGATATTATCGATAGAGCCTGTTCCAAATTTAACAATAAATTACTACTAATGGAGTGTACTACTTTAGTATCTCAAAAAATAGTGACGTCGTTTAGAGTGGTTTTACCCTATTACCCTGGAGTGTCCGCTAAGATTAGTAATATAATTTCTAGTGAGGCTAAGTGTGGCGTAGCATTTAAGCCAGTGAATAAAATCTGTAATTTTTTAAGTAATTTATAGGACAAACGTAGCTTATTAGACTCCTGTGGAGTATACGAAATATCATGTGACTGCAGTATTTCTTATATCGGACAAACTCGACGACGTTTGGCGATCAGACTAAAAGTACACCAATCCAGTGTAAATAAAAATGAAGTGGCGAAATCCGCCCTAGCGGAACATGTGTTTGATAACCCGATTCACACTATTAACTGGGACGATACTAAATTATTAATTAAGTCTAAAAATCCTTTCAATTTGAATATTATGGAATCTTCTAACATTTATAAAAATAAGAAAAAACTAGTTAATAGAGATCTAGGACCGAGTGCGGATATTTTAAAAACTTGGAATTTTTTGTTGATTTGACTGAGGAACTGTTGCGTTAAATCCCCCCCCCCCCCCCCTGTGTTTTTTAGTTTAAAAAAAATTGTTTAATTTTTGTGTCATAGTCGAAACGGTGTAGTGCGCTTGGAATTTTCATTTATTAGACTTAAAGCGTTTGAAAACGGCGGCGTATACGCCATAAGCCGAAACATGTAACGTGTTTTTAAATTTGTGTAATAAAAACCTCTATCGTTGAATTTTGTCAGTTTATTAACTAAATTTATATATTTCGCGGTAATTTAACAATCGCTAAGGTGTAAATTAGTTTTTAGTCGGATCATAGAATAGTTTTCTCTTAAAATTTAATTCTGACGATTCGTTTCTGGAGTTTCTGAATACCTTAGCGACGATCCTTTGAATCCCGAGGTAATACAGAAAATAATATGCGGATATATTGAGGCTTAATAGACCTGAAGACATAATTTTTCACTCAATAGATTACTTTTTCTATTTATTATGTATAGAATGTGAGTTAATTATTTTCGTCAAACCAGACGCCCAAGTATTTAAAATTATACACTTTTGTGACTTTATAGCCATTCATACAAATATTGTTGTTGAAAATACCCTTTTTATCTTTGTTTGAAAAACGATATAAACGATATAAACGGTTTTCGATAGGTTGAGCTCCAATGCATTATTGTCTAGCCACTTATTAATTTTACTCATCAAATTAATTTTTTTCGATAAAATATCTAAGTTAATATCGTTATCTAGTAACAGAGAATCATCCGCGTACAATGTAAGAAAATCGTTGGCATCTGTATTAAAGATGTCGTTTACGTAGATACTAAATAGTATGGGTGACAGTATCGACCCCTATGGGACTCCACGTTTAATCAAATTAGAGCTTGATATAATATTTTTGAATTTTATTTTGTTGTTACGCAATTGTAAGTAAGAGCTCAACCAGTCATGCGTACGACCACGAATTCCTATGATATAAATTTTTAAATAATATTCCATGAGTCAAACGTTTTTCGAAGATCGTCCTGTAGACTGTAGACTTCGATTTGAGCTAAAATGTGGGCAGCGCCATTTGGTACAAACCATAACTATTATTATTGTTTATATGTAAGCCGTATATTTTCTTTGTATCAATAGTTAGAGTAAGAAAAATACTATACAATTTAGTATCCAACCACTGTTCAACCTTATCTCTGGCTGACCCTACTCCCCATCATCATCTTGCCCCCACTTTCTCATTGCCTGCCGCTGCTCAACCTTATCTCTGGCTGGCAGTGCTCCCCATCATCGTCTTGCCCCCCCCCTTTCTCTTTGCCTACCGCTGCTCAACCTTATCTCTGGCTGGCCCTGATCAGTGCTCCCCATCATCGTCTTGCCCCACTTTCTCATTGGCTGCCGCTGCTCAACCTTATCTCTGGCTGGCACTGTTCCTTATTATCGTCCTGCTCCCACTTTCTCATTAGCGGCCGCTGCTCAACCTAATCTCTGTCTGACCCTACTCCCCATCATCATCTTGCCCCCACTTTCTCATTGCCTGCCGCTGCTCAACCTTATCTCTGGCTGGCAGTGCTCCCCATCATCGTCTTGCCCCCCCCCCTTTCTCTTTGCCTACCGCTGCTCAACCTTATCTCTGGCTGGCCCTGATCAGTGCTCCCCATCATCGTCTTGCCCCACTTTCTCATTGGCTGCCGCTGCTCAACCTTATCTCTGGCTGGCACTGTTCCTTATTATCGTCCTGCTCCCACTTTCTCATTAGCGGCCGCTGCTCAACCTAATCTCTGTCTGACCCTAATCCCCATCATCATCTTGCACCCACTTTCTCATTGCCTGCCGCTGCTCAACCTTATCTCTGGCTGGCCCTGATCAGTGATTCCCATCATCGTCCTGCCCCCACTTTCTCATTGCCTGCCGTTGCTAAACCTTGTCTCTGGCTGGCCCTGTTCCCCATCATCGTCCTGCTCAACCTTATCTCTGGCTGACCCTACTCCCCATCATCATCTTGCCCCCCTTTCTTATTGTCTGCCGCTGGTCCGACGTAGATCAATCGGCTCCTATACGGGGATTGTAGTCCCCGGTAGGAAGGACTAACTGGGCATCGTGATACTGCTAGTTATCCGTGCCTGGGTATATCTCTCTCATATCACTTATCTTGCTTGCAAGATACCCATGTTGGGCTCCGTGGTGGGCGGTGAGTGGGTTTGATTAAATGTTTTGTTTTTTCTTTATGGCTACCGAAAACAACTATCTTGAAACTAGATTCCTCGAGTTTCAAGAAATTTCCGATTCGGAAGACACTGTCTTCCAGAGGTCCAAGCGACCTCGAAATGACTTTCCAGAGGTAGAAGAGGCGGTTAAAGAGAGTGTCGAAGCTACACTCGCTAGGGAATTCCTCCCCCTAGATAGAGTCCTTTGCAACAAGGACAATAAAGAGCAAATGGCAGTTGCACAGAAGATCAGGACGGTCTTCAAAGCGGTGGAGACCATGGTTTACGCCAGTCACCTGGAACTTGCTAGGGTGCAGGGTGCTTTTGAACAACTTAATGAGACTGTGAAAGATCTCAGAAAGCAGAAAATGAGCTTCGCTACTGTTACAGCCAGTAACGTAAGTTCAAAGGTTCCTGAAGTTTCCAAAGGCAGGAAGAAGTCCACCGTTAAGAAAGGGGGACCAAAGGTCCCGCCAAGGGGGAAAAATGTGGTACTGCTCTATCCCACAGAGCAAGGTGAGACTTCTAGTTCTCTCAAGAAGAGACTAGAGAAGGAGGTTGATCCGTCCAAACTGCTAATAAGTGTTCAGAGTGTCCGGTCCTGTAGGAACGAGGGTCTGGTGGTACAGGTTAAAACCGCTGAGGATATGGAGAAGCTGAAGAGGGGAATCAGCGATTGTGCTGCCTTGGCAGACAAAGTTAGTGTGAGAGCTCCAAAGCTCAATAACCCTAGGGTTATCCTTTACGGTGTTGATGAGGACATCGTAAAGGAAGAAATTGTGGCTAAGCTTATAAGCACAAATAAGCTCTCCAGCAAGGAGACGGATATTCTCCATAAGTTCTCGCTGAGGAACAGAATGGGTGGTGTTAACTGGGTGCTGAAGGGGCCTCCAGCCCTGCTTAATTCGTGGAAGGCGAAAAAGAAGCTCAATTTGGGCTACTCTGTGGTTGGAGTCAGAGGGTATGTGTATCTTCCAAGATGCTTTAAGTGCATGAAGATTGGACACATAGAAGGTGGGTGCATTGAAAATAGAAGGTATGGTTCCCTATACTCAGAGGATCACAGCTACAAGGATTGTAAGAGTGATCTTAAAACTTGCAGAAACTGTGCCCTGAGTAATAGGGACAAGAATACCAAACACAACACTGCGCATTCAGCCCTGGATGGCCAGTGTACTGTGTATAAGAAGGAGTTGAAGTTTCTAAAGAGTAGAACCAACTATGGAGGAGAGTAGGAACCTAAGTTGTCTGCAGGTCAACTTAGGCAAGGGCAAAACTGCAACCTCTGCGCTTAGACAGTGTTGCCAGGAAGGCTCTATAGTCATTGCCTTACTACAGGAACCGTATGCAATTAACGGTCGGGTAATAGGTCTACCCATGGGAACAAGGATCGTCTGTTCCCAAGACAATCCAAAGGCAGCTGTAGCTGTCTTCAACCCTCAGGCACAAGTGATCGTGCTCTACGAAGACTCTCACATGGTTGTAGTGGATGTGATTCTGGGGAATCTAAGCTTATGCCTGTTCTCCATTTACATACCACCAAATGATGACATTGAATTCCATATCGATAAGATTGCGAATCAATTGGGAGTGCAGAGTGGAAAAAAGGTTATCTTGTGTGGTGACTTTAACGCCCACCATGCGCTTTGGGGATCAAAGCATCACGATGAGAGGGGTAGGTTGTTAATCAACTTCTTCAACTCGTTTGATTTGAACGTCGAGAACGATCCGGGTAGTGGCCCGACGTTCTGGACCGTTAATAGTAAGAGCTGGGTGGATCTTACGGTATCCAGTATGGCAATTGCGAGTAGAGTCAGCAACGAGGAAACCTGCAGTGATCACAAATACATTTTCTTTGAAATTGGTGATCTTGTCCTGGAGAATGATTCGAATGCAATTCGTATCAAGGATATTGATCTTGAAAGGTTACAAGATATTATCGTGACTGATTTGGAGAGGTTGATGGAGTCTCCACTCAACAATGAGGTTGAGGTCGAGGTATGCGTGGTGGAGATTAATAATCTCATTATTGAGCGTTCGAATGAATGCTCAAAGTTGCGAAAGAATAAGGGGCACAAGTCCACTCCCTGGTGGACGAGCGAACTCAGTGAGAAGAGGAAAGAGTTACGGACGCTCAGGAGAAGGTTCCAAAGAACCAGGGACCATGCAGTCCAGGAGGCGCTTAAGGCCGAGTACCGTCGTGAGTCAAAAAGCTATAAAGCACTTATAGCAGACTCAAAGCTAAAGTCCTGGCAGGATTTCTGCACAAGGGTTTCAAGGGAGGATCCTTTCTCCCTACCCTATAAGTTGGCCACAAAGAAGGTCAAATGTAAGAATGCATTAAATTGCATCAAGAAACCAGATGGTTCTTTGACTTCAGGTATTGAGGAGACGTGGTCTACTCTGTTGGATACTCTTTTTAAAGAGGACTCCTTGGATGATGATGAGGAGGTTCATACGACAATAAGGGAGTCATTGCACGAAGACTTCATGAGTCAGAATGATGAACCATTTACGAGTGATGAGGTCTTGGAGACTATTAACTCTTTTAAGAAGGGCAAGGCTCCTGGTGAGGATGGTATCACCATTGAGCTTTTCAAGATATTTTTCTTAGCTTGCCCAGCGTTGTTTGTCAGGCTTTTCAACACTTGCCTCAGTATGGGATACTTCCCAAAGCTTTGGAAGGTTGCTAAGTTGGTTTTTCTCTATAAAGAAGGCAGAGACAGGCCAATCTCGCTTCTTCCTGTGGTAGGGAAGGTGCTTGATAAGCTGTTGTCATGAAGGTTGTATTTTTTTCTACACAGCAACAAATTGCTTAGCGATAAGCAATTTGGGTTTAGACATAGTCGATCCACGACTCACTGTCTTACCAATATGGTGAACCAAATCAGGGATAACAAAGCAAATAATTGTCACACCATTCTGATATCTTTAGATATCGAGGGTGCTTTTGACAATGGATTCCAGGAATCCTACATGGTTTAAGGAACTTTAAGTGTCCGAAGAACATATATGAGACATATGTTAACTATCTGAAGGATAGAGTTGCAGTGGTGAGGGCCGGTAGTACCTGTGTACGGAGAGTACTGACACGCGGCTGCCCTCAGGGTTCATGCAGTGGACCTCTGCTATTCAATGTGGTAAGGGATAGCGCACTGAGGATTGAGTATCCAGAGGATTCTCTAATACAAGCCTTCGCGGATGACTTGCAGTCATTATTTTGGGGCACGTCCAGGCGTGCTCTCGAAACCACTGGTAAGGTGTTCGTGGATAAATTGACTAAGTGGAGCCAAGTCTATAAGGTGAGGTTTTCCATTAAAAAGTCGGCGGCTATCACCTTCGCCGCAAAATCCATTATGAAAAGGCTCCCAATCTATAAGATGGGAGCCGTCAACATTGCAAATGTTGACCAGTTGAAGGTTGTCGGTGTCACCATCAACAGCAAGCTTTCCTTTCTTCCTCATCTCGAGGAAGTAGGTGTCCGGGTGACAAAGCTTGTGCAAAGCATTGCTTGTTTTGCAAAGGTTGAGTGGGGCCTCGACCATAAAGCGTTAAGGACTATCTACAATGGGTGTATTGTCAGAGTAGTGGCTTACGCTTGCGGTGCTTGGTGGAAGAGCAAGCAAAACAGTGTGATGGTGAGGACGTTGAGCTCAATACAGAGAATTGCGGCCCTTCGTATTACTTGTGCTTATCGGACTGTCTCGAGCGATGCGCTGCGGGTCCTTGCTGGTATTCAACCGTTGGACCTGGTGGTGAGTCAGGAAGCTGCAGTGTTCAGATCCTTCTCTTTTAGGGAAGACAGCAAGCACTGTGGGGTGGAGTTACGCGGTGGTAACTACCTCTACCCAGGCGACCCATGGGAGGACCACCCTGCGGTCAGAAGCAACTACCCAATGGTAATGGGATAGAGGTGTTTACTGACGGTTCGTTGTACGGTCGGGGTGCCGGAGTGGCATTTGCTGTGTACAGAGATGGTGTGGAGGTGTATAACGAGGTCACTCGCATTGGTGGTAAGGTGGATGCGTTTTCTCTTGAGCTCTTAGCAATACATGAGGGTATTTGCTGGTTAAGGACGCATGGTCAACTTCCTGGTGATGGTGCAGTGGTTTTTACAGATTGTCTTTTTGTTATAAACGCAATAAGCAATCATAAAAACAATCATGGCTTATGCCATGATATCCGTAGGGTGTTAAAACGGATGGAGACTCAAGTCAACTTTACTTGGATAAAGTCGCAAACTGGGTGTGCAGGGAATGAAAGGGCTGACTTTCTTGCAAAGTCAGCAACCGATCTTCCAGAGGAGAAGGAGATGAAGCCAACTTAGTTTAAGATTAAAAGGTGGCTCAATGACGTGACGACTCAAAGGTGGCAGGAGTCGTGGGATGAGAGTGAGAAAGGAAGGGTAACTAAGAAGTACTTTCCTAAGGTCAATGGTAGCTTCACCACGAACTGCTATTTGACGCAAATCCTAAGTGGACACGGTAAGTTCCCACTTTACCTGTTCAACTTTGGTCATATTTCATCGCCCAAATGCATATGCGGTGCTCTTGAAGCAGATTCAGAGCACTATGTTCGTAATTGTCAGAAAACGAACCATTTGTTAAGGAGACCAATCCATGAGAATGGACTCCATAATCTGGATAACGAAACGATCAATGATCTTGAACGCGTAATGCGTTATATCGCTGTGAATTTTGACGAACTCACGAGTGAGTCGTGAGTAGGTGGTGCAGGTATACGGGTGTATACTGTTTTGTGTACGTGTTTTAGGAAGTGTTTCCTATTTTTGTATACAGGTCGACGGCTCGGCCAGGACAAATGATGAGTAACCCCTGTAATGCTTTGGTGGTGCACGGGGTATATAAATACAACAATCTGATGCCGCTGCTCAACCTTCTCTCTGGCTGGCAGTGCTCCCCATCATCATCTTGCACACACTTTCTCATTGCCTGCCGCTGCTCAACCTTATCTCTGGCTGGCCCTGATCAGTGATTCCCATCATCGTCCTGCTCCCACTTTCTCATTGGCGGCCACTGTTCAACCTTATCTGGCCCTAAATGGGTTAGAGTGTGCAATAACTGGTGGCTTTACCGGGGAGTCGGGGTCCGGCTCTTGTAACCCAGCATGGGCGGTGGCGCACTGGGAGATGTTAGCTCCGTCCAAATGGTCCTATCTCCACCTCCGACTTCGGTCCGGTGTGGGCTGGTAACTGGGCTTCGGCCCAGGCTAACGGAGAGGGGCCGGGCAAACTGGCCGTCTCGGCGGATTGAGTTGCCTGCTGTGGGGCTGCGGGCCTCCGTATGAGGGCACGGCGACCCATCTCCCGGCCTTTTGTAGTTCCACCGGTATATCCGGTGCCAGCTGTGCCGGGTTATGCGGTCTGCTGTGTGCCCGCCGTTCCCCTTTAGGCGCTCTTTCCAAAGGGCTTGGCTCTCTACCTTTCTAGGTAGGGTGTCGGCTGGCATTGCCAGAGCATCCGCTCTTATTCCACTGCTGTGTGCAAAGTGGCGAGTTGGTCGGCCCATTGCTGCACCTTCTGCTGGGTTGAGCGGCTTGTGTCGAAAGTGCGACCATCAGTAGTAGGGTTCTGCTACCCATGGTGGTTTTGTCACCTGTCCGGGCATGTGGACGATGGCGTAGGGCATTTGATGATGGACCTCCGGTGGTGTGGTTTCAATCGTACCGGTACACCGGGCTATAAATCTGATGCTTGTCCAGTCCCATGATCAAATCCAGTTACGATAGCAAGTGTGCGGCTGAATCAAAACGAAAAGAGTTCGGGGGTAGTTTTGACGAATAAAACATTTGGTAGCTATTTTATGGGTAAAATGATACTACAGAAATGTTCCACGCTTACTACGTCATTGTTGCGTATCCTGTTTTATAAACGCCTTCCTGACGAAAACCAACTGTTTCTTAAAGCTCGTGTGAAATACTTCGAATAAAGTAGTCGAAACCCTGTGCAATTCGCGTTTTCAGCCACTCATAAACTACTGGATTTTCGTCTTCTAAGCTGATGCTGTTTTCTATAAATAACGAATCGTCTGCTTAATGGACGAAAATCAAGCAGTCTATGAACCTCACGAACAGCGGTGAATTAACCAATAGACTGAGTAACCTTAAGCCTTTGGCACGGAAACTTGTAGGGGGCCCGAGATGAAGCTATAGAGCAAACCAGAATGACTTACTAAAGTTCAATCCTAGAGGACCAGGTGGTAGTTAATCCACCACTGTTCTCGAGTTGACCTCTACGTGGCTCTTTGTAAATTGAAAGGGCTAATAGCAAGTCTTAAACGCAGTATTCAATCGATTACGAGTACCAAGAAACTTTAAAAATAGCAAAACAGAATATTTAATAACTTTAATATCCTAATTCATATTCAGGTAGAGTAGGACACACTAATAAAATAGATGATGACTTGACCAAGCTGTACATAGAAGTCTCAAGTATGAGATATAGATCAAAATCTCAATATACAGGGTAAAAATATATCAACGACTCCACCATGCGATATTAGAGTGTTTAGGTGATGCACATATACATATAGCACGGTGGTATATAAAATACATTTTCTTAATATCTTTTAATTCCGCCCAGATCACCACCCCACAACATTCACGAAAGTAAAGTTCACGAAGTCGCTCCCGGGTTGCGCTATCACGATATGTTTGGCGTAATCATGAATAAATTATGTGAAAAAAATGTCCCCAAGTGTCATCTTTTTTTATGTTACTTACGGTTTTAGTATGTACTTGATTTTCAATTTTATATAGTACTTAGGTTTTTGTGATTAAAATAGCTATACGAGTAAACCTACAATCTTCTGACTCAAACCCAATTATCTATCATATTTTTCAAACGACTGTTGCTTCTTCTGGATGTGACGTCACGAATGGGTTTGGAAATTAACCCGTTCGTTTAATTTTAAACGGCTTTTGAACAACTATTTACGTCATGATAAGCAATCATAATGAAAGGTAACGCAATCAGAACTATCCGCTTATTTTACGATTTTAACTCAATGGATTCTCTAAAAGAAAGATTGTTTGTAGTTAATAAACTTACCAAGTGTCATACTTCCGTTTTGGCTACGTTACTTATGATTTAACTACGCAGTGAAAGTTATCTGATAGTCAGTTTTATAGCATCTTTAGGAAGACGTCATTAAAATATCAAATATTTAAGCAAAAGATTATACTTTATAATTTAATTCAGAAAACAGAATACTGTTTCGTGACATTTTCTGTTTCAAATCCGCCCTTTTTTAAGTCAAACTTTCGTTGACTTTCAAAAAGGATAACTATCTGCCATTTGCCATCAGACATTTCAGACGGCAGCGAGGATCTGCAACGCCAAGAAAGATGACCGCTCTTAATTCGACCTTCCGAACCACTTATCGTCTGGGATTTCTTCCGGTAAGATCAATTCTTTTAATTTTTTCATTTATTTCTTTGGCAATCATTTGCGATTTTCTATTATTTCAAAACTGTTTATTTATTTTGGTTCGATTGAAATGAAATTTCTTACAATTTACGTAAAGCATTTGTTTTCACTTGAGTTTTAAACAAGAGAGCTAGTTAATAAAATATGATTATTTTCGTTGGAATTTAACAACATATCCATGGAAAACTAAAATATTTGTGTATTTAGGAAGAACAAATTGAATTGGTTTAATTAGTTTTTTTTAATACTCATAACTAATTACATTGATGAAAGATTTTATTGTAATCGGTGCTGCTAAAGATGATGGCGTAGTTCATCTTTGACATTTTTTTGCTATTAAATTTTCAAATTGAAAATAAGTTTAATTATCGGAGATTGTTCTGTTGTATGAGATATTTCTGCGATCATACAGAACTTTCGAAACAAATATGGTTCGCTGTGGGTACACGAATTTAAAAAAGTAGTTAATTATTTCTTAAGCATTTTACTTTTGGAACAATTCCTGTGGGAAATAACATGTATTTTGAGCCAAATAACTAAATACCCAACAAATCGTTTATCTCTATAAGATTTCATACAAGATTCATATTTTTATCGTTTCACCCCATAGAGTGTTTCCAGTGGCGTAGCTAGGGGGGTGGCGGAGCGGTCCGCCCCGGGTTCCACCCGTTTGGGCGTGATTTGGGGGTGACACCCGACCGTGAAAAAATAAAAACTTACACAAACTAGAGACTAGTAAGTAGCACACCATGATATTCGCCCCAGGTGTCTCCCCATGTTATGATATCCACCTCCGGTGTCACCCATGCGAGCTACGCCACTGAGTGTTTCCCAGAGCTCATTCCGAAATTCCTTTTCATTCTGAAAAATTTCAACCCAGTTTCGGGTGGCGGAGTGGTTAGCAATATCGCCTCGCAGCAAGAGGAGCACTGGGTGAAAACTCGGAACAAGTCCTAATTAAATAGATTTTGACCCGAGTTCCTAAGACATTAGAAGTCGCTAGATGACTTGGACCTGAGGTGGTGCCTTGGGTATAAGCTTAAATGAGTATTATTACTATTACTATTATGGCCTCGCTTGTTAAAACCCCGAGCCCAAGTAGTTGTCCCCCCCCATTTCGAATTGACCTTTATCGAGCCGGTTGCTTTAAGAACTTTCTATTTCTTTGATTTATTATTTAAAAGCAGTGGATATTCTCACGTAGATAACAAAAATTACTCTTGTGTTTAAAATAAATTTGACGAATTTTACTGGATTAGTCAAAGAAATATAAAGTCTTATCTCTAAGCGCCTTTCGCGATTAGCTACGTGCGAGGAATAACCTAATAAAACTTTTATGGCACTTTAGCTTTTGCCTTGGTTTGACGTAAAGGAAGACGGTACATTAACTGGAATAAATTCTCACATGATCAAAGATCTATCATCAAGCATCAATTTTGAGTACGTTTAATCAGATTAAATTTCGAAATAAGCTGTTAAAGGGAGAATGAACTTATTCTGATAAGCTCTAGTTGTGGTAAAAAAAATAGTAGCGCTTGTGTGTAGACCTTTACTTTGGAAAAGTTCATACTCCTTTAAACATTTACGATAAACTAATCCGACATAATTTTGTTTCAAAAGTTACGAATTGTTAATGTCCCCGGATGGGAGTTGGGGTCGAAAGCAACCGGACGGAAACTGGACAGGGATCATAGGCATGATTCAAAGACAAGTCAGTGGTGGTCAGCTTGGGCCGTGTTTGAACTTAACTTAACTCAATTATTTATGGAAGCAGGAAGCCGACATGTTTGCCATCCCAATGGCGCGGCTCATCCGTCGCCAGGAAGTGATCAGGTTCAGCAGCATTCCCTTCTACACCGGACACCTGACCATAGTGTCCGCAGTTAACCAGATTGTCGAGGATAACCTTTTCGGGCTGTTGGTTACTTTTGACTTGGAGGTTAGCGGTATATTTATCAAAATACCTCTGTAACAGACTAACCAAAAACCTGGCCATCTATTTACGGAACCAGGTATGGGCTCTAATTGCGCTGTCTATGTTCCTTCTGGTTACAACCAGCGTCCTAGTGGACAGAATGGATAAGCAGGCAGCACAAGTGACCGACAGGATGGCCGTACACTTTTGGAACATTTTGGCCGTTTTTTTCTGCGAGGGTAAAGATGCACTATTGACATCAAACATTGAAGTTAATTGAGTTGATGGTTCTATATCTTATACAGGAACTCCAAAAAACCCGCGAAACAATCTGAATAAATTTCTGATTGTAATCTGGTGTCTTTCTGTCCTGACATTAATGAACGCTTTCACGGGTAATTTTATAATTAACATAATTAGTTGAGCTAACTGTTTTGGAGATTAATTAATTGTTTACTTATTTTGGATCTAAAAAGCGTTCCATTAAGAGCAATTAACTGATAGATTTGAATGTTTAGGTCACTTCAAAAGTACTCTAACCGTTCGCAAAGAGCCGAAACAAATTGACAACATCGAAGATTTGGGCAACGTTAAAAACGTCCAACCGTTGGTCTGGAAAGGGTCATCTTACGAAAGTCTCGTTCGGGTAAACAAAAGCCGAAAATCCTAGCCAAAAACCAACTTGTACTAATTATTCTATCTCATTTAGAATTCAGACGTAGAATCCATGAAGAAAGTGGCCAAAATGGTCATTCAACAAAACGGATTCATCCCAATTAAAGAAATGTACACGCGCGCCATATACGAAATGACGGTCAAAGGTCAAGTGGCTTTGGTGACCGAAACCAGCACTTTGAAATCCTACCTGGGCCACATGTGTGCCGGAGGGAAGGGTGGCAAAGTCCATTTGGCCAAGGAAACGATCATTCCTGTCCCGATCTACCTGGGCATGGGCAAACACCTACCCAACAGTTTCAAGATGAGAGTGGACGATAGGTATAACGTAATAAATGGTCAAGGCTTAGCACCAGTGATTTTTAAAGATGTGTTTCCTATTTGACGTAGAATTTATCGGTACACCGAATCGGGGCTAATATGGAAATGGATGAACGATATGTACCGGGACTACTTTAAATGCTTGGTTACGGAGAATGGTCAACCGGAGGAAAAGACTTTGGAATTCAACGATATGCGCGCCATTTTCCTTCTGTGGTGCATCTCGCTAGTTCTTTCTCTTCTCGGATATTTTTACGAATTTACTGAAACCATTCGTTGTAGAAAAAGTGTAAAGTTCCCTGTTTTACCGAAAGTAGTTATCTCTCGCTAACGCTACTACCCTCTCGTTGTCTTGCCCCATTTTTATCTCTCGCTCTTGCTGCTACCCCCTCATTGTCTGACCCCAACTTTATATCTCGCTAATGCTGTTATCCCCTCGTTGTCTTGCTCCAAATTTATCTCTCGCTAACGCTACTACCCTCTCGTTGTCTTGCCCCATTTTTAGTTCACATCGAGATATATATATCGAAGTGGGACTATTGCTATGGACGGATTTTCGTTAAGTGTTGTATATTTGTTTGTTTGGCATCGGCGGCGTGGAAAAGCGACGACACGATAGATGGAGCTGCGAAAAATAATTTATATTATTGGCGGCACCGGGACTCGAACACAGCTAACTGCTGGCCGCGAAATCTTCAAAAACCGACGCCTTTACCAACCTAGTTACGCCGTACTCGTCTAACATTAGGCTTGAACTTTAACCCTTGCACAATGGCCCCGGAACTAGCCTTCTTTAAACGAAAATATTTTAAAAAAATGGTAGTTCCTGGGCGTAAAGATTTTCTTTATCCTGTTTACTGTTTACTCCATGAAAGAACCAGAATAGTTATATGATAAAAACTTGCACTGGCTAAAGCTGCAGGTGATAGATCCATGTTTAACTTTCACCTAGGAAGGATCTATCATGGATTAATCAAACGGAAATAGATTCTTCTTAGGTGAAAGTTGAATTTAGTTCTAGCGCGTCGCATTGCGACGGTGGCACCGTCTGGATTGTGGCAATATTTCTTATCGAAACCGTATGTGGTCAGAAGTAATAAATAAATGTGGCACTTTATTATCGAAACCGTGTATGGTCAGAAGTAATAAATAAGTGTGGCACTTTCTTATCGAAACCGTGTATGGTCAGAAGTAATAAATAAGTGTGGCACTTTCTTATCGAAACCGTGTATGGTCAGAAGTAATAAATAAGTGTGGCACTTTCTTATCGAAACCGTGTATGGTCAGAAGTAATAAATAAGTGTGGCACTTTCTTATCGAAACCGTGTATGGTTAATTTCCGCCCCCTCTGACCAACCCCCTTAAGGGGAGTGTGACCGGAAAAAAAGTTGGTCTCAAATGACTCTCATACGATAGAACAATAAAAGTAAGATTGGAATCGTCTACGCTCGCGTCTACGTGGAAGAGTGAGACCAAAAAATAAAAAGCAGTCAAACTTAGGGCCTGTTGCAAAAGTCTGCTTTGCTAGAATCGCACATGATAAATTCAATGGTCTAGCACTTTGGCTAGGGCTTTTGCAACAGGCTCTTAAGCTGCAAAGTATGCGACCATGGGGACCGAATCTCCGTCTTGCCATATTCTTAGTACATAAATACATTCTTGCAATAATATGATTTATGCAGTTGTTAATAATCCATATTAAATAGCTGCTCTAAGAAAATATCAATTTAATCACCGAGATAATATAAAATTCGAGAATGACATATTCTATTAATTTCGGTTCTGCAAAATTACTTTCATGGGTATTTTTTTTTTATGAATTTGCGAATTTACATGACTTTTGGTACCTAAACTACCCAAATGTTTGATATACATTTCCTAAAATAAACACATTTGAATCCCAGTTTAAGAATTTCTTTTAATCATATTTCCACTAATTTCAATAATTTAAAATAATTATGTTCGTCGTGTTTTGCTTACCTATTTCACCTTTGATACTTTCTATCTAACGATAGGAAATCACATGGCCTCAACAGCTTTTGTATTGGTTTGCCCACCCGGGTATCCTGAGGGTGGGCGGTGGCCACTCTTTAACATAGGATGGTAAACTGTATATCCAACGATAGGAAATCACATGACATCAACAGCTTTTGTATTGGTTTGCCCACCCGCGTATCCTGAGGGTGGGCGGTGCCCACTCTTTAACATAGGATGGTGAATTATATATCAAACAATAGGAAATCACATGTGCTCCACAGCTTTTATATTAGTTTGCCCACCCGGGTATCCTGAGGGTGGGCGGCATCCACTCTTTAACTTAGGGTGGCAATTTATATATCAAACGATAAGAAATCACGTAGCCTCAACAGCTTTTGTATTAGTTTGCCTACCTGTGCCTTCTAAGGGTGTATAGGTTTGTCCACTCTAATACACTGATGTGGAACTAATATTACGGCCTGGGCCGACTTGTTATATCTCGCTAACGTTACTACCCCCTCGTTCTATTGCTTCAACTAGATTGCTAACGCTGCTACCCCAAGTTGTTGTCTTTCCCTGACTTAAACACTCATTATTTTGTAAAATGGTGGCCAAATACCGATTTGAACTATTCAGGGCTACAAATAAAATCGCGTTGAGGTCTTCTACATAATTCCTGTTCTGATATTTACGCCGTCTTAGAATATGACGACTGAAAAATGCAGCTACCTCGATCTCTCCGCAACCAATTGCTTTGATATATATGGATTGATATTTAGCGCAAATTAAGTTGTATCATTCATCTTCTATGGCTTTTCGAAGTACAACAAACCGGAAGCGCGCAATATGACCCGGAATCAAAATGAAATGTATTAGCTTTTATAAGGCCATTCCACAATTTTTGTATCCCTGGTTCTTCTAAAAAAATATTATTCTACATTACGTTTCACAGGCTGATTGAAATATTGTTCGTAATGAACCGAGTGATTGAGAAATAGTGTTCGGAATTGTTTATTCATTATCCACAAATTTTCCTATTTATTTAAAAAACGTTGGTCAAAAGAATATCATTTTAACTTATTTAATTATGTTTTTTTACGAAACCAAGCATTTATTTGAATAAAAGTGGTATTTATTTAAATAATCGTTTGTTTTTTTTAAATAATAGGCTTATTCACTTTCGATTATTTAAACATTTTACAATTTGTATTCAACTATTGGTTATTTAAATAAATATTATTTAAATATAGCCGAGCTTATTTTATTCATGGATAAAAATTAATCGACTGCCGACTTCTATTGAGAAAGCGGGGTTTTCCATTTGATTAAATAATTCTTAACTAATTATGTTAAAGGACATGGTGATTGACTTATTATTATTGAAGTGAAATTATGTGAAATATAGGTTGTTATAGTGTCCTTTTTAGTTAATGTACAGGGTGATCAAAATATTGTTCCTAAATAATCGAAAGGGTCATTAAAAACGTAGTGATTTTTGTTTGTGGTAAAATTATTCTTCGAGCGCTAATTATTTAAAAGGACAGGGTGATCGAGATATTGTTCTAAATACAATTGGTGATTGATAAAACGGTAACTTTCTACAAAATTTATCTTAAGTTTTTATAGTTCACTTATTAAGTTTATATACCAGGTGATTTCAAATGTGTTTAAATTTAAAATTAATACGCAAGAACCTGAATACATCGGCGCGATTAATGGTTCTCAAATGTCCGCGACACCTTGTTTCATATTACCCTTTGTTAGCTGAATTTTTAATGAGTTCGGTCGACATTTTCAAAGATGGTGGGTTTTTTCACGACGGGAGAATGTTGGATACCTCACCAAATGACCAAACGCCTCAAAATCCATAGATTTTAAGAAAGCATTCAATTGGTCAAACCATATTTTTCCTTTACTACAATCTTTCTTCGACACGAAAAAGCCAAGCCAAATATCACAATAATTTTTAAAACAATTAATAAATAAATTTTAATTATGAGTCTAATAAAGTTTTCCTGGATTGAATCCCTCGACGCGGCTGTTAAATAGGGTCCTTATTCAGTTATTCTTAATAAAATTCGTCACTCTAATCCAAATTTCACCTACGAATTTTAAAAAATGTTTGCACTTCCCTTACCGAAACAATTTTAGCTACAAATTTGCTGAACTTATGCTGTAATTTAAATACCAGGAAGGAAATGGACTATAATTAGACTGCACTGAGCTGCAGCTAATTTCGGTCTAATTTTAGATAAAAACGAGGAGCTGTAATTTGGCTGCAAAGGCTGCATTATCTGTTTAAAGGCCGAACAAGAATGGCAAAACCAACCAGTTGTCTACAAGGCTTTTCTCACATACTTAAATGTCGTTGAAAACGTAGCTTTACGGCTGCAACGACTTAATTGCTGTAACTCGACTGCATTGAGTCTAAAATCGTAGTCATTTGTAAATTGCCACTGCTAGGTAGGTGTAAAAACTGCTCATAAAAGTATATTTCCATGACTGCAACTTGGCTGCTATAGGACTATTTTGTAGTCGGTAAAAACTCAGTGAATCTATTCTACACCTGATAATTTAATAGAGTTCCAGCTGGAGTATCGGATGCTTTACTATTACAAATGCAGACACATTGTAGCCAGTAAAAAATGCTGCAATTTAGCTACTGCTCGGCCACTAATTCCGCAAGCGGTAAGTTCAACCGTATGCGCTCCATACAAAAAGGATTTGTTGTATTTCACAAGCGTATGTGATGCTATTTGACTGCCAGTCTGCAAGACTTGATCGGCAGATAAAAAAAAATCTTGACTAAAAAAGCAGAACTGCAATTTGGCTGTTTAAAGGGAATATAACCTGCAAACCAATCTTTATGGAAGAACCCATAATTTTTTTAAATTTCCCTGTACAGTGGCGCCAATCATTTCTAAAGCCAAAGGCAAGAGCGGCCAGAGCTGCAAACGTTGGTGTTCCACACCAAATAACTGAGGTTATATTCCCTTTAATTATTAAGGTTGTAAATTACTTATAAAACTGAATTTTTCAGAAGGAATATTTTTATATCTTGAAAAGTACTTCAAAATATAATTCTATTGCATTTATGGTCATTTCAATTCGAATTTAAATGAATCACGCAAATTAACGAAAGTTGAGTTGTATATCTAACTCAGAATCTAAATAATTTAACAAAAATATTTTTAAATAGCGTTTTTTCTTAGACATACCAGTTATAAATATTAAAGTGCGAATCGGTTAAAGATTGTCTAAAACATACAAATTCGAAAACCAAGTCATCGCTATGCCTTCTTTGATGTACCCTTTCTTCTAGTTTATAAATACCTCGGTCCCACGCATCGATCTACATGTATATTGTTTAGCATTATAAATTGGTATTTGTCGAACTATTCTGGTAAGGTATTAAAAGCTATACCTTGCAGTTAGCTTGTGTAAGAGTAAACACTTAATTACCATATGAATATTTCAAAATAACAGATTTGGGGATGCTCGTATTTGTAAAAGGGAGTGGCGCCGATCCCATAGGGGCGGCGGGGCAGAAGCCCCCATTGGGAAAAATCAATGGGGGCTCAATATCAATCTTAATTAAAATTTTAAAAATTGCTAGGTTGAACCAAAGATAATATAACTACGTACCCTAGATTCGAAATTACGGCGTTTCTCGATAGCGCGTTTTCTCGTGAGGCTTTTACCACGGCCAACTTTGATCACGCGCTGTTCGCGCTACTACGGCCAACACATTCGTCGAAATTCCACGAGCAAGGATTTTCCCCCTATAAACTGTACTATAATGTGTAGGAGTTCAGCGCCACGCTCGGTGGTTATATTGTCTTCAATGTAAAAACTATACTAAAAAAACATAATCCGCTAGGGGCGCTGACGTCATACACATCTTTTGCTCATAGGTTAACACAGAAACGTCAACGAATGAGATGGCCGCTGTAGCGCGAGAGATGCGCGAGAAATCAAAGTTGGCCGTGCTTTTACTGAGTTCGCGCCGGAAGTCGGAAAAATCGGGCTCCATAGCAGGGTGAGAAATAAGGAATTTCAATAGATAACCCAAGATTATATTACTCACCTTTAGTTTTCTTTCGTTTAGAAACATTTTTAGAGCTACAGGCAATGATCCATTATTGTTTTAAAACAATATAACGTAAAAATATCTGGTATCTTGAAAACCGCAATTCAAAAACCACGGCGCAATTTTCACTAAAACTTAAATTGTCTAAGCTAATTTTATTTCAAGGACAATAGCTACATACCTTTAGTAGAATCTTGGAGTCATATTATTAATCCAAGGTAGAATCATCCATTTCATCGAAATTCCATTTACTTTTGTTTACAATTTAGAATCTCAGAATATTCCCATAACAAGCCATAACCAAAACACACCGGATAGTACACGCAATTAGAATTTTTTTGTTTTTAATTATAAGATCATCTGCTGCTTTTTATTTGGGTTTTGAAAGAAATAATTGACTTATTTAAAAATTATAATAAAAATTAACCTTATTTTAAATTCTCACAGCTAAAATATTCGCGAATCACGTCAGAGTACCTAAAAGATTACAAACACGAACATGTGTGACGTGTCACGTGATGATTTTTTATTTTCTCTCCTAATCGACAGGCGTCGCTTAAACGTGGTACCACAGGAATACGGAACAAATACCGGTTGTCTGCTAGTTATCGCTCCCGTATATTTTTGGCAAATCAAACTCCGCGTTAGGTGTCTATTTCTTTATTATATCCTATGTATGTCCAAATGTCGCATATATATCCAATCCAAAAATCATATCTACTGGATGTCTATGGTACATTCTAAAATAACTCAGTTTCTGGTTATTAGAGTAAAATAATATACTAAAAATCTAGACTGATCTACTTGGCGGTTAGGGATATGTTGTTTTTTTTTTTTTTTTAATATTTCCTTAAAGGAAATGCCTTACCGTTTTTAAACCAATTTCAATAACTCATGTTCTCATTTACTTCTGATAATAAAAATTAATTAATTATATTTCTTAATCTTGCGGAAACTACATTCTTTTATGAAACAGCTATCGCTATCTATTATTGTTAATACGTATTTTGTTTAGTCCAGCATTTTTTATATATTTATTTCAGTCGTCGCGAGCCCTACCTTATCGAAAACATTCTTCAGTTGAAATCTATTTCGGCGAATTGACGGCGGTATAGAAATTTTTATCTTATGTATGAAGCAACTTTATGTTATGTTTCTAGAGCTACAAGATGTAGAGAGAGGGAGAGTAAATTTATCTTATGTTTGCAAAAACTTTACGTTGTGTTCGTATTCTGAGCGAGAGAGAGGGTAATTTTATCTTATGTATGCAGCGACTTTACATTATGTTTGTAGAGCTACAAGATCTACACGATGTAGAGATAGAGTAATTTTATCTTATGTATGCAGCAACTTTACGTTGTGTTCGTATTCTGATCGAGAGAGAGACTGAGAGAGTAATTTTATCTTATGTATGCAGCGATTTTACGTTGTGTTCGTATTCTGAGCGAGTGAGAGGGTAATTTTATCTTATGTTTGCAACAACTTTACGTTTTGTTCGTATTCTGAGGGCGAGTGAGTGGAAGTCGAATTTTGTCCGGTTAGGCGTGCGGCGCGTGCCATAGCGGGGCTTAACCAAGGTTCGTAGAGAAAATTTTTTACACTATTAGGTTGGAGTGTTCCTGCTTATCCGAAAGCAGCAAAAGCCGGTTTTCGAAAGTGGGGGGTTGAAGGTATTTTTACCCCGTTTCGTGACGTCATATGTGGCCGAACAGCACCAAGGTGAATACAGATACGCTATAATACAGATACGCTATAATGGAACAGCACGTCGCTAAACGTTTTTTTGGCTTCAGGAGAGGCACGCCGTTCTCTGAATCTCTCGAGAGGAAAGTCAGGAAACGCGCTGTTATGCGCCATGACATTTAAAATTTGTCAGCTGGTAAGTACAATTATATGTTAATTTTCATTATAGTTATTCACAAATTTTGGGTTAATGTAGTTTATGAAGTAAATAAAAAAGTATAGTATAGTTTTTCTGAACAAAATGTGCTTCTCTTAAGCCTAGGTTTTTTCAAAGAAAACCAATTATGAAATTATAATTAATAAATTAATTTAAAATATTAAGTAATAACCATGATATATTATATGATTAGTAAGCTTATGTTATACTATTTTATTTATTCTTATAAAGTTGCTGTGATACATCATGACCGGAATGAAGTGCTGCGTGTCTGGGTGTAAAAATGGAGTATTAACAACCAAAAATAAAGGGATATCATATCATGCATTTCCAAAAGATGAAAATTTGCAAGCCCTTTGGCTTTCAAGATCTTCATGTTCAGCTTCAAACATTAAACATGCAAGAATATGTTCAGCTCATTTCCTAGATGATGATTTTGAAAATTCTAAGCTCAAATCCCAACTTCTCCAGATAAAAACCCGTAATTATTTAAAGAAGACAGCAGCACCTACTCAAAACTTAAATGGATGTCAAAAATTACCAGAAACAAATTTAGAGGATGTGACTCGTACCAAATTCAAAACAATAACTGACAAGTTTAACACTGGTTATAATTTAAATAGTCAAGATAAAGTAAAGAGTTCTGAATCCAATTCTGAACATACTAAAATATTCAAACTTAATCAACACTCTAATACTACGAAAAACAACGAGCTTTCTATTTTTGCCAACAACAATGAAATTCCTATTTCAAAAACCAATGAAGTTCCTATTATTTCAAAAACCAATGAAGTTCCTATTATTTCAAAAACCAATGAAGTTCCTATTATTTCAAAAACCAACGAAGATTCAAGTATCACACAAAAAAATGAAGCCTCTTGTATTACCAAGAACACCAATGTAATTTCTAGTGTCACTGACAATACCAATGATGTTTCTATTTTTGATCAAACCAAAGTTCCTTTTTTTACCAAAAACCATGAACTGTCTAGTACTATCAAAACCAATTCTATTATTTCAAGTATCACAAAAACTCCTACCAACAACACCAGTCAACTTTCAAATAGTACCAAATCCAATGAAGGCCTTGATATTTTGAAATCTACCGAAATTAATTAAGTATGCATCACTGACTGCAACTCTTCGTCCATTTTGAACAACTCACTGACTGACTCTGGACTTGGTTCGGATCTTAATATTTCCTCTATAGAATCTAGTTTTCCAAGCAACCTGAATAACTCAACGCTTCAGTCCAATGATATAAGTTTTTTTTCTACCCTTAACATCTCTGATAGTAACGTAAATGATAATGATTTGGAGTCAAGTTGTCCCGCAGATAGATGGAAAGAGATTCAACTTAATTACAATCAATTATTACAAAGACAGCAAAAACTAATAACTCGTTGCAAAAAGTATGAAACGTCCTACAGCAATATAAAGAAACAATTAATAAAGTCTAAGAAAAAAAACAAGGCTTTAATTTCCCAATTATCAATTCAAAGGATTTCCCAAGCTAAATTTTAAAAAAAATGTGAAACGGCTTGGACAAGAGAAAACCAAATCGGAAAAGCTTTACCAAGATAGTCAAAATGTATTAAAAAAAGTGTTTTCTACTAGTCAAATTAAGATGTTGAATGGAAAGAAGAAAGTCCAATGGAACAACGAAGACCTAAGTAAAGCTTTCACTTTGCGCTACTTAAGTAAAAGAGCGTATATTTATTTAAGAGAGAAAAAAGGAATACCACTACCACACTTGGCAACGCTAAAAAAGTATGCATCAAAATTAGACTTAAGCAGTGGCATTTTAATGGATATAATTAACCTTATGGCAGCAAGAGCTAAAAGCATGTCGGAACTTGAAAAACTCGTTGTAATTACATTTGATGAGGTTAAAGTTCGCTGTCTGTATGAATATGATACCAAGCATGACCAAATTCTTGGAAGATTCAATCAACTTCAAGTTATTATGGCTAGGAGTCTATTTTCGCCCTGGAAACAACCCATTTTTTTGGGATTTGACCAGAAGATGACCAAGACTATATTATTTGAAGCTATAACTGAGCTACACAAAGCAGGTTTTAAAGTGGTAGCTTGTGTTAACGATATGGGTGGTGGAAACATGAGTTTGTGGAACTCCCTTGGAATATCGATTCACAAGACATGGTTTTTTAACCCAGCTAGTAGTGATGATTTAATTTATATATTTGCGGACTCTCCACATCTTCTCAAATTAATCCGTAATTGGCTGATTGACACTGGATTTAACCTAAATGGTAAAATAATTAATATTGAACCAGTTAAATCTCTATTGAAGTTGGATTGTAACGAATTGAAATGCTGTCCAAAGCTAACTAGTCATCACGTTGAATGCGTGAAAACTGATAGACAAAATGTACGAGTGGCGGCAGAGCTTCTCTCTCACTCAGTGGCAGCAGCAATCAGAAGCTTAGGAGCTACTAAGAAACTCGATCCATATTTAGATCTAGCCAATTTCATTGACGCAGTTGACAGATGGTTTGATGTCTTCAACAGTTATCAAAAAATAGATAAGAAAGAAATGAAATGTGGATTTGGTATGCATATACAAAAGCAATCCCAAGCTTTAGATAAAATGTTTCGGATGTTTACTTCAATGAGGTGTGTTGGAAAATCCGAATATTCCCTTCAAATGTTCCAGAAAGGAATAATAATTTATATTCAGTCGTTGCAAGGATTTTACCATTCATTAAGAAGAAATTATGATATTAAATATCTGCTAACTCACAGACTCAACCAGGACTGTTTGGAAAACTTTTTTTCCCAACTACGATCTCGAGGAGGACTGGACGATCATCCGACACCTTTAAATGCCTTATACCGGGTAAGGATGATCATATTGGGTAAAAACCCAGGTGTTGTTCAGAGAAACTCAAACACCGTTTCTCAAGGTGTGGAAGAGTATTTTGTAGCTGATGTCTTCAAAAACGCCTTTGAAGAAAAAGATCTGACTGAGATAAGTGAAGAATGGTGTCCAGTCAATGATGGAAGCAATACTGAAGCAAGTGAGAATAGTTTAAATCTAGTAAATCCATGCTCATCTCCCTGCAAAAAGAATCCTAAACTGATGTCACCACAAAAAGCAGTAACATTTTCAGAGTTCGAAAAAGGGGGCATAGAATATTTATCTGGATGGGTTGCCAAAAAATTTTTAGATAAATATCCAGATTTAGATTTAAAATGTGGAAATATTATTGCCAACGAACATAATTATGTTTTACCATCTTGGGTATCCCAATTAACTTTAAAACGACTCGTTAAACCGTCATCAGCATTTCTAAAAGAAGCTAAACTCTATGAAAGATTTGCAACGGTTCGGGCACCCTCCGCCAGAGGCCGCCACGATCCGTGCAAAAATCATCAAGTTGCGATGACCGCTTGGGGGGGGCTAGTTTTAAAAGCGCGGGTGCCACGCGATTAGAGGAGAGTGAGTGATTCTCTTTTCAACAAACACGTTCCGTTTTTTTTGTTCCTGTGAAACTTTCTCCCCACCACGATGAACTCCGCCTACGGTCGTCTGGAAATAGACGGACTAGACTACGTTGTAAGTGGTTGTAAAATTTAATTTATTTTTATTCTACCTCAATAAAAATCAATATTTAATGCTGAACCATTTCTGTCGTTATTCCAATAAGTAAGCTTAACCAGGAACAGAGTCCGACCTATAAACATATATGTAACCGTTGGTCTCGAACTGCTCGTGGGATTATTAAAATAAGAGTAGAGGCCGGTTACATTTGGCACCCGAGCTGGGGCTCGAAAAAATTCCTGGTTGGGTTATTATTCCGAACAACGATTAAAATGGATTTCCATGGGTTCGCTCAATTGTTGGCGGCCGCGTTGCAAACTAGCCGAGGGCCACCCGAACCGCCGAAAGATTTGTCCTATAGCGGGAGGCGCAACGAAAACGCACCTGAATTTATCATGGCCCTAAATGACTTTAAAAATTACAAAGGCTTATCGGACGAAGCCATGATGCGAATGTTACCCTTAGTGTTAAAAGATCGCGCTTTAGCTTGGTATCGACAAGAAGCGGCAGACCTTGAGGGAGTATCTTGGCTACAATTTCAGGGAAGGTTTCGAAATTATTTTTTCCCAACCGAACAAGAAGAAACCAGTATGATTGATATGTTGCAGACCATACAGGGTAAACATGAATCAATCGACCAATTCTTCGGCCGAATAATTAAGTTAAATCAGCAGTTATCCTATCCACAACCGGATATGGCGCTGATAGCTATTTTAAAACGAAATGTACGACCCGAAATTAGATTACAACTGGTCACGTCATCAGTTCCAACATTAGCAGCCCTACAGCTGAAATGTAGTCAAATTGAAGCCGCGATAAAAGCAGTCAATAATAAGGACTCACCTGAAAACAAGTCAAGTTACGACCGCAAAAATAATACAAAATATCATCAAAGATTCGAAGCAAATAGGCCTAACAATAGGGAGACCCCTACGTCAAATAAAAACAAACATGAAAAAACCTCGGTTAAGCCTACCGGAGAAACAACTCCATATAAAGAAAAAACAAATACAAATATGGAAACCCGCGGTAGCAATCCCAAAGTCCGATGTTACAATTGTAACGGACTCGGACATATTTCTACAAATTGTCCCTCACCAAAAGCTTCAAACTCAAGCGGGGGGCGACGAAACGGGCACCGCCCTCCCGAACGAAACAACGGCCCGCGAAGAGATTAGGCGTTTTACGAAGACCTTCGGTTGACCCACCTATTGCTATCCAAGTCGATTTTGTTCATGGTTCTCGCATTGCTCGTTTAGACTCTGGGGCAGACGTCTCGTTTATGAGCCTAGAGCAATGGCGGGAAATCCAGGAACAGACTTCGAGCAAGCTTGAGCTACCGACTCAGGAAGAAATAGAGTGTATAATATTGGGGGATGGAAGGTACACGTTTACAAAGGGTTCTGCCAACGTGGCGTTCAAAATTCAAGGTCGACAGTTTGAGCAAGAATTTTTAATAGTCCCTTCCCTCCTATGCGATTTCATCTTGGGTCGAGACTTTCTGAAAAAGGGATCGGCACTTTTGGATTTCGGTCTGGGGACTTGTACCCTAGGAAATCTAAAGATCCCATTTTCAAAGGCAGACCCGCAAGAGGGACCCTCTCCCCTAGTTATAGACGATATAAAAAAAGCGGTCAACCAGAGTTCTCTTCCATACCACCGACGTATGGAACTAAAAACACTTCTATATAGATTTCCCGAAGTCTTTTCGAGAAAAGAGGGAAAAACTAGTCTAGTTTACCACGAAATACACGCGGAAGACGCGCCAGCAGTGACTAGCCGCCCCTATAGGGTTAGTGAGGAAAAAAGGCGTGAAATAGAACGGCAGGTGCAACAAATGTTGAAAGACCAGATGATCAAGCCTTCTATAAGTCCATGGGCGTCCCCAGTAATATTGGTATATCAAAAATGTGCGAAAATTCGTTTTTGTGTAGATTATAGAAAATTAAATAAACTAACACGAAAAGACCCATATCCCCTCCCTCGAATAGAAGAAATGCTATGTAGAATGAAAAAGGCTAATTTTATAACTGCGCTTGATTTACGGTCAGGCTATTGGCAGATCGAAATGCATCCCAATAGCGCATCCAAGACCGCTTTTGTTACGGAATCTGGCAAATATCAATTTAACGTAATGGCGTTCGGCCTAACGAACGCCCCATCTACGTTCCAAAGATTAGTGGACGAATTATTCCGTGACGGAGCTTGTTTTGATGTATGTGTTTATTTGGATGACATACTCGTTGTGTCCGAGGATTGGGAACAGCATTTAAAAACTCTCGAGTATGTATTATCCCAATTGCGAAATGCCGGCTTGACCCTAAAAACAGAGAAATGCGAATTCGCTAAGAAAGAAGCAAAAATTCTAGGGCATATAGTCAATGAGACGGGGATACATATAGATAAATCCCGATTTGAGGCTATTGAAAAATTTCCTAAACCTCGGAATGTAAAACAAGTTCAACGTTTTTTGGGACTCACGGGGTGGCATTCGCGTTTTATTCCACGGTATTCGCAGATCGCAGAGCCACTGAATAAGCTAAAACGAAAAAATACTCCTTTCCGTTGGGGAATCGAGCAACAACAGGCGTTTGAAATGCTTAAGGAAGCGATATATCGCGCTGGGCCACTTTCGACTTACAGGTCAGACTCTCCGTGTATATTGACCACGGATGCGTCGGACCTGGGAGTGGCCGCGATGCTTAGCCAAAAGCAGGACGGCGTTGAGGTTCCGTTAGCGTACACTAGAAGACTATTGAGTTCCGCGGAACAGCGATATACTACAATGGAAAAAGAGTGTTTAGCTATTCATTGGGGCGTCAAAAAGTTTCGATGTTTTGTGGAAAGCCTACCGTTTACTGTCGTGACCGATCATAAGTCACTTCAGTGGTTATACAACGTACAAGACCCAAATGCCCGCCTCGTGCGTTGGGCTATGTTTTTACAATCCTTCCAATTTCAAATCCAATATAAAAAGGGAGTAGAGAACGTAGTTGCCGATGCGCTATCGCGCGCTCCTCTGGGGTTAGCGGCCATGCAGCTTCGAAACGTCAACCCCGATAATCAAGGGGAGAATGTCATCTTACCTCCTCCGCCGCACGCTATGTACAATGTGTTCACAATAGCTGATATCCAGACCGCTCAAAATGAAGATGCGGAAACAGCAGACATAATCAGTAAGTTGGCGGAGAACAGTGAAAGGACAAATAGACGTTTTGAAGTGGTAAATGGAGTGTTATATCGCAAGCCTTGGGGGGTACTGCCGAGAAAAGTGTATCTACCCCTACGGTTCCGGAAGAGGCTCTCCGACTTTTACACGATCATCCAACATCAGCACATAGAGGGCGAGATAAGACTTTGGCGAAAGTACGCTATCGATACTTCTGGCCGAATCTCCGACATGACGTTCAGCAATACGTTCGAGGCTGTCTGGTCTGTCAGCAATATAAAAGCAGAAACCGAAAAACCCCCGGATTGATGATGACCACGAGGACCTCGGGACCCTGGGACATGGTAGGGGTCGATATATTAGGACCCTTACCGATGACAGTCCGCCGTAACAGGTTCCTGATAGTCTTCGTGGACTATTTCACCAAATTCGTGGAGTTGGTGCCGGTAAAAAGAATCACCGCTTCCGTCTGCTGTGACGCCTTCACGAAGTTGATACTACGATGGGGATGTCCGCACAGAGTGTTTAGCGACCAGGGACGCCAGTTCGTCTCTACCTTGTGGGCTGGAACATGCGAAATGCTAAAGGTTAAGATGAAAACAACCAGTGGATATCATCCGCAGAGTAACCTAGTCGAACGAGTAAACCGAGTCCTCGGAGAAATGATATCCATGTATGTCGGAAACGAGCATCGACGATGGGACCAATCATTAGAATTTCTCCAGTTCGCTATAAACTCTGCGCCGCATGACACCACGGGGCATTCACCGTTCTATTTAAACATGGGGCGTGAACCCCGATTGCCCTTTAACTCCTTCGACGAGGACGTCAGTATACCAAACTTCGCCGACGCTGAACGCTTATTTGGACAACTACATAATGACCTTGAGAGAACGAAAATCTTTATGCTTCGCGCGCAAGAGCATCAGAAAAAGTATTATGACCAACGCCGAGAAGAATTGGATATCCCGGTAGGAACGCTAGTGTGGCTGGAAACTCATGACCTTTCCCAGGGCGCGACGTACCACGCCGCGAAGCTAAGTCCGAAATGGGAAGGGCCATACAGAGTCGTCCGACAAGTCACGCCGCTAGTGTACGAACTGGAGGATGCCTTAACGAAGGTTAATCGCGGATTGAAACACATCAGTCAATTGAAATTGTACTGGACTAATTTCAATGTACTCATACCTGAGGAAACCGAAGTTGCCATAGATGAACTTCGACCTTCGAGCTCATCGCAAAACACGAGGGAGCCAAGGTCTCCAGAAGATGATGTAACAACTGAGGAAAAGGAAATCATTCCCGAACCTCCGGATGGGACCGAACCTGAGGAAACTAACCTTCTAACAGAACAAGAAGAAGACTATCACGAAAACCTCGTCAGGAGAGATCAACCCTCTTCAACTTCGGGGGGTGAATCCGACTCAGAGTCAGTGGCGTCTCTGCCCGAAGACCCTGAGACCACTACGGCCATAGTGGATAATCCGAAGGGCGTTGAGAGATGGTTAAAACCCCTGACTCTGGGTTGGATTCGTGAGCTGTGTCACCGGAAAACTATCACACAGGGAGGTCCCGCATTGGATATATACTATTATCCACCGTTACACCCCAATCGGCGTCTTCGCTCGACAAACGAAGTCGAGAAATACTTACGCATGAATAACATATCAAACGTAACAAAATCCGACTTCTCATTTACTCGTGAGACTGTATCCAACCCTCCTTGGGAACGGATACGCTTAGCCGGAACAAAAAACTAACTATTTCTAATCCTATATGTTTCACTCTAGGAATTGACGGCATCTCACGAGATCCTGATATATTGCCATAAATCTGCGAAAGAGCTGCACATGATCGTCCCAGCGTTGCTCGACCTGACATACCCATGTGAAATAATCACAAACACCTTAGCGGCAGAACTGGGCTATAGCCAATATACTTCGACAATCCAGGAAGATTTGGAGACCTTCTGCAAAAGGGCACCGAGGTTTCCAAGGAACCTCATCATGGGTAGAATCGCCGAACTTAAAATAGAAATATTCCATAAAACACTGATCGTGGAGAATGTCTTGATCATAAGGGACCGCCGGTCTCTCTTCGTCTTTGGCCCTTGGACCCTCCGAGCAGCGCAGCTGCAATATTGCCCGTGCACAGTATGCCTTGATGGATCAGGAGGCTTACGCCACTACGCTAAACTTGGGCTTCTCCTTTCCCATGTTTCCCATCCTTCCCAGTGGATCTCCTCTGGGAAGCAACCGCAGTGATCCACGCAAATGAACTCTCGGAGTACAACGCAGAAGAGGAAGGCGAGATCCAAGAAGCTGGGATCGCCACACCGCCCGCATCGCCAGACACCCTAATGGTTTCTTTGGACGCCCAACAAATGGAGGACCTCTGTAGAGTGGCAGACGATAATTCCCGACGCATGAAAGAGGAAGTAACCGCAAGAAATACGCAGGACATCTCCCCCCGACCGGCAATGGATGAGCCTCCACGAAAGGTGAAGCGCACCGTGGCTGACCAGGTACGGCACTCCGTAGAAAAACTACAGTCTACCAGCACCGACAAGGTGGACATGCCACTTCCCCCTCCACCGAGTGTACCAACGTCGGGCCCCAAATCAAGTCACCAGCACGTGTGCGGGGCGTGCAACTGTACTGACGTCAGCGACGGACAAACCCTACCAAGACATCGACCAACAACAACAACAACAACCATACCGACTCCTCTACCCAGACCCCAGTCATTCGAAGATACGATGACGTGTTATCGGTGCCGACAAAAAGGGCATCGAGTACGCCATTGCCCCAAAGCTCCTAAGAAAAGACTTGCTCGTTAAACCTGCCGCACAACACTGACTAGTAAACATTTCCGTCCGATCCCTGCGACGGTCGGCTTTACATTTTTTTTCTTCACGCCCAAGTGTTCTAAGGGCCCTCGTTTATTTTTTTGTTTTTCATCCGCGCAAACCGCCCCGCTCTTTCGTTTTCTTTTTGGGGGAGGATGCAACGGTTCGGGCACCCTCCGCCAGAGGCCGCCACGATCCGTGCAAAAATCATCAAGTTGCGATGACCGCTTGGGGGGGGGCTAGTTTTAAAAGCGCGGGTGCCACGCGATTAGAGGAGAGTGAGTGATTCTCTTTTCAACAAACACGTTCCGTTTTTTTTGTTCCTGTGAAACTTTCTCCCCACCACGATGAACTCCGCCTACGGTCGTCTGGAAATAGACGGACTAGACTACGTTGTAAGTGGTTGTAAAATTTAATTTCTTTTTATTCTACCTCAATAAAAATCAATATTTAATGCTGAACCATTTCTGTCGTTATTCCAATAAGTAAGCTTAACCAGGAACAGAGTCCGACCTATAAACATATATGTAACCGTTGGTCTCGAACTGCTCGTGGGATTATTAAAATAAGAGTAGAGGCCGGTTACAGATTTTTCATTGACGCACACGCTAATGAAATGCTTAATAAGCGCCTGACTAACGAAAGAAAAATTGTGCACTCCGTTGTTGAAAAAATTCTACGAGACGGAGAATGTGTATACCCTTCAGATATTGTCCAATCCTATGTTAAGATGAGAACCATAATACGGATGAACTATTTAAATCAGTTATATGAACAAGAATTAAATGAAAAAAATAGATCTCGAGGTAAAAAAATGAAAAAAATAACAACTTAAAAATTGCAATATTTTAAGATTAATGGGGAATTTTAAAAGGCTTCCAAACTGTAATATTTTTTAAATTTGCTATAAAATTGATAACTTAATGTAAAATTTCTAAAAAGCTTTCATTTATTTCATTAATGTTGTTTGTTAGAAAAGTAAGTTTATAATCTTAATTTATGAAATTCATTGTGATATTTAAACAAAATGTCTGACTTCAAATGTAATATAGTAGAAATGTTACAGAAAATAAATAAGACCTTTTTATAAGCTGATTTTTTTTCATATGTAAAATCTCAAACTTTTCATTCAAATTCATTAATGTTGTTTGTTGGAAAATGAGTTGAAAGTTTATATAAAGTGATTGTGATATTTAAATGAAATGTCGTACCTGAAGTGTAATATTGTATAAATGTTATTAGAAATGAATATAAACTTTCCATAAGCTGAGTATATTTCGTTATGTATTCTGACATAAATCAGCCCTAAAGTTAAAGTTTCTTAAACTTTAATGTCTGTGGAATTGAAATAAATTTTATATACTCTTAAAGGAATTGTTTTGGTATATATGATAAGCCTACTGCTACAAGTAGTTTAGGAAATTTAAAAATTATCTATTCAAGACCAATAGCAAAATAATTCTTTAAAAGTCTTATTGCCGTCTTAATAATAAAAAATCATACTAAAATATATTTATATATTATAATTATTATTTCATTCAATATATAATGATTATTGAAATTATAGGATTTACATTTAATATTATATTTACTCTATTCAGAATATTATTTTAAGTAAATTCAAATAAACGTTTTGAACTTGTGTATTACCAGCCATAAAATGTCGTTCTGACATACGCAAATCAATATTGTATAAGCTTCCTACAAATATGAGTCGACCACATATGACGTCATTTTATCTCTCTCTCTCTCTGAGCCGAGACGGGAAAAGTTCCAAACTCTTTCCTTGAATGCGCCCCCCTTGGGGCTTAACTACGTCAAGTGTAAGACGTAACACGACATTTCAAATTCATTGGCTGGAGGTTTGACTCGAAAAGAATACGTCGTCATGGTAACAAATAGGCGATCTTCCCGCGCAAAAAAAAGGCCGAAGTTCGCATTAAATGTAGTAGTAGGTTTGACTTTTTTATGTTCTTAGGTTCGGTCCCAGTAGTATATACTCAATTTTGCAACTTCGAAAGCCCTGTGCTAACTCTGGGGTACGCTAAAAACCGCGAGATTTTCGGACGTTTTTCAGTTTTTTCCTCATAGCTCCAAACCTATGCGTTTTAGCGCAAAATTCCTTATCATCGTTTTAAACCAGAGTAGATGTTCTACAATTTGAGCACAAAACGAGCTCTGTAAGTCTAATAGTGTCTGAGATACAGCTCTTCAAAAATAGGCAATTTTTGCCATAATTTTGGTTTTTAAACTATCATCTATGTTTCGAGCCAAATGTTTCTATAACGACGTGTCCTACGACCCTTATAATAGCAAATAGTTTGTAGGAAATTTAAATAGCTTTCATTGAAGCACAACTACCTTCCTGTAGGCCTACTAGTTCTCGAGAAAGTGATCAAATAGTTAAATTACTGTTTACCGCTAAATTAAAGCAAGTGTCGGCCCTAGTGTAGTTGCGTTCTGGCTCAGTAGATGTCACCGGAAATTTTTGTCAAAAAGGTTTTTTTTAACTATCGTCCATGTTTCGAGCAAAATATCGCTACAACGACGTGTCCTACGACCCTTATAGTTTGTAGGAAATTTAATTTGCTTTCATTTAAGCACAAGTACGTCCTCGAGAAATAGTAAAATTGCTGTTTTGTGGTAAATGAATCCTAGCATTTTTCTAGCGATTTCTATGGTTTTATTTATTTCCTTTGTTATATTATTAGTACTACGGTTTCCGTTTAATAAATATAAATATATATAGTATAGATATTTATTAGTGGTGTGCGAGTACTCGAAAATTACGTAATTTTATTACTAGCACGGGTACCCGATTCCCACGAAAAGGGTACATAATTACTCGAAGCGGACTCGAGTAAATAGATAATTTGAAAATTACCCGGCGAGTCCATTATTACTCGGCGAGTCCATTATTAAAAGTCCTAAAAATTAAAATATATCATACTAATTAATTAGAAACCACTATTAATGAATTTACAAATTTAATGATTATTTAAACAGCGGCAAATAAATTTCAGACGAATTGGCCACGATAACTTAGGACTCGAATTGAACTCGATAAAAATTAGGACTCGAATTGGACTCGTTAAAAACATTCCGGACTCGTATTGGACTCGAAAGTTTTAAACCTAATTCTTTAGGACTCGAGGGCTCGATCAAGTCCTTAATATTTGGACTCGAGGACTCGCGAGTCCAAGTTTCTAAGACTCGAGACTCGACTCGAATTTCAAAAAACAGGACTCGCACACCCTTAATATTTATGTATACCAATTTTATTTATTTTATATTTTACTATGTTTTTTCTTATTGTATTTTGTTTGTGAGTTTTTGAATAAGACATAACTAAACAAAATTACAAAAGTATTGAAAATTAAAACTACGTCTTTATTTGAACATACATGGACATGGTCACATGAAAAGCATACCCTAAGAATATTTCGGTTTCTTTGATAGGCCGGGTGTGTCCTCAAAATCTTCGGCATGTTTTGGCTGCGCCAATTTTGGAGGAGGCGCTAGGCTTAGGTCTTCTTCGTCAGATTCTTCCATCTCGACGGCTGGTACGTTGACGCAACGCTTCCCTTCACAGGATCTGCAGAGAGCAGAGCATTTCAGCTCTCTGGCATATACACCTTCCACCGTCACAGCCTTTCTTGCAAGTGCACGAGAGCCCTTTAGGAGCTTCTGAGGGGCAGGGTCATTCTTCATCGTAGTAGGCATCAGCCCTTGTTGGATTCTCTCCCATCCCCATCCATCTGGGTCTCTTTCTTCTCTCAACCACTTGCGCAGATATTTTCCATTTGCGCTATTTCTCCGATCAAATGGTCCTATCTTCACCTCCAACTTCGGTTAGGTTTGGGCTGGATACTGAGCTTTGGCTCAGGCTAACGGAGAGGGTCCGTGCCAACTGGCCGCCTCGGCGGATTGGGTAGCCTGCTGTGGGGCGGCGGGCCTCCGTATGAGTGCACGGCGGTCCTGTTTCCCGGTCTTTTGGGGTCCTACCGGGATCTACGATGCCAGCTGTGCCGGGTTACTTGGGCTGCTGTGTGCCCGTCGTTTCCCTTTAGGAGCTCTCTCCAAAGGGTTTGACTCCTTACCTCCGTAGGTAGGGTGTCGTCTGGAGTTGCTACAGCATCCACTCTTAATCTCTGGAATTTGTCCACCCATTGCTGCACCTTCTGCTGGGTTGAGTGGCTTGCGTCAAAGGTGCGACCATCAGTAATAGGGTTCTGCTATCCATGCTGGATTTGTCACCTGTCCGGGCTAGGTGGACGCTGGCGTAGGGCACTATGATGATAGACCTCCGGTGGTATGGTCTTTGTTACTAGGTACACCGGGCTATAAATTCTGACACACTTTCAAGAAAGGCTGTGATGGTGGAAGGTGTATATGCCAGAGAGCTGAAATGCTCTGCTCTCTGCAGATCCTTGTGAATAGAAGCGTTGCGTCAACGTACCAGCCGTCGAGATGGAGGAATCTGACGAAGAAGACGTAAGCCTAGCGCCTCCTCCAAAATTGGTGCAGCCAAAACATGCCGAAGATTTTGGGGACACACCCGGCCTATCAAAGAAACCGAAATATTCTTAGTGTATTTTCTTTTTTCTTGTAATTTTGTCCTACGACCCTTATAATAGCAAATAGTTTGTAGGAAATTTAATTAGCTTTCATTGAAGAACAAGTACCTTCCTGTAGGCCTACTAGTTCTCGAGAAAATGATCAAATAGTTAAATAGTTGCGTTCTGGCTCAGTAGATGTCACCGGAAATTTTTGTCAAACAGGTTTTTTTAAACTACCGTCCATGTTTCGAGCCAAATATCGCTACAACGACGTGTCCTACGACCCTTATAGTTTGTAGGAGATTTAATTTGCTTTCATTTAAGCACAAGTACGTCCTCGAGAAATAGTTAAATTGCTGTTTTGTGGTAATAATAATAATAATAAAAGCTTTATTACAGGATATTCTCGATCAGTCATAATGACTGTTTTACATGAGAGTAAATGAATCCTATCATTTTTCTAGCGATTCCTATGGTTTTATTTATTTCCTTTGATATATTATTAGTACTACGGTTTCCGTTTAATATATCTTATATATATTACAGATATTTATATTTGTTTTATTTATACAAATTTTATTTATTTTATATTTTACTATGATTTTTCTTATTGTTTTTGAATAAGAACAATGCGCCAAACTGGAAAAATAGTGTTAAAAACAAATTATTCAATTACAGTCATTAACTAATTACAGACGATATAGGTTCTTAAAATTTACTGAAAACGTACTGAAAACAAATTTACAAAGGTATTGAAAATTAAATTAATCACAAAATGGTTTTTGTGCCATTTAAAACTACGTCTTTATTTGAACATACATGGACATGAAAAACATACAAAGTAGAAGGAAAGTGAGGTTGACCCATCGATCCCAGGATCGATGATCGAGGATCCAGGATTTAAGGGGTGAAATGAGGGTAAAATCGTCCAAAAGTCAATGTATTTAGGGTATTTGTTTTCCAGTATATCAACATATTGTGTCCAGGCCAGCTTGTTCATTTATCTCCGCTTATCGCGAAAGACACTTGAACGTATATCTTATCGCGTTTTATCGTACGGAATAAGTTGAAATGATGTAAAAATTGATAACCTAGGCGGCGCGTGCGCAGATTCCCCGGGAGGCACGGTTTTCGCGGCGCGGTTAATTTAAATGGAAACATGGAGTGTTTTGACGTCATGGAATATTTGTTGTTAAAGTAACGTAGAATGGAAATATTTTTAAACTTCATTTTAATTTCATTGTAGTACGCTTGACACTTGAACCTATCTCACGAGTATTTCTTAAAACGTATATCTCAATCGCGTTTTATCGTACGGAATAAGTTGAAATTATGTAAGTTGTATGATACTTGATAACCTAGGCGGGAGATAGCGCGCGTGCGCGGATTTCCTGGGGCGCGGTTAATTTGAATTTAAAACACGGATTTGAGTGTTTTGACGTCATGGAATATTCGAAGTAGTTGTTAAAGTGACGTAGAATGGAAATATTTTTAAACTTCATTTTAATATCATTAGCGCGTAAGTGGTTCATGTACCCAAAATTGGACCGCACGTTTTTTTTCTTTTAGGTGAATCTCTATGGAAGTTTAACATTACAATAAAGCTAATAGGTCCAGTTTAGGGTACTTATGGTCCGAAATAGGGTACATAGGGCCAGTAATGGTGACTTTGGTCGCTTTTAGGGTACTTTCGGTCCGTTTTGGTCCATTTTTGGTTACAAGACGTGTGAGGGGGACTTTAGAGTTGATAAGATTTGTAAATATCATTTGAAACTAATAATTTTCGCGCTTTATTTAAGTCAAGCAATTACATTTTTAAAAATGAAAGAAGTTAAACAATATAAAAATTTGTAAATATTGTAAATATTTTTAGGTAATAAAGAAATTATGAAATGTTTTAATTAAAATATCTTTCATTTTCTACTACATTTTTAAAAATGAAAGAAGTTTAACAATATAATTATTCTAATATAATTTCAAATTCAGGTATTATTTAAAGTACAAATGCATAATTTAGTGAAGCAATTCTTATTTAAATACTTTTATTTAATTAATTTGTGTATCTGAAATGTATTTATTGAAAAAAAAGTGGGTTTTACTATTTATCACGGTTTTTTTATATATATATTGGAATTGTTACAAAAGGTTCTTTTAAACGTAACTTGGTACATTAATTTATTTTAGAAGTTCAAAACGGTCAAAACGTATAAAGAGTCCTTCAAAGTATTTTAAAAGGATTTTATTTACGAACTAAATCCATATTTTTTTTCAAACTTAGAAGTTAGTTTGTATGAAATACTTACTAATACCTGAAAAATGGACTTTAGAGTGGATAATTAAGTATTTTTTCAATCCTTATACCTATATTTACATATTGGAATTGTTACAAAAGGTTCTTTTAAACGTAACTTAGTACATAAATTTATTTTGGAAGTTCAAAACGTATTAAGAGCCCTTCAGAGTACAATAAAAGGATTTCATTTACAAACTAAATTAATATTTTCTTCAAACTTTCAATTCTTTATAATTTGAATTTAAATGAAAACATCATGAATTATAGGTGCGTAATCTACTATTAGACCGAACGGATTAAAAAAATACTTAAAGTAAGTGGTTTTACTGATAAACTCTAAAGGAATTTTGTAATTTTCTAGAATAGCAAAGTAAAACTAAAACGTAAACCAAGTTTAAAACGAAACTAATAACTGGGAGAAAGGTTGAAGTAAGTAACTTTTTTGATTTTTCGTTTTTTAATTTTTGAGTTCCCTATATTATTATAAACTAAATTAAATATAATTTTTGAAAATTTGTAATAAAAGATCTGCTCCTTCGTGTTTTACATATATTTAAAAACTCGAGATTTTGAATTGTTTTCAAAGCATGAAAATATAGCACATCCTTTGATTTTAATTGTAGTTAGTAGTTACTTAAGTATTGACTGGTACATTAGCCGCTGATACCAAAGTTAGAAAAGCGTAGACTAACCGTTCAATTCGTTATAATTTGAATAAAATTAAAAACAATAATCTAAGATACCTTTTAAAGTTAAATTCCTTTAGAGTTTATCAGTAAAACCACTTACTTTAAGTATTTTTTTCAATCCTTATACCTATATTTACATATTGGAATTGTTACAAAAGGTTCTTTTAAACGTAACTTAGTACATTAATTTATTTTAGAAGTTCAAAACGTTCAAAACGTATAAAGAGTCCTTCAAAGTACTTTAGAAGGATTTTATTTACGAACTAAATCCATATTTTTTTTCAAACTTAGAAGTTAGTTTGTATGAAATACTTACTAATACCTGAAAAATGGTCTTTAGAGTGGATAATTAAGTATTTTTTTCAATCCTTATACCTATATTTACATATTGGAATTGTTACAAAAGGTTCTTTTAAACGTAACTTAGTACATTAATTTATTTTAGAAGTTCAAAACGTTCAAAACGTATAAAGAGTCCTTCAAAGTACTTTAGAAGGATTTTATTTACGAACTAAATCCATATTTTTTTTCAAACTTAGAAGTTAGTTTGTATGAAATACTTACTAATACCTGAAAAATGGTCTTTAGAGTGGATAATTAAGTATTTTTTTCAATCCTTATACCTATATTTACATATTGGAATTGTTACAAAAGGTTCTTTTAAACGTAACTTAGTACATTAATTTATTTTAGAAGTTCAAAACGTTCAAAACGTATAAAGAGTCCTTCAAAGTACTTTAGAAGGATTTTATTTACGAACTAAATCCATATTTTTTTTCAAACTTAGAAGTTAGTTTGTATGAAATACTTACTAATACCTGAAAAATGGACTTTAGAGTGGATAATTAAGTATTTTTTCAATCCTTTTACCTATATTTACATATTGGAATTGTTACAAAAGGTTCTTTTAAACGTAACTTAGTACATTAATTTATTTTGGAAGTTCAAAACGTATTAAGAGCCCTTCAGAGTACTATAAAAGGATTTCATTTACAAACTAAATTAATATTTTCTTCAAACTTTCAATTCGTTATAATTTGAATTTAAA
Source organism: Leiobunum rupestre (assembly GCF_980474605.1). Lineage (NCBI taxonomy): Eukaryota > Metazoa > Arthropoda > Arachnida > Opiliones > Sclerosomatidae > Leiobunum > Leiobunum rupestre. Next base: position 15,621,981 of record NC_143384.1, on the reverse strand, counting down.
TGAAAACATCATGGATTATAGGTGCGTAATCTACTATTAGACCGAACGGATTAAAAATACTTCAAGTAAGTGGTTTTACTGATAAACTCTAAAGGAATTTAACTTTAAAGGGAATCTTAGATTATTGTTTTTAATTTTATTCAAGTTCAAAACGTATAAAGAGTCCTTCAAAGTACTTTAAAAGGATTTTATTTACGAACTAAATCCATATTTTAGAAGTTAGTTTGTATGAAATACTTACTAATACCTGAAAAATGGACTTTAGAGTTGATAAGATTTGTAAATATCATTTGAAACTAATAATTTTCACGCTTTATTTAAGTCAAGCAATTACATTTTTAAAAATGAAAGAAGTTAAACAATATAAAAATTTGTAAATATTGTAAATATTTTTAGGTAATAAAGAAATTAAGAAATGTTTTAATTAAAATATCTTTCATTTTCTACTACATTTTTAAAAATGAAAGACGTTAAACAATATAATTATTCTAATATAATTTCAAATTCAGGTATTATTTAAAGTACAAATGCATAATTTAGTGAAGCAATTCTTATTTAAATACTTTTTTTAATTAATTTGTGTATCTGAAATGTATTTATTGAAAAATAAGTGGGTTTTACTATTTATCACGGTTATTTTTATATATATATATATATATTGGAATTGTTACAAAAGGTTCTTTTAAACGTATCTTTAATTTTATTTTTCAGAACAATTTCTCTTTGTCTAGCTTCTTCTAACTTTAATTTAGATGGCCTTAAAGCCAAGTATTTAACACATTTTGTAACCAAGTAGATGGACCTTTAAACAATTTTTCAGTCATGTAGTCAAGGAAATGTTCAAATATACGTGTATTTGGTCTTTTTGATGGTCAAATAGCCCAGTATGGAACTGCCAGATGATAGTCAGACGTTGAGACGCGGGTGGCGCCCGTGCTCCAGCGTCCGCGCCCTCGCCCTGATGGTGCCCCGAGCCCCCGTCGACGTCTGAAATGTGAAATGGGGCACCGACGGGGCTGGCGCGGACGCTGGGGCACGGGCGCCACCCGCGTCTCAACGTCTGACTATCATCTGGCAGTTCCATACTGGGCTATTTGACCATCAAAAAGACCAAATACACGTATATTTGAACATTTCCTTGACTACATGACTGAAAAATTGTTTAAAGGTCCATCTACTTGGTTACAAAATTTGTTAAATACTTGGCTTTAAGGCCATCTAAATTAAAGTTAGAAGAAGCTAGACAAAGAGAAATTGTTCTGAAAAATAAAATTAAAGATATAAAAACTAACCAATAGTATTTCGAATACCAAATAATTCGACGTATTTGTTTTTGAAATAACTAAATAGTTTGCATATTTGTCAAAAATAAACTAAAAAAGTAATTGAAATTACTGTTAATTTTACTTGCAATAGTAAAATACTAAACCAAATGTATAATTTATATTTTATTATATTTAATAAATTTAAACTATAATACTAAACTTTTTCAAAAAAAACTTTTACAAAAAAAATTTAAAATACACATTTTTAAAATTTAACTACACCAGCTCCAAGTCAGCTAGCAACTTTTCTTTTTTTTAAGTAACTACTAACTACAATTAAAATCAAAGGATCTGCTATATTTTTCATGCTTTGAAAACAATTCATTAAAATCTCGAGTTTTTAAATATATGTAAAACACGAAGGAGCAGATCTTTTATCACAAATTTTCAAACATTATATTTAATTTAGTTTATAATAATATAGGGAACTCAAAAATTAAAAAACGAAAAATCAAAAATATTACTTACTTCAACCTTTCTCCCAGTTATTAGTTTCGTTTTAAACTTGGTGTACGTTTTAGTTTTACTTTGCTATTCTAGAAAATTCCAAAATTCCTTTGGAGTTTATCAGTAAAACCACTTACTTTAAGTATTTTTAATCCGTTCGGTCTAATAGTAGATTACGCACCTATAATCCATGATGTTTTCATTTAAATTCAAATTATAACGAATTGAAAGTTTGAAGAAAATATTAATTTACTTTGTAAATGAAATCCTTTTATAGTACTCTGAAGGGCTCTTAATACGTTTTGAACTTCCAAAATAAATTAATGTACTAAGTTACGTTTAAAAGAACCTTTTGTAACAATTCCAATATGTAAATATAGGTAAAAGGATTGAAAAAATACTTAATTATCCACTCTAAAGTCCATTTTTCAGGTATTAGAAAGTATTTCATACAAACTAACTTCTAAGTTTGAAAAAAAAATGGATTATATAGTGAATAAAAAATCGTTTTAAAGTACTTTGAAGGACTCTTTATACGTTTTGAACGTTTTGAACTTCTAAAATAAATTAATGTACTAAGTTACGTTTAAAAGAACCTTTTGTAACAATTCCAATATATATATATATAAAAATAACCGTGATAAATAGTAAAACCCACTTATTTTTCAATAAATACATTTCAGATACACAAATTAATTAAAAAAAAGTATTTAAATAAGAATTGCTTCACTAAATTATGCATTTGTACTTTAAATAATACCTGAATTTGAAATTATATTAGAATAATTATATTGTTTAACGTCTTTCATTTTTAAAAATGTAGTAGAAAATGAAAGATATTTTAATTAAAACATTTCTTAATTTCTTTATTACCTAAAAATATTTACAATATTTACAAATTTTTATATTGTTTAACTTCTTTCATTTTTAAAAATGTAATTGCTTGACTTAAATAAAGCGTGAAAATTATTAGTTTCAAATGATATTTACAAATATTATCAACTCTAAAGTCCCCCTCACACGTCTTGTAACCAAAAATGGACCAAAACGGACCGAAAGTACCCTAAAAGCGACCAAAGTCACCATTACTGGCCCTATGTACGCTATTTCGGACCATAAGTACCCTAAACTGGACCTATTAGCTTTATTGTAATGTTAAACTTCCATAGAGATTTACCTAAAAGAAAAAAAACGTGCGGTCCAATTTTGGGTACATGAACCACTTACGCGCTAATGATATTAAAATGAAGTTTAAAAATATTTCCATTCTACGTCACTTTAACAACTACTTCGAATATTCCATGACGTCAAAACACTCAAATCCGTGTTTTAAATTCAAATTAACCGCGCCCCAGGAAATCCGCGCACGCGCGCTATCTCCCGCCTAGGTTATCAAGTATCATACAACTTACATAATTTCAACTTATTCCGTACGATAAAACGCGATTGAGATATACGTTTTAAGAAATACTCGTGAGATAGGTTCAAGTGTCAAGCGTACTACAATGAAATTAAAATGAAGTTTAAAAATATTTCCATTCTACGTTACTTTAACAACAAATATTCCATGACGTCAAAACACTCCATGTTTCCATTTAAATTAACCGCACCGCGAAAACCGTGCCTCCCGGGGAATCTGCGCACGCGCCGCCTAGGTTATCAATTTTTACATCATTTCAACTTATTCCGTACGATAAAACGCGATAAGATATACGTTCAAGTGTCTTTCGCGATAAGCGGAGATAAATGAACAAGCTGGCCTGGACACAATATGTTGATATACTGGAAAACAAATACCCTAAATACATTGACTTTTGGACGATTTTACCCTCATTTCACCCCTTAAATCCTGGATCCTCGATCATCGATCCTGGGATCGATGGGTCAACCTCACTTTCCTTCTACTTTGTATGTTTTTCATGTCCATGTATGTTCAAATAAAGACGTAGTTTTAAATGGCACAAAAACCATTTTGTGATTAATTTAATTTTCAATACCTTTGTAAATTTGTTTTCAGTACGTTTTCAGTAAATTTTAAGAACCTATATCGTCTGTAATTAGTTAATGACTGTAATTGAATAATTTGTTTTTAACACTATTTTTCCAGTTTGGCGCATTGTTCTTATTCAAAAACAATAAGAAAAATCATAGTAAAATATAAAATAAATAAAATTTGTATAAATAAAACAAATATAAATATCTGTAATATATATAAGATATATTAAACGGAAACCGTAGTACTAATAATATATCAAAGGAAATAAATAAAACCATAGGAATCGCTAGAAAAAATGATAGGATTCATTTACTCTCATGTAAAACAGTCATTATGACTGATCGAGAATATCCTGTAATAAAGCTTTTATTATTATTATTATTACCACAAAACAGCAATTTAACTATTTCTCGAGGACGTACTTGTGCTTAAATGAAAGCAAATTAAATCTCCTACAAACTATAAGGGTCGTAGGACACGTCGTTGTAGCGATATTTGGCTCGAAACATGGACGGTAGTTTAAAAAAACCTGTTTGACAAAAATTTCCGGTGACATCTACTGAGCCAGAACGCAACTATTTAACTATTTGATCATTTTCTCGAGAACTAGTAGGCCTACAGGAAGGTACTTGTTCTTCAATGAAAGCTAATTAAATTTCCTACAAACTATTTGCTATTATAAGGGTCGTAGAACACGTCGTTATAGCAACATTTGGCTCGAAACATAGATGATAGTTTAAAAACCAAAATTATGGCAAAAATTGCCTATTTTTGAAGAGCTGTATCTCAGACACTATTAGACTTACAGAGCTCGTTTTGTGCTCAAATTGTAGAACATCTACTCGGGTTTAAAACGATGATAAGGAATTTTGCGCTAAAACGCATACGTTTGGAGCTATGAGGAAAAAACCGAAAAACGTCCGAAAATCTCGCGGTTTTTAGCGTACCCCAGAGTTAGCACAGGGTTTCGAAGTTGCAAAATTGAGTATATACTACTGGGACCAAACCTAAGAACATAAAAAAGTCAAACCTACTACTACATTTAATGCGAACTTCATGTCTAAATGAACTGCACTATTATAAAACAATGGATTTAAAAAACTCAATTTGTTATCGTACTTAATATTTTGAAGTAATTATAATGTTCTTCGCGAAAGAACTGTAGTGATACCTAATTTCAGGTATTTTTATGGTTATAAAAGAGATAATCAGGTAAGCTAATAATATAATAACCATGTCTAGGCTTAATGACGAGTTTTCGTCGAATTAGGGTAGCGAGGCGCGAGAGTTTTTCTCGTGAGTTTTCCCGCTTTAAGACACGCCCGTTTCTACGAGCTTCATCACGGCCGTAAAAATCTTCCTTAGACATTCCAAGTGTATACTTATATAGTTTCCTTAGATATTTTATAGATATAGTGGATAAATAAATGAAGCTTAGTTATATGAGTGGACTGGATATGAAAAACGGAAAAAAGCCGCTGTGGAGGAGAAGGAAATTAATAATATTCCAAAGCTAACATCTTGGTTCAAACAAGATGTAATGACAGCTACCAGTAGCATTACTTCTGAAAACGCAGCATCGCAATCTACATCCAAATCAGTTCCCCATCGAGAATTTACTCCAGTTGCAGATAATTCTAAGGAACCTGATTTTGCAGATTCAGGGGAAATAATATAATTTCTGAAACCCTAATCCTATAACGGCTATGGTCTATTAAGGATAGACACTTTGGATTCGTAAAGGACCAAGTTTATGTCAGAACATTGATTGCGACTTTTCTAACTCGCGGAGATTATACTTTATTCACCTTTTCAAGGTCGTGTGTACTGCTTTGTATGTCGCCTTTTGTCGAAGAAAGAATCTGCATTTGCAACGGACCGACTGAATAACGTGGAAACTGAATAACGTGCATCCTGATTTACGTGGAAAAGTTAGTAAAACATGAATAGCGTGGAAACTGAATAGCGTGGAAACTGAATAACGTGGAAACTGAATAGCATGGAAACTGAATAGCATGGAAACTGAATAACGTGGAAACTGATTAATGTGGAAACTGATTAATGTGGAAACTGAATAACGTGGAAACTGAATAGCGTGGAAACTGAATAGCGTGGAAACTGAAGAGCGTGGAAACTGAATAGCGTGGAAACTGAATAGCGTGGAAACTGAATAACGTGGAAACTGATTAATGTGGAAACTGAATAACGTTGAAACTGAATAGCGTGGAAACTGAATAACGTGGAAACTGATTAATGTGGAAACTAAATAATGTGGAAACTGAATAACGTGGAAACTGAATAGCGTGGAAACTGAATAACGTGGAAACTGAATAGCGTGGAAACTGAATAGCGTGGAAACTGAATAACGTGGAAACTGATTAACGTGGAAACTGAATAACGTGGAAACTGAATAGCGTGGAAACTGAATAACGTGGAAACTGATTAATGTGGAAACTGAATAACGTGGAAACTGAATAGCGTGGAAACTGAATAGCGTGGAAACTGAATAGCGTGGAAACTGAATAACATGGATACTGAATAACGTGGAAACTGATTAATGTGGAAACTAAATAATGTGGAAACTGAATATCGTGGAAATTGAATAGCGGGGAAAAGATTCCTTTTGGCGTTGCTAGAAGTCGCCACTAACTGAATTTTGAAGGCGTCGTTCTCCATATAAACAAGTTGGTCGAATCGTACCCATAATTTCACTCGCTAATTTCTTCAGTGTAACAATAAATATTTCTTCCTCTTTTTTCTCGACTTTTTAGAGGCTGTTATTTTCTAAGATGATGTTCGCGGTGGTGGTGATCACTTCACGCCGCTATTGACGGTTAACGTGCCGCGAACATCAACGGTGTATAATTGATACCTCTATATAATGGGTAATTCCACGACAGATTGACTTGTTCACCCTACCATCGTTAAATTTAGTGAAAACTTGTATTTCACTTGTCTTAACGAAGCTGAATTTGGAATTTTTGGAGCGTATCTCATGTCTGTAACTCTGTTTCTCAGAAACTACCCCACCTTTGCGGTTGACTTTCAAATAGTCGTAAGCTGGTCACTAGCAGACAAAAACTTAAGTCGTGGCTGGACGGGAACGGCTGCCCTACCTATAACTTGTGCTTACCGGACTGTCTCGAGCGATGCGCTAAGGGTCCTTGCTGGTATACAACCGTTAGACCTGGTGGTGAGTCAGGGAGCTGCTGTGTTCAGGTCCTTCTGTTTCAGAGAAGACAGCAAGCATTGCGAGGTGGAGTTACAAGTTGGTAACTACATCTACCCAGGTTAACCGTGGGAGGACCACCCAGCGGTCAGGGGTACTATAAACATCAAAGAGCAACTACCCAATGGTAATAGGGTAGAGGTGTTTACTGACGGTTTGTTGTTCAGTAGGGTTGCCGGTGTGGCTTTTGTTTGTGTATAAGAACGGTGCAGAGGTCTATAACGTGGTCAGTTGCATTAATGAAAAGGTGGATGCGTTTTCTCTAGGGCTCTTAGCAATACATGAAAGTATTTGTTGGTTAAGAACGCAAGGTCAACGTCCAGGTGATGTTGAAACGGTTTTGACGGATTGTCTTTTTGCTATTAACGCAATAAGCGATCATAAAAACAATCATGGCTTATTCCATAAAATCCGTAAGATATTGAAACGGATGGTGACGCCGGTCACGTTTACTCGGATAAAGTAACACACTGGGTATGTAGGGAATGAGAGGGCTTACTTTCTTGCACATACTTAATTGTGTATGTCTTTTAGGAAGTGACTCCTAACTTCGTATACAGATCGGCGGCTCGGCCAGGACAAATGATGATAAACCCCTGTAATTCTTAGGCAGTGTACGGGGTGTATAAATACAATGGTCTGATGCCGGCGGCAGCTGGCCCTTAATGGGTCAGAGTGTGCGATAACTGGTGGCTTTACCGGGAAGTCAGTGTCCGGCTTTTGTAACCCATAAGGGCGGGGGCGCACTAGGAGATGTTAGCTCCGTTCAAATGGTCCTATCTTATCCTCCCACTTCGGTCAGGAAGGGGCTGCTAACTGGGCTTTGGCTCAGGCTAACGGAGAGGGTCCAGGCAAACTGGCCGCCTCGAAGGATTGGGTCGCCTGCTGTGGGGCGGCGGGTCTCCGTATGAGGTGCAGTGGTCCTGTTTCCCGGCCTTTTGGGGCAACAACGGGTGTCCGGTGCCAACTGTGCTGGGTAACGTGGGCCTCTGTGTACCTGTCGTTCCCCTTTAGGAGCTCTTTCTGAAGGGTATGGCTCTCTACATACGTGGGTAGGGTGTCAGCTGGAGTTGCTATCGCATTCCCACTGCTGGGTGCGATGTGAGGGGTTGGTCGTTCCATTGTTGCACCTTCTGCTGTGTTGAGCGGCTTGTGTCGAAGGTGAGACCGTCAGCGGTAGGGTTCTCTACCTGCCTTGGCTGTTCTGTCACCTGTCCGGGCTGTGGACGCTGGCGTAAAGTATTATGATGATAGACCTCCGGCGGCTGCGGTTAGACGGAACGGCTAGTTGCGGCTGCGGCTCGACGGAACGGCTAGCTGCGGCTGCGGCGGTTTGGAGCACCGGTATATAAATTCTGACCACATGGCTGCGGCTGGACGGGAACGGCTGATTGCGGCTGCCGCTGAACGGAAAGGCTAGCGGTGGCTGCGGCTGGACGGAACGGCTGGCCCTAAATGGGTTACAGTGTGCAATAACTGGTGGCTTTACCGGGGAGTCGGGGTCCAGCTCTTGTAACCCATAAGGGCGGTGGCGCACCGGGAGATGTTAGCTCTGATCAAACGGTCCTATCTCCACCTCCGGTTTGGGCTGGATACTGAGCTTCGGCTCAGGCTAACGGAAAGGGTCCGTGCAAACTAGCCGCCTCGGCGGATTGGGTAGCCTGCTGTGGGGCGGCGGTCCTGTTTCCCGGCCTTTTGGAATCACACCGGGATCTCCGGTGCCAGTTGTGCCGGGTTACTTGGGCTGCTGTGTGCCCGTCGTTCCCCTTTAGGAGCTCTCTCCAAAGGGTTTGACTCTTTACCTCCGTAGTAGGGTGTCGGCTGGAGTTGCTATAGCATCCACTCTTAATCCCACTGCTGTGTACGAAGTGGGAATTGGTCCACCCATTGCTGCACCTTCTGCTGGGTTGAGTGGCTTGCGTCAAAGGTGCGACCATCAGTAGAAGGGTACTACTACCCAAGCTGGATTTGTCACCTGTCCGGGCTAGGTGGACGCTGGCGTAGGGCACTATTGTTATTGATTATTGATTAATTTATTGATGCCATACACAGAGTACATTTGTTGGAACACGAGTAATTACATCACCCTAATCCACATGAGCGAAAAGCTCGTGCGTGGAATGGGATTCTAAATAAATTAACAAGTTTTACCTTTTGAAACGGCAGAAACTATGTTTGTAACATAAAAAGAGAACAACTTAACGAATTTCAATAAATTAACATCGCGATAATTAATTTCACATTAGTACGAAAATATTATAATAAAGTTTACATTTATACATTAATCAAAAGATAAGGAAGAATAGAGTCTATCATATCCATATTCAATCAACCATTGACATTTTTTTTTAAATATGGATATATTCACAATTTTTTTTAATTTCAGAATCCAATATATTATATAACCTAGGTCCTAAATAAAGGATATACTTTTTTCCAATTGATTTAGTCATTTTGTCTATAGCTAAATTATCACTCCCAATAAAACGGGTATTATACATATTAGGTGGTTTTAATGTTTCTCTAATTTTATATGTATATAAAAGTATAGATTTAGCGTATAACTGCCTAACGGAAAAAACACTGAAATTATTATACAAATTTAATCGATGTTCATATCTGTCTTTTTTTAAGCAAATTCGAATTATATTTCTTAGTAATACCTCTAATGGTTCTATAAAGCATTTATTTGTCCCTCCCCAGCCAACTATACCGTAAGCTAGCGTTGACTGGATTAGGGCACAATAAACCGTTCTTAACCATGATAATGGGAGGAAGTTTCTAATCTCATAAAATTTAAATAAACAGAATCTTAGTTTTTTATGACATTGTTAATATGAGCATTCCATTTAAGATTTTTATCTATGGTTATTCCATAATATTTAATTTCTGAAACTTCCTCTATTTCCGTGTATTATTATCTTAAAGTCATAACCATTTCTTAAGGTTCTACTAGAAAAACAAATATATTTAGTTTTAGTCACATTAGTTCATAAAGCATTAAATGATAGATTTCTAACTCTTAATGAGACTAAAACTAAATATATTTGTTTTTGGGATTAAGAGTGGATGCTATAGCAACTCCAGCCGACACCCTACCTACGGAGGTAAAGAGTCAAACCCTTAGGAGAGAGCTCCTAAAGGGGAACGACGAGCACACAGCAGCCCAAGTAAATTTTACCTCGTATAGTGAATTTTCAAACATAAATTGGCTATAACTCAATTTCCTTTGATAAGTATTGTTCCACCAGTTCACTCATAAACTTCATTTCTAGTCTAAAATTAATTTTTCTAAAGATAGTGTCACTCGTTCTTAGATAATTAAAATAATAATAATATTTTATTTATATTTCTCTGTTAATTAACCTTTTTTTAAAAAAAAATCGTTGTATAAAATCTTACAATTTTATAAAATTTATTTATTTTGGTTTTAAAACTATGATCAGGGGCGTCTTATACTTTTGCCGCCAAAAAATCTGCCACCCTTTTATTTATACAAAATCGTAAGTCTTTTCGGTGCAATGCATAAATAGGCCCTATAATTATAAAATAAAAAGAATTTCGAGAAAAGAGAAGAAGCAATAATACATTATAATAACTCAGCAAGTGAAACAATTAGTATGATTTTGCCCAACTTGTTTAAATGGAAAATGATGCCTTTAAAATTCAGTCAGTGGCGACTTTTAGCAACGACAAGGGGAAACATTTCCACGTTATTCAGTTTCCACGTTATTCAGTTTCCACGCTATTCAGTTTCAACGTTATTCAGTTTCCACATTATTCAGTTTCCACGTTATTCAGTTTCCACGTTATTCAGTTTCCACGTTATTCAGTTTCCACGCTATACAGTTTCCACGCTATTCAGTTTCCACGTTATTCAGTTTCCACGCTATTCAGTTTCCACGCTATTCAGTTTCCACGTTATTCAGTTTCCACGTTATTCAGTTTCCACGTTATTCAGTTTCCACGTTATTCAGTTTCAACGTTATTCAGTTTCCACATTATTCAGTTTCCACGCTATTCAGTTTCCACGCTATTCAGTTTCCACGTTATTCAGTTTCCACATTATTCAGTTTCCACGTTATTCAGTTTCCACGTTATTCAGTTTCCACGCTATTCAGTTTCCACGCTATTCAGTTTCCACGTTATTCAGTTTCCACCCTATTCAGTTTCCACGTTATTCAGTTTCCACATTATTCAGTTTCCACGTTATTCAGTTTCCACGTTATTCAGTTTCCACGTTATTCAGTTTCCACATTATTCAGTTCCCACGTTATTCAGTTTCCACGTTATTCAGTTTCCACATTATTCAGTTTCCACGCTATTCAGTTTCCATGTTATTCAGTTTCCACGCTATTCAGTTTCAACGTTATTCAGTTTCCACATTATTCAGTTTCCACGTTATTCAGTTTCCACGTTATTCAGTTTCCACGTTATTCAGTTTCCACATTATTCAGTTTCCACGTTATTCAGTTTCCACGTTATTCAGTTTCCACGTTATTCAGTTTCCACATTATTCAGTTTCCACGTTATTCAGTTTCCACGTTATTCAGTTTCCACGCTATTCAGTTTCAACGTTATTCAGTTTCCACATTATTCAGTTTCCACGTTATTCAGTTTCCACGTTATTCAGTTTCCACGTTATTCAGTTTCCACATTATTCAGTTTCCACGTTATTCAGTTTCCACGTTATTCAATTTCCACGTTATTCAGTTTCCACATTATTCAGTTTCCACGTTATTCAGTTTCCACATTATTCAGTTTCCACGCTATTCAGTTTCAACGTTATTCAGTTTCCACATTATTCAGTTTCCACGTTATTCAGTTTCCACGTTATTCAGTTTCCACGTTATTCAGTTTCCACATTATTCAGTTTCCACGTTATTCAGTTTCCACGTTATTCAGTTTCCACATTATTCAGTTTCCACGCTATTCAGTTTCCACGTTATTCAGTTTCCACATTATTCAGTTTCCACGTTATTCAGTTTCCACGTTATTCAGTTTCCACGCTATTCAATTTCCACGTTATTCAGTTTCCACGTTATTCAGTTTCCACGTTATTCAGTTTCCACGTTATTCAGTTTCCACGTTATTCAGTTTCCACGCTATTCAGTTTCCACGCTATTCAGTTTCCACGTTATTCAGTTTACACGCTATTCAGTTTCCACGCTATTCAATTTCCACATTATTCAATTTCCACGTTATTCAGATTCCACGTTATTCAGTTTCCACGTTATTCAGTTTCCACGTTATTCAGTTTCCACATTATTCAGTTTCCACGTTATTCAGTTTCCACATTATTCAGTTTCCACGTTATTCAATTTCCACGTTATTCAGATTCCACGTTATTCAGTTTCCACGTTATTCAGTTTCCACGTTATTCAGTTTCCACATTATTCAGTTTCCACGTTATTCAGTTTCCACATTATTCAGTTTCCACGTTATTCAGTTTCCACATTATTCAGTTTCCACGCTATTCAGTTTACACGTTATTCAGTTTCCACATTATTCAGTTTCCACGTTATTCAGTTTCCACGTTATTCAGTTTCCACGCTATTCAGTTTCCACGCTATTCAGTGTCCACGTTATTCAGTTTCCACGTTATTCAGTTTCCACGTTATTCAGTTTCCACGCTATTCAGTTTCCACGCTATTCAATTTCCACGTTATTCAGTTTCCACGCTATTCAGTTTCCACATTATTCAGTTTCCACGTTATTCAGTTTCCACGCTATTCAGTTTCCACGCTATTCAATTTCCACGTTATTCAGTTTCCACGCTATTCAGTTTCCACATTATTCAGTTTCCACGTTATTCAGTTTCCACGCTATTCAATTTCCACGTTATTCAGTTTCCACGCTATTCAGTTTCCACATTATTCAGTTTCCACGTTATTCAGTTTCCACGCTATTCAGTTTCCACGCTATTCAATTTCCACGTTATTCAGTTTCCACGCTATTCAGTTTCCACATTATTCAGTTTCCACGTTATTCAGTTTCCACGCTATTCAGTTTCCACGCTATTCAGTTTCCACGTTATTCAGTTTCCACGCTATTCAGTTTCCACGTTATTCAGTTTCCAAGCTGTTCAGTTTCCACGCTATTCAGTTTCCACGCTATTCAATTTCCACGTTATTCAGTTTCCACGTTATTCAAGTCGTTGCCATTTTCCACGTAAATCAGGATGCACGTTATTCAATTTCGACGTGTGACCCTTTCCTGAATTTACGTACAATTTTAAATGTTCATTTAAAAAAGAATCAAACTCGCTTAAACGATCTCGGATACCTAACAATTTTTCATTTTTTGTTGATCCAATTGTTTGGTTATCACCACGAAACGGCAGTTCCCTTGAGGGTAGAAAGCGAACGACAGAAATCACACGTGTTAACACTTTATACCAGTATTCTTGTTCTGAACGATGATGTTTAGTTAATAAAGTATCCACAGTTCCGATTTCTTAATGTCTTATCAAATAAGCTGTGCGTCTATATAAATACAGTGTTTCCAGTCATTAAATCCAGATTTTGCAAAGGAGACGCTGAATAACGTGTTAACTGAATAACGTGCATCCTGATTTACGTGGAAAATGACAGCGACTTGAATAACGTGGAAACTGAATAACGTGGAAACTGAATAGCGTGGAAACTGAATAACGTGGAAACTGAATAACGTGGAAACTGAATAGCGTGGAAACTGAATAACGTGGAAACTGAATAGCGTGGAAACTGAATAACGTGGAAACTGAATAACGTGGAAACTGAATAGCGTGGAAACTGAATAACGTGGAAACTGAATAGCGTGGAAACTGAATAGCGTGTAAGCTGAACAGCTTGGAAACTGAATAACGTGGAAACTGAATAGCGTGGAAACTGAATAGCGTGGAAACTGAATAACGTGGAAATGTTTCCCCTTGTCGTTGCTAAAAGTCGCCACTGACTGAATTTAAAAGGCATCGTTTTCCATTTAAACAAGTTAGGCAAAATCGTACAAATTGTTTCACTTGCTGATTTATTTAGTGAAAAATGTATTATTGCTTCTTCTCTTTTCTCGAAATTCTTTTTATTTGATAAATATAGGGCTTATTTATGCATTTGGCTAGAATGGGGATATAGCCCCAGGGCGGTAATCGCTTAATGGTGGCTGTTGCTTCAATATTGCACCGCAAAGACATACGATTTTGTATAAATAAAAGGGTGTCAGATTTTTGGTATGAGGTAAAATTTATGTAGTCGCAGATTTTTTAATGAAATTTAAAGAATTATAATAAAGTTGGACTTGGAAAATCCATGACTTGAGTTTTGGTCTGCGAGTGAGCGGGAGTGGTCAGCGAATGAGCGAAGAGATCTGCGAATGACCGGAAGTGGCCTACGCATGTGTTTGGAAAATCATTTTGCATCTTACCAAAAGTCAATCGCAAGATAACCTCACGGTTTTACCAAATAACTCTGGTCTTTCTCTCGACAATATATAATTGTTAAAAACAGATACTAAATTACTGAAATAAAAAAGGTCTCACAATCATTAAAATAATATTTTATTTTATAAATCTGATCAGGAATTTGAGAAAAGTTCGAGGTCGGAAGTTATAGCTTCGTGGCTGGACGGGAACGGTTGGCGGCGGTGGCGGCTGGACGGGAACGGTTGGCGGCGGTGGCAGCTGGACGGGAACGGTTGGCGGTGGTGGCGGCTGGACCGAAACGGCTGGCGGTGGTGGCGGCTGGACCGAAACGGCTGGCGGCGGTGGCGGCTGGACGGAAATGGCGGGCGGCGTCTGGACGGGAACGATTGGCGGCGGGGGCGGCTGGACGGGAACGGTTGGCGGCGGTAATGGCTGGACGGAAATGGCTGGCGGCGGCTGGACGGGAACAGTTGGCGGCGGGGGCGGCTGGACGGGAACGGCTGGCGGCGGTGGCGGTTTAACGGAAATGGCTGGCTGCCCTCGCGTTAGCAAGTCCGCTGGATTGTCCTTTCCCGGACAATGACGCCACGAAGACGGTTCGCTAAGATCGTGTATTTCTTGCACGCGGTTCGCTACAAACGGTTTGAACTTACGAGATACCGTTTTGATCCAATCGAGTGTGATTTTTGAATCGGTCCACAATTTTACATTTTTCATCGGTAGCTTCAGTATTTGGTTAACTCGATTAGCCAACCTCGCTCCTAAAAGTGCACCCATAAATTCAAGACGAGGCAAAGTATTTCTCTTCGCGGGGGCTACTCGAGCCTTCGACGTTATCATTTGAGTGATGATTTTACCCGAAATTTCCGTTGCTTTGAGCTGCTTGAGCTCATTAATCAAGGCTTTACGTCAAACGTGAAGAGATCTTTTTCCGGAATCCATTTCATTCCTAAAATTTTCATGGAATCCATTTCTCCGGGTATTAATGATCTTGATTTTTCGCTTTCAGCTTCTATCCAATTTTCCCGGCGAAATCTTTCTCGTAACTCACTCGAGTT
Organism: Leiobunum rupestre; assembly: GCF_980474605.1. Taxonomy (NCBI): domain Eukaryota; kingdom Metazoa; phylum Arthropoda; class Arachnida; order Opiliones; family Sclerosomatidae; genus Leiobunum; species Leiobunum rupestre. Next base: position 15,606,527 of record NC_143384.1, on the reverse strand, counting down.
GCTTTGCCATATTTTAACTTCATATTTGCGTCTTGTAAAATCGCTTTAGATTCCTTGGCCAATGTGAAGGCCAAATCTAGAACTGTAACTGCGGTTATCTGATCTGCTATGGCTCTTCTCTCTCTCCCACTCTTTGCCCCGTGTTTTATGGCTTGATTTTGCTGTAGACTGCGCTCTTTCCCTACTTTGTAGCTGGTCTTTTAAAAATGATAATAAAAGTTGAATGCTGGACGAATGCCTGTGTGTTTTGGTATATTCGAGGTAGATGTCTTTGGGTAATCGTTTTGTCACCATTGAACAAAGAAATTTTTCATAAGAACTTGGGCTAACGTTTAACGCTTCTAAATTTCTAATTTCAACTTGACATGAATTATACAGTTTTCGTAACTCCAACAGATCTTCAGATGGCAAAGCGAATAGCTTATCGATATGCGCATCAATTATCAAATTGTCGTCTCCGTAGTCATCCGTTAGTATGTCAATCGCTGCGTCATAATTAGCGGCACTAGGTAACAGTCCCGCTATCGCTGTAGCAGCCTCCCCTCCGAGGTATGATTTTTAGAAATTAAATTTATCGGTTTTTGGATACCCCTTATCATGTATGGCTGTCTTGAATTGGGTCCAAAACTCTAACTATTTACTTCTGTCTCCTTTACACGTTGGAATTTGTAATCGGGGTAAGGTAGCGTAATCAGGAACTTGTTGCGTGCCTCGAGGATTTGTTGATCAACTATCTTTAATTGCTCTCTGGGCTCTAGTCTTTCCTAATACTACCAAATCTGTGTACAAGTCTGCTTCTTTAATTTCTTTATCATACTCGCTTAGTGGAACAAATTCTTCTATGCTAATGTTAAGTTCATCCAAAGTAGTTTCTCTAACCTTTAAAAGTTCCAAAAGTTCTTCCAATTCGTTCACATTGTAGGGTTGTTGTTTCACTATCGTTTCGATGCCATTGGTGATATCCATAACAGCTTTTCTTGCCATACGCTTTTTATTCGCTCGCTCATATTCGTTATTCATGTTTACGCTGCTGGTTTTTCTCTTATTCTAATTACCGACTGTTATCTCTATCTAAAGTCCCGGGTTTCGCCACCATTTAATGTTTTGGACATTAATTGACTCTGTTATTTTCTCTGCGAACTTTTGTTCTTAACGCTGTTTTCTCTGGGCTTATAGACTAAAGTGAGTTACTGTAGTCGATATTAGTTAAAATACATAAACATAACACTTTATTTTAAGGAAAAAGACGATACAAATATTTTGAATGTTACACTCTCGCTTGCTTCTTTCGTTCTATGGCGTAAAAACGTTTCCTCTCTCTCTCTAACAAAAAGATACCTCTCAGACCCAGTAGATCGGGCCTTCCTGCCTTTCACAACGGTAACGATTTTAACACCCCGATATTCTGAACTGTGGACCCGCTCTCGGAGTGGTCCGAGCGAAATACAAACCTCAAATTGGGGGCTTTAAAGGGATAGGAACATATTTTTTCTTTAAAGGGAATATTTTTCACTTACAGACTTTAAAGTTACAATAATAATGAAATAAATGAATACTTTCTAAAATCAATTTCTACAATTCCCATTGATTTAGATGAAGTCAGTTATATAATTATCTTAGTATTCATTAATTCTTTAAGAATATGTATTGGTAATTTAAATTCCCTTTTATAACATATCCAAAACGAATTGAATTTAATAAAACTTCGGCACGGTAAGTCAAGAAAACTCTATAACATCTAACAAGTGCTGAATGTATGAAGTATTTTGAAGAAGCAAAACGAGAAAAGGAAGTGTATAAAAATTAAGGCCGGAGGAACCGAGAGAGAAATTTTTGAAGAAGAAAACAGTTAAATCCGAGGAGCAAGTCACTTCCTTGATTAACGACGCACCCCTCGAAAGATTAAATCCGATTTAATCGTGATTATTTTGATTTATTTCAATTTAATCACGATTCTGTTGATTAAATCACGTTTAATCACGACTAGAATGTTTAAATCTGATTTAATCATGATTAAATGAAAAAATCTGATTTAATCATGATTAAATGAAAAAATCTGATTAAAATGATTAAATCCCGATTGAAACGATTTAATAATGATTAGTACGATTAAATCGCGATTAGAAATTGGATTGAGAATCAGAATGATTATATTGGTGAATGGAATGATTACAATTGTGCGTGATTAGAACGAGCGGATTAGAATAATGTTTCATTAAAAAAATTAGTTCCTATTACTATGTTACCTTAATTACTAAGCTGTGATAACTCGTGTAACTAAGCTGTGATTACTTGTTACAAAGCTGTGATGTTTTCGGATGTTTTAAATAAAATGCGATAAGTTATTTTTTATCATTTCAATCAAATACATTTGCGATAGAACCATCAATAAATAAATAAATCAATAAATATTAAATTATCGTACTTTAGTTTTGATTGAAATTATAAAATCCCGATTCGATCTGGTTAAATGATTTAATCCTGATTAAAAATTAGATCCTGATTAGAATAATTAAATTATGATTAGATTGATTAATCGCGATAAGATTTTCTAATCTTGATTACCGTGATTTAATCATTTTACTATGATTAAGACGCACCCAAAATGGAAGTGACCTGCCCCTCGGTTAAATCTAAGCGTGGAAAAAGATGCACTATATGTGATTTACTTCAGAGTATGAGGAAAAAGAACGATGAAGGATTAAAGTGCAAGAATTGTTAAAACTGGATTTGTTTCACTTGTTTGAAACCATGTGAAGGAAACTGTGAATAATTTCCTAATGAAGTGCCGAAGTATTTCTGCGAAAACTGTTTACCAGAAGAACAAATATTGTATTTTATAAAATAACACTATAAACACTTATTAAAATTTTTCATATCTAAATATTTAGATTATGTTTTTAATTGATCCTATGATCTGTAGAAATTAAATTTATTATGTATCGCTAGAAATTGATATGGGGTTAAAGGTTAATTTTAATTTTACTTACTCTTAAACCACATGGGCTAGTTTTTATCTATTAGGGGTTCAAGTCTGACGTATTGAACATTCGAATTAATTAATTATTACTAATGTGCTAAACATCACTCCTTATACGCGACAACAAGATGGTCAAGAGCAGTATTTTCTATAAGTCAGAGGAATTTATATATTTTAATCGTTGGTGTAGGTTAAGAGTATATGAAATACACCATAATGGCAAAAGTATACAAGAAAACATAAAATTAGTACGAGTTCTGACGCCGCCAGCCGTTCCTGTCCAGCCACGACGCTATAGCTTCCGACCTCGAACTTTCTCAAATTCCTAATCAGATTTATAAAAAAAAATAATATTTTTAAGGGAGAACGAGTCCGACAAGGTGTCTAATAAGCCGCTTCCACAACGAGTTCTGACGCCGGCAGCCATTCCCGTCAAGCCGCAACCGCAGCCCGCCGTTCTGTCCAGTCGCAGCCATGTGGTCAGAATTTATATACCGGTGCTCCAAACCGCCGCATTCGCAGCTATCCGTTCCATCCAGTGTGTCAGAATTTATAGCCCGGTGTACCATACCACCGGAAGCCAATCATTATAGATAAAAATATTAAAACCATAGTTATATTTATAGATTTAAAAAAAGCCTTCGATACAGTTGATCATTCTATACTTTTAAAAAAACTACACAAAATTGGAATAAGAGGACTAGCCTTAAACTGGTTTATTAGTTATTTGAGAGACCGTTCGCAAGTTATCTCTGCAGAACGAACTTTGGTATACCACAGGGAACTATATTGGGCCCAATACTTTTTTTAATATATGTAAACGAACTCTGCAATATCCCAATTAACGGACGTTTTATATCTTTTGCTGATGATACCTTAATATTAAGCCATGGAAATACTTGGGCTGAAGTTTTTGAAAAAGCGCAAACATCACTAAAACATCAAAAACTTCAGCCCAAGTATTTCTTGTATACTTTTGCCATTATGGTGTATATCATATACTCTTGACCTACACCAATGATTAAAATATATAAATTCCTCTGACTTATAGAAAATACTGCTCTTGACCATCTTGTTGTCGCGCATAAGGAGTGATGTTTAGCACATTAGTAATAATTAATTAATTCGAATGTTCAATACGTCAGACTTGAAGTTTCAACCCCTAATAGATAAAAACTAGCCCATGTGGTTTAAGAGTAATTAAAATTAACCTTTAACCCCATATAAATTTCGAGCGATACATAATAAATTTAATTTCTACAGATCATAGGATCAATTAAAAACATAATCTAAATATTTAGATATGAAAAATTTTAATAAGTGTTTATAATGTTATTTTATAAAATACAATATTTATTCTTCTGGTAAACAGTTTTCGCAGAAATACTTCGGCACTTCATTAGGAAATTATTCACAGTTTCCTTCACATGGTTTCAAACAAGTGAAACAAATCCAGTCTTAAAATTCTTGCACTTTAAGCCTTCATCGATCTTTTTCCTCATACTCTGAAGTAAATCACATATAGTGCATCTTTTTCCACGCTTAGATTTAACCGAGGGGCAGGTCACTTCCATATTGGGTGCGTCTTAATCATAGTAAAATGATTAAATCAGGGTAATCAAGATTAGAAAATCTTATCGCGATTAATCAATCTAATATTAATTTAAACAAGATTTAATCATTCTAATCAGGATCTAATTTTTATTCAGGATTAAATCATTTAACCAGATCGAATCGAGATTTTATAATTTCAATCAAAACTAAAGTACGATAATTTAATATTTATTATTAATATTGATGGTTCTATCGCAAATGTATTTGATTGAAATGATAAAAAATAACTTATCGCATTTTATTTAAAACATCCGAAAACATCACAGCTTTGTAACAAGTAATCACAGCTTAGTTACACGAGTTATCACAGCTTAGTAATTAAGGTAACATTGTAATAGGAACTAATTTTTTTAATGAAACATTATTCTAATCCGCTCGTTCTAATCACGCTCAATTGTAATCATTCCATTCACCAATATAATCATTCTGATTCTCAATCCAATTTCAAATCGCGATTTAATCGTACTAATCATTATTAAATCGTTTCAATCGGGATTTAATCATTTTAATCAGATTTTTTCATTTAATCATGATTAAATCAGATTTAAACATTCTAGTCGTGATTAAACGTGATTTAATCAACAGAATCGTGATTAAATTGAAATAAATCAAAATAATCACGATTAAATCGGATTTAATCTTTCGAGGGGTGCGTCGTTAATCAAGGAAGTGACCTGCTCCTCGGATTTAACTGTTTTCTTCTTCAAAAATTTCTCTCTCGGTTCCTCCGGCCTTAATTTTTATACACTTCCTTTTCTCGTTTTGCTTCTTCAAAATACTTCATACATTCAGCACTTGTTAGATGTTATAGAGTTTTCTTGACTTACCGTGCCGAAGTTTTATTAAATTCAATTCGTTTTGGATATGTTATAAAAGGGAATTTAAATTACCAATACATATTCTTAAAGAATTAATGAATACTAAGATAATTATATAACTGACTTCATCTAAATCAATGGGAATTGTAGAAATTGATTTTAGAAAGTATTCATTTATTTCATTATTATTGTAACTTTAAAGTCTGTAAGTGAAAAATATTCCCTTTAAAGAAAAAATATGTTCCTATCCCTTTAAAGCCCCCAATTTGAGGTTTGTATTTCGCTCGGACCACTCCGAGAGCGGGTCCACAGTTCAGAATATCGGGGTGTTAAAATCGTTACCGTTGTGAAAGGCAGGAAGGCCCGATCTACTGGGTCTGAGAGGTATCTTTTTGTTAGAGAGAGAGAGGAAACGTTTTTACGCCATAGAATGAAAGAAGCAAGCGAGAGTGTAACATTCAAAATATTTGTATCGTCTTTTTCCTTAAAATAAAGTGTGATGTTTATGTGTTTTAACTAATATCGACTAACTCACTTTATTCTATAAGCCCAGAGAAAACAGCGTTAAGAACAAAAGTTCGCAGAGAAAATAACAGAGTCCATTAATGTTCAAAACATTAAATGGTGGCGAAACCCGGGACTTTAGATAGAGAGAACAGTCGGTAATTATAATAAGAGAAAAACCACCAGCGTAAACATGAATAACGAATATGAGCGAGTGAATAAAAAGCATATACTGGCAAGAAAAGCTGTTATGGATATCACCAATGGCATCGAAACGATAGTGAAACAACAACAATACAATGTGAACGAATTGGAAGAACTTTTGGAACTTTTAAAGGTTAGAGAAACTACTTTGGATGAACTTAACATTAGCATAGAAGAATTTGTTCCACTAAGCGAGTATGATAAAGAAATTAAAGGTAGTATTAGGAAAGACTAGAGCCCAGAGAGCAATTAAAGATAGTAGATCAACAAATCCTCGAGGCACGCAACAAGTTCCTGATTACGCTACCTTACCCCGATTACAAATTCCAACGTTTAAAGGAGACAGAAGTAAATAGTTAGAGTTTTGGACCCAATTCAAGACAGCCATACATGATAAGGGGTATCCAAAAACCGACAAATTTAATTTCTTAAAATCATACCTCGGAGGGGAGGCTGCTACAGCGATAGCGGGACTGTTACCTAGTGCCGCTGATTATGACTCAGCGATTGACATTCTAACGGATGACTACGGAGACGACAATTTGATAATTGATGCGCATATCGATAAGCTATTCGCTTTGCCATCTGAAGATCTGTTGGAGTTACGAAAACTCTATAATTCATGTCAAGTGGAAATTAGAAATTTAGAAGCGTTAAACGTTAGCCCAAGTTCTTATGAAAAATTTCTTTGTTCAATGGTGACAAAACGATTACCCAAAGACATCTACCTCGAATATACCAAAACACACAGGCATTCGTCCAGCATTCAACTTTTATTATCATTTTTAAAAGACCAGCTACAAAGTAGGGAAAGAGCGCAGTCTACAGCAAAATCAAGCCATAAAACACGGGGCAAAGAGTGGGAGAGAGAGAAGAGCCATAGCAGATCAGATAACCGCAGTTACAGTTCTAGACCGTCACAAGCGTCAACGTCAGCTTTACATACCAGTAGCGGCCGTCAGCGTTGTCTATTTTTCGAAAAGGAAGGTCATAGTACAGTAGAGTGTAAAAAATTTAGCGTAGAAGAGAAGAGAGAATTTCTCCATAAAAATCGTCGGTGTTTTCGTTGCCTAAAAGGGGACCATTACTCTAGAGATTGTTGGTCGAAGGTCGAATGTCGAATATGCATGAAGCACCACCATACGGCAATATGCGAGGAACATGAAAAGCGAGAGAAACACGAGCAATTAGAAGAAAAGAAGAATGAAGAGACGACCCCCAAAACGACACAACAAACAGTGGTACCCAAAGAACAAGTCGGCCCAGGCCGTAACATTAGTTCAACATCAGTGTATTCGAGTGGACAAACCCATACACCCTTAGTAGACACAGTTAGGCAAACTAATACTAAAACTTTTGAGGCTACGTGATTTCTTATCTTTTGATATATAATTTACCATCCTATGTTAAAGAGTGGCCACCGTCCACCCTCAGGATACCCGGGTGGGCAAACCAATACAAAAGCTGCTGAGGCCATGTGATTTCCTATCATTTGATATATAATTTACCATCCTATGTTAAAGAGTGGCCACCGCCCACCCTCAGGATACCCGGGTGGGCAAACCAATACAAAAGCTGCTGAGGCCATATGATTTCCTAGCGTTTGATATATAATTTACCATCCTATTTTAAAGCGTGACCACCGCCCACCCTCAGGATACCCGGGTGGGCAAACTAATACAAAAGCTGTTCAGGCCATGTGATTTTATATTATCTCGGTGATTAAATTAGTATTTTCTTAGAGCAGATATTTAATATGGATTATTAACAACTGCATAAATCATATTATTGCAAGAATTTATTTATGTACTAAGATTATGGCAAGACGGAGATTCTGTCCCCATGGTCGCATACTTTTCAGCTTAAGGGCCTGTTGCCAAAGCTCTAGTCAAAGTGCTAGCCCATTGAATTTAACATGTTTGATTCTAGCAAAGCAGACTTTTGCAACACGCCCTAAGTTCGACTGCTTTGGATTTTTTGGTCTCACTCTTTCAAGTAGACGCGAGCTTAGACGATTCCAATCTTTTACTTTTATTGTTCTATGAGACCAAATTGTTTTTATCGATCACTCTCCCTTCAAGGGGGTTGGTCGGAGTGGGCGGAAATTAACGGCACTGCGTGCGCGTCAAAGAGCTCTATCGAATGAAACCAACTTGTTTTTTTCGGTCACTTTCCCTTTAAGGGGGTTGTTCGGAGGGGGCGGAAATTAACGGCACTGCATGCCACACATAAACAACTTCGATAAGAAAGTGCCACACTTATTTATTACTTCTGACCATACACGGTTTCGATAAGAAAGTGCCACACTTATTTATTACTTCTGACCATACACGGTTTCGATAAGAAAGTGCCACACTTATTTATTACTTCTGAACATACACGGTTTCGATAATAAAGTGCCACTCTTACTTATTACTTCTGACCATACACCGTTTCGATAAGAAAGTGCCACACTTATTTGTTACTTCTGACCATACACGGTTTCGATAAGTAAGTGCCACACTTATTTATTACTTCTGACCATACACGGTTTCGATAAGAAAGTGCCACACTTATTTGTTACTTCTAACCACACACGGTTTCGATAAGAAAGTGCCACACTTATTTATTACTTCTGACCATACACGGTTTCGATAAGGGGGGTCGAAATTGGGGCGGGGGGAGGCGAAGTTTGAGGTTAACTTGACCCTAAAACGCCGTAAATATACGTAAAATAATTCGGAAAAAGGAACGAGAATTGCGACAACTTAACTTGACAAATCCCCCCGCGTTGCAAAGAAAGACTAGAAGTTCCGAGTAAATTTTTACTGAGCGGTGTGGCTTGGTTGGTAAAGGCGTTGGTATTGGAGATAACGCGGTCAGCGGCTGTCTGGGTTGAGTCCCGGCGCCGCCAATAAATTAATTTATATAATTTATTTTTCGCAGCTCCATTTACCGTGTCGTCGCTTTTCCGCAACAAACAAACAAACAAACTACAACAACACTTAACGACATTCGGTCCATAGCAATAGTCCCACTTCGATATATATATCTCGATGTGGAACTAAAAAGTAAAAAGAAACGTTCTTTTACAAACAGCGCGGGTAATCGTGAAGGGGGGACAAAAACAAGTAGTGTCGCGCGTATTATGATTGATGGCGGAAGCGAAAGAACTTTTATTAGAACCGATCTTTCGAAAAGGCTTGGATTAACCGAAGAAGGCCGTGAGAAGCTAGATTTGTTACCTTTTGGGGCTGAAACGCCAAATAGGTTAAATACAAGAAGAGTATCGTTTGAATTGGAAAACTTATTTAGCAATAAATCAGTTAGCCTAGAAGCGGTAGAATCTCCTTTAATTAGCGCAGCGACTACTAGAATTCCTAGTGAAGAAATTCAGAGAAAACTAGAAAGCAGACAACTGCAAATAGCGGATGATCCGGAGCACAAATTTGCTTACGGAAATGAAATCACAATTCTAATTGGCTCTGATATGTATTGGCAAATTATCGACGGCGGAGAAGTTAATAGATTGGGGCCCAATTTAGTCGCGATGGAAAGCATATTCGGTTGGGTCATAAACGGAGCTGATATGACGGCGAACATGGTCGTCGTTTCCGAAGGTGACAGTTGCGGGACAGTAAGCATTTTGAAAGTGGGAGTAGTTCAGGGAGAATCCGAATTCAATATCAGCGTTAGATTGAAAGCGTTTTGGGAATTGGAACATTTAGGGATAAAAGAAATTGAAAATGAAGCGCACTGTCCAGAAGACAAAATAGTGATGCGAAAATTTGAAGAAAGCCTTAAATGGAACAAAAATAGATACCAAGTTCTTCACTGGATAAATGAAAAACCCGGACTTCCCGACAACAAAGCGGTAGCCGAAAGAAGGTTTAAGAGCCTGCTACGTAGATTTGAGAAAAGCCCAGCCCTTTTCGCCGATTACCGAGATATCTTAGACGATTACGAACAACGAGGAATCATTGAGAAAGTAGATAATAATGCTAAATCGGGATCAAAGGTAATCTATTATATACCTCATCAACCAGTGATAAGAGACGAGCGTACCACCACTAAGGTGAAGATCGTTTTTGACAGTTCTAGTTGCCAAAAAGGTCAAAGCTCCCTAAATGATTGCCTATACGCAGGCCCAAATTTATATCAAGATTTGCTCGATATTTTACTCAAATTCAGATTTAGAAAAATTGCCGTTGTGGCCGATATCGAGCGAACGTTTTTACAAATAGAAATCAATCCTGACGACAGAGCCGCGGTACGCTTTTTATGGCTTAAAAATCCGAAGAAATTAGAGAAGAATCCAATTATACAGATCTATCGAACGAATAGGGTTTTATTTGGTCTGACCTCTAGCCCTTTTCACCTAGCGGTGACGATTAGATCTCACCTAAAGAAATATAAGGGCAAATTTCAAGATACTCGAGAATCCTTGGAAAAAGAGTTGTACGTTGATGATCTAATATCCGGTAGAGATGATGTCGATTTGGCCTTCACATCGGCCAAGGAATCTAAAGCGATTTTACAAGACGCAAATATGAAGTTAAAAAAGTGGCAAAGCAACTCGAATGAGTTACGAGAAAGATTTCGCCGGGAAAATTGGATAGAAGCTGAAAGCGAAAAATCAAGATCATTAATACCCGGAGAAATGGATTCCATGAAAATTTTAGGAATGAAATGGATTCCGGAAAAAGATCTCTTCACGTTTGACGTAAAGCCTTGATTAATGAGCTCAAGCAGCTCAAAGCAACGGAAATTTCGGGTAAAATCATCATTCAAATGATAACGTCGAAGGCTCGAGTAGCCCCCGCGAAGAGAAATACTTTGCCTCGTCTTGAATTTATGGGTGCACTTTTAGCAGCGAGGTTGGCTAATCAAGTTAACCAAATACTGAAGCTACCGATGAAAAATGTAAAATTGTGGACCGATTCAAAAATCACACTCGATTGGATCAAAACGGTATCTCGTAAGTTCAAACCGTTTGTAGCGAACCGTGTGCAAGAAATACACGATCTTAGCGAACTGTCTTCGTTGCGTCATTGTCCGGGAAAGGACAATCCAGCGGACTTGCTAACGCGAGGGCAGCAATTATATATTGTCGAGAGAAAGACCATAGTTATTTGGTAAAACCGTGAGGTTATCTTGCGATTGACTTTTGGTAAGATGCAAAATGATTTTCCAAACACATGCGTAGGCCACTTCCGGTCATTCGCAGATCTCTTCGCTCATTCGCTGACCACTCCCGCTCACTGGCAGACCAAAACTCAAGTCCAACTTTATTATAATTCTTTAAATTTCATTAAAAAATCTGCGACTACATAAATTTTACCTCATATAGTGAATTTTGAAACCTAATTGGCTATAACGCAATTTCCTTTGGTAAATATTGTTACACCAGTTCACTCATCAACTTCATTTCTAGTCTAAAATTTATTTTTCTAAAGATAGTGTCACTCGTTCTTAGACAATTAATATAATTATAATATTTAATTTATATTTCTTTGTTAACCTTTTTTTTAAATTTTCGTGATAGCAAATCTTACTATTTTATTTATATTTATTTATTTTTGTTTTAAAACTATAGTCAGGGCCGTCTTTATACTTTTGCTGCCAAAAAATCTGCCACCCTTTTATTTATACAAAATCGTATGTCTTTGCGGTGCAATATTGAAGCAACAGCCACCATTAAGCGATTACCGCCCTGGGGCTATATCCCCATTCTAGCCAAATGCATAAATAGGCCCTATATTTATCAAATAAAAAGAATTTCGAGAAAAGAGAAGAAGCAATAATACATTTTTCACTAAATAAATCAGGAAGTGAAACAATTTGTACGATTTTGCTTAACTTGTTTAAATGGAAAACGATGCCTTTAAAATTCAGTCAGTGGCGACTTTTAGCAACGACAAGGGGAAACATTTCCACGTTATTCAGTTTCCACGCTATTCAGTTTCCACGCTATTCAGTTTCCACGTTATTCAGTTTCCAAGCTGTTCAGTTTCCACGCTATTCAGTTTCCACGCTATTCAGTTTCCACGTTATTCAGTTTCCACGCTATTCAGTTTCCACGTTATTCAGTTTCCACATTATTCAGTTTCCACGTTATTCAGTTTCCACGTTATTCAATTTCCACGTTATTCAGTTTCCACGTTATTCAGTTTCCACGTTATTCAGTTTCCACATTATTCAGTTTCCACGTTATTCAGTTTCCACATTATTCAGTTTCCACGCTATTCAGTTTCCACGTTATTCAGTTTCCACATTATTCAGTTTCCACGTTATTCAGTTTCCACGTTATTCAGTTTCCACGCTATTCAGTTTCCACGCTATTCAGTTTCCACGTTATTCAGTTTCCACGCTATTCAGTTTCCACGCTATTCAGTTTCCACGTTATTCAGTTTCCACGCTATTCAGTTTCCACGCTATTCAATTTCCACGTTATTCAATTTCCACGTTATTCAGTTTCCACGTTATTCAGTTTCCACGTTATTCAGTTTCCACGTTATTCAGTTTCCACATTATTCAGTTTCCACGTTATTCAGTTTCCACATTATTCAGTTTCCACGCTATTCAGTTTACACGTTATTCAGTTTCCACATTATTCAGTTTCCACGTTATTCAGTTTCCACGTTATTCAGTTTCCACATTATTCAGTTTCCACGCTATTCAGTGTCCACGTTATTCAGTTTCCACGCTATTCAGTTTCCACGTTATTCAGTTTCCACGTTATTCAGTTTCCACGTTATTCAGTTTCCACGTTATTCAGTTTCCAGGCTATTCAATTTCCACGTTATTCAGTTTCCACGCTATTCAGTTTCCACATTATTCAGTTTCCACGTTATTCAGTTTCCACGCTATTCAGTTTCCACGCTATTCAATTTCCACGTTATTCAGTTTCCACGCTATTCAGTTTCCACATTATTCAGTTTCCACGTTATTCAGTTTCCACGCTATTCAGTTTCCACGCTATTCAGTTTCCACGTTATTCAGTTTCCACGCTATTCAGTTTCCACGTTATTCAGTTTCCAAGCTGTTCAGTTTCCACGCTATTCAGTTTCCACGCTATTCAATTTCCACGTTATTCAGTTTCCACGTTATTCAGTTTCCACGTTATTCAGTTTCCACGTTATTCAGTTTCCACGTTATTCAGTTTCCACGTTATTCAGTTTCCACGTTATTCAGTTTCCACGTTATTCAGTTTCCACGCTATACAGTTTCCACGCTATTCAGTTTCCACGTTATTCAGTTTCCACGCTATTCAGTTTCCACGTTATTCAGTTTCCACGTTATTCAGTTTCCACGTTATTCAGTTTCCACGTTATTCAGTTTCCACGTTATTCAGTTTCAACGTTATTCAGTTTCCACATTATTCAGTTTCCACGCTATTCAGTTTCCACGCTATTCAGTTTCCACGTTATTCAGTTTCCACGTTATTCAGTTTCCACGTTATTCAGTTTCCACGTTATTCAGTTTCCACATTATTCAGTTCCCACGTTATTCAGTTTCCACGTTATTCAGTTTCCACATTATTCAGTTTCCACGCTATTCAGTTTCCACGTTATTCAGTTTCCACGCTATTCAGTTTCAACGTTATTCAGTTTCCACATTATTCAGTTTCCACGTTATTCAGTTTCCACATTATTCAGTTTCCACGCTATTCAGTTTCCACGTTATTCAGTTTCCACATTATTCAGTTTCCACGTTATTCAGTTTCCACGTTATTCAGTTTCCACGCTATTCAGTTTCCACGCTATTCAGTTTCCACGTTATTCAGTTTCCACGCTATTCAGTTTCCACGCTATTCAGTTTCCACGTTATTCAGTTTCCACGCTATTCAGTTTCCACGCTATTCAATTTCCACGTTATTCAATTTCCACGTTATTCAGTTTCCACGTTATTCAGTTTCCACGTTATTCAGTTTCCACGTTATTCAGTTTCCACATTATTCAGTTTCCACGTTATTCAGTTTCCACATTATTCAGTTTCCACGCTATTCAGTTTACACGTTATTCAGTTTCCACGTTATTCAGTTTCCACGTTATTCAGTTTCCACATTATTCAGTTTCCACGCTATTCAGTGTCCACGTTATTCAGTTTCCACGCTATTCAGTTTCCACGTTATTCAGTTTCCACGTTATTCAGTTTCCACGTTATTCAGTTTCCACGCTATTCAGTTTCCACGCTATTCAGTTTCCACGTTATTCAGTTTCCACGCTATTCAGTTTCCACGTTATTCAGTTTCCAAGCTGTTCAGTTTCCACGCTATTCAGTTTCCACGCTATTCAATTTCCACGTTATTCAGTTTCCACGTTATTCAGTTTCCACGTTATTCAGTTTCCACGTTATTCAGTTTCCACGTTATTCAGTTTCCACGTTATTCAGTTTCCACGTTATTCAGTTTCCACGCTATACAGTTTCCACGCTATTCAGTTTCCACGTTATTCAGTTTCCACGCTATTCAGTTTCCACGCTATTCAGTTTCCACGTTATTCAGTTTCCACGTTATTCAGTTTCCACGTTATTCAGTTTCCACGTTATTCAGTTTCAACGTTATTCAGTTTCCACATTATTCAGTTTCCACGCTATTCAGTTTCCACGCTATTCAGTTTCCACGTTATTCAGTTTCCACGTTATTCAGTTTCCACGTTATTCAGTTTCCACGTTATTCAGTTTCCACGCTATTCAGTTTCCACGTTATTCAGTTTCCACGTTATTCAGTTTCCACGTTATTCAGTTTCCACGTTATTCAGTTTCAACGTTATTCAGTTTCCACATTATTCAGTTTCCACGCTATTCAGTTTCCACGCTATTCAGTTTCCACGTTATTCAGTTTCCACGTTATTCAGTTTCCACGTTATTCAGTTTCCACGTTATTCAGTTTCCACGTTATTCAGTTTCCACGCTATTCAGTTTCCACGTTATTCAGTTTCCCCCCTATTCAGTTTCCACGTTATTCAGTTTCCACATTATTCAGTTTCCACGTTATTCAGTTTCCACGTTATTCAGTTTCCACATTATTCAGTTTCCACGTTATTCAATTTCCACGTTATTCAGTTTCCACGTTATTCAGTTTCCACATTATTCAGTTTCCACGTTATTCAGTTTCCACGCTATTCAGTTTCAACGTTATTCAGTTTCCACATTATTCAGTTTCCACGTTATTCAATTTCCACGTTATTCAGTTTCCACGTTATTCAGTTTCCACATTATTCAGTTTCCACGTTATTCAGTTTCCACGTTATTCAGTTTCCACGTTATTCAGTTTCCACATTATTCAGTTTCCACGTTATTCAGTTTCCACGTTATTCAGTTTCCACGCTATTCAGTTTCAACGTTATTCAGTTTCCACATTATTCAGTTTCCACGTTATTCAGTTTCCACGTTATTCAGTTTCCACCCTATTCAGTTTCAACGCTATTCAGTTTCCACGTTATTCAGTTTCCACGCTATTCAAATTCCACGCTATTCAGTTTCCACGTTATTCAGTTTCCACGCTATTCAGTTTCCACGCTATTCAGTTTCCACGCTATTCAGTGTCCACGTTATTCAGTTTCCACGCTATTCAAATTCCACGCTATTCAGTTTCCACGTTATTCAGTTTCCACGCTATTCAGTTTCCACGCTATTCAGTTTCCACGCTATTCAGTGTCCACGTTATTCAGTTTCCACGCTATTCAGTTTCCACGTTATTCAGTTTCCACGTTATTCAGTTTCCACGCTATTCAGTTTCCACGCTATTCAATTTCCACGTTATTCAGTTTCCACATTATTCAGTTTCCACGTTATTCAGTTTCCACATTATTCAGTTTCCACGCTATTCAGTTTCCACGTTATTCAGTTTCCACGCTATTCAGTTTCAACGTTATTCAGTTTCCACATTATTCAGTTTCCACGTTATTCAATTTCCACGTTATTCAGTTTCCACGTTATTCAGTTTCCACATTATTCAGTTTCCACGTTATTCAGTTTCCACGCTATTCAGTTTCAACGTTATTCAGTTTCCACATTATTCAGTTTCCACGTTATTCAATTTCCACGTTATTCAGTTTCCACGTTATTCAGTTTCCACATTATTCAGTTTCCACGTTATTCAGTTTCCACGTTATTCAGTTTCCACGTTATTCAGTTTCCACGTTATTCAGTTTCCACATTATTCAGTTTCCACGTTATTCAGTTTCCACGTTATACAGTTTCCACGCTATTCAGTTTCAACGTTATTCAGTTTCCACATTATTCAGTTTCCACGTTATTCAGTTTCCACGTTATTCAGTTTCCACCCTATTCAGTTTCAACGCTATTCAGTTTCCACGTTATTCAGTTTCCACGCTATTCAAATTCCACGCTATTCAGTTTCCACGTTATTCAGTTTCCACGCTATTCAGTTTCCACGCTATTCAGTTTCCACGCTATTCAGTGTCCACGTTATTCAGTTTCCACGCTATTCAGTTTCCACGTTATTCAGTTTCCACGTTATTCAGTTTCCACGCTATTCAGTTTCCACGCTATTCAATTTCCACGTTATTCAGTTTCCACGCTATTCAGTTTCCACATTATTCAGTTTCCACGTTATTCAGTTTCCACGCTATTCAGTTTCCACGTTATTCAGTTTCCACGCTATTCAAATTCCACGCTATTCAGTTTCCACGTTATTCAGTTTCCACGCTATACAGTTTCCACGCTATTCAGTTTCCACGCTATTCAGTGTCCACGTTATTCAGTTTCCACGCTATTCAGTTTCCACGTTATTCAGTTTCCACGTTATTCAGTTTCCACGCTATTCAGTTTCCACGCTATTCAATTTCCACGTTATTCAGTTTCCACGCTATTCAGTTTCCACATTATTCAGTTTCCACGTTATTCAGTTTCCACGCTATTCAGTTTCCACGCTATTCAATTTCCACGTTATTCAGTTTCCACGCTATTCAGTTTCCACATTATTCAGTTTCCACGTTATTCAGTTTCCACGCTATTCAGTTTCAACGCTATTCAGTTTCCACGTTATTCAGTTTCCACGCTATTCAGTTTCCACGTTATTCAGTTTCCAAGCTGTTCAGTTTCCACGCTATTCAGTTTCCACGCTATTCAATTTCCACGTTATTCAGTTTCCACGTTATTCAGTTTCCACGTTATTCAGTTTCCACGTTATTCAGTTTCCACGTTATTCAGTTTCCACATTATTCAGTTTCCACGCTATTCAGTTTCCACGTTATTAAGTTTCCACGTTATTCAGTTTCCACGTTATTCAGTTTCCACGTTATTCAGTTTCCACGCTATTCAGTTTCCACGCTATTCAGTTTCCACTCTATTCAGTTTCCACGCTATTCAGTTTCCACGCTATTCAGTTTCCACGTTATTCAGTTTCCACGCTATTCAGTTTCCACGCTATTCAATTTCCACGTTATTCAATTTCCACGTTATTCAGTTTCCACGTTATTCAGTTTCCACGTTATTCAGTTTCCACGTTATTCAGTTTCCACATTATTCAGTTTCCACGTTATTCAGTTTCCACATTATTCAGTTTCCACGCTATTCAGTTTACACGTTATTCAGTTTCCACATTATTCAGTTTCCACGTTATTCAGTTTCCACGTTACTCAGTTTCCACATTATTCAGTTTCCACGCTATTCAATTTCCACGTTATTCAGTTTCCACGCTATTCAGTTTCCACATTATTCAGTTTCCACGTTATTCAGTTTCCACGCTATTCAGTTTCCACGCTATTCAATTTCCACGTTATTCAGTTTCCACGCTATTCAGTTTCCACATTATTCAGTTTCCACGTTATTCAGTTTCCACGCTATTCAGTTTCCACGCTATTCAGTTTCCACGTTATTCAGTTTCCACGCTATTCAGTTTCCACGTTATTCAGTTTCCAAGCTGTTCAGTTTCCACGCTATTCAGTTTCCACGCTATTCAATTTCCACGTTATTCAGTTTCCACGTTATTCAGTTTCCACGTTATTCAGTTTCCACGTTATTCAGTTTCCACGTTATTCAGTTTCCACGTTATTCAGTTTCCACGTTATTCAGTTTCCACGCTATACAGTTTCCACGCTATTCAGTTTCCACGTTATTCAGTTTCCACGCTATTCAGTTTCCACGCTATTCAGTTTCCACGTTATTCAGTTTCCACGTTATTCAGTTTCCACGTTATTCAGTTTCCACGTTATTCAGTTTCAACGTTATTCAGTTTCCACATTATTCAGTTTCCACGCTATTCAGTTTCCACGCTATTCAGTTTCCACGTTATTCAGTTTCCACGTTATTCAGTTTCCACGTTATTCAGTTTCCACGTTATTCAGTTTCCACGCTATTCAGTTTTTACGTTATTCAGTTTCCACCCTATTCAGTTTCCACGTTATTCAGTTTCCACATTATTCAGTTTCCACGTTATTCAGTTTCCACGTTATTCAGTTTCCACGTTATTCAGTTCCCACGTTATTCAGTTTCCACGTTATTCAGTTTCCACATTATTCAGTTTCCACGCTATTCAGTTTCCACGTTATTCAGTTTCCACGCTATTCAGATTCAACGTTATTCAGTTTCCACATTATTCAGTTTCCACCATATTCAGTTTCCACATTATTCAGTTTCCACGCTATTCAGTTTCCACGTTATTCAGTTTCCACATTATTCAGTTTCCACGTTATTCAGTTTCCACGTTATTCAGTTTCCACGCTATTCAGTTTCCACGCTATTCAGTTTCCACGTTATTCAGTTTCCACGCTATTCAGTTTCCACGCTATTCAGTTTCCACGTTATTCAGTTTCCACGCTATTCAGTTTCCACGCTATTCAGTTTCCACGTTATTCAGTTTCCACGTTATTCAGTTTCCACGTTATTCAGTTTCCACGTTATTCAGTTTCCACGTTATTCAGTTTCCCCCCTATTCAGTTTCCACGTTATTCAGTTTCCACATTATTCAGTTTCCACGTTATTCAGTTTCCACGTTATTCAGTTTCCACATTATTCAGTTCCCACGTTATTCAGTTTCCACGTTATTCAGTTTCCACATTATTCAGTTTCCACGCTATTCAGTTTCCACGTTATTCAGTTTCCACGCTATTCAGTTTCAACGTTATTCAGTTTCCACATTATTCAGTTTCCACGTTATTCAATTTCCACGTTATTCAGTTTCCACGTTATTCAGTTTCCACATTATTCAGTTTCCACGTTATTCAGTTTCCACGCTATTCAGTTTCAACGTTATTCAGTTTCCACATTATTCAGTTTCCACGTTATTCAATTTCCACGTTATTCAGTTTCCACGTTATTCAGTTTCCACATTATTCAGTTTCCACGTTATTCAGTTTCCACGTTATTCAGTTTCCACGTTATTCAGTTTCCACGTTATTCAGTTTCCACATTATTCAGTTTCCACGTTATTCAGTTTCCACGTTATTCAGTTTCCACGCTATTCAGTTTCAACGTTATTCAGTTTCCACATTATTCAGTTTCCACGTTATTCAGTTTCCACGTTATTCAGTTTCCACCCTATTCAGTTTCAACGCTATTCAGTTTCCACGTTATTCAGTTTCCACGCTATTCAAATTCCACGCTATTCAGTTTCCACATTATTCAGTTTCCACGCTATTCATTTTCCACGCTATTCAGTTTCCACGCTATTCAGTGTCCACGTTATTCAGTTTCCACGCTATTCAGTTTCCACGTTATTCAGTTTCCACGTTATTCAGTTTCCACGCTATTCAGTTTCCACGCTATTCAATTTCCACGTTATTCAGTTTCCACGCTATTCAGTTTCCACATTATTCAGTTTCCACGTTATTCAGTTTCCACGCTATTCAGTTTCCACGTTATTCAGTTTCCACGCTATTCAAATTCCACGCTATTCAGTTTCCACGTTATTCAGTTTCCACGCTATTCAGTTTCCACGCTATTCAGTTTCCACGCTATTCAGTTTCCACGCTATTCAGTGTCCACGTTATTCAGTTTCCACGCTATTCAGTTTCCACGTTATTCAGTTTCCACGTTATTCAGTTTCCACGCTATTCAGTTTCCACGCTATTCAATTTCCACGTTATTCAGTTTCCACGCTATTCAGTTTCTACATTATTCAGTTTCCACGTTATTCAGTTTCCACGCTATTCAGTTTCCACGCTATTCAATTTCCACGTTATTCAGTTTCCACGCTATTCAGTTTCCACATTATTCAGTTTCCACGTTATTCAGTTTCCACGCTATTCAGTTTCAACGCTATTCAGTTTCCACGTTATTCAGTTTCCACGCTATTCAGTTTCCACGTTATTCAGTTTCCAAGCTGTTCAGTTTCCACGCTATTCAGTTTCCACGCTATTCAATTTCCACGTAATTCAGTTTCCACGTTATTCAGTTTCCACGTTATTCAGTTTCCACGTTATTCAGTTTCCACATTATTCAGTTTCCACGTTATTCAGTTTCCACATTATTCAGTTTCCACGCTATTCAGTTTCCACGTTATTCAGTTTCCACATTATTCAGTTTCCACGTTATTCAGTTTCCACGTTATTCAGTTTCCACGCTATTCAGTTTCCACGCTATTCAGTTTCCACTCTATTCAGTTTCCACGCTATTCAGTTTCCACGCTATTCAGTTTCCACGTTATTCAGTTTCCACGCTATTCAGTTTCCACGCTATTCAATTTCCACGTTATTCAATTTCCACGTTATTCAGTTTCCACGTTATTCAGTTTCCACGTTATTCAGTTTCCACGTTATTCAGTTTCCACATTATTCAGTTTCCACGTTATTCAGTTTCCACATTATTCAGTTTCCACGCTATTCAGTTTACACGTTATTCAGTTTCCACATTATTCAGTTTCCACGTTATTCAGTTTCCACGTTACTCAGTTTCCACATTATTCAGTTTCCACGCTATTCAATTTCCACGTTATTCAGTTTCCACGCTATTCAGTTTCCACATTATTCAGTTTCCACGTTATTCAGTTTCCACGCTATTCAGTTTCCACGCTATTCAATTTCCACGTTATTCAGTTTCCACGCTATTCAGTTTCCACATTATTCAGTTTCCACGTTATTCAGTTTCCACGCTATTCAGTTTCCACGCTATTCAGTTTCCACGTTATTCAGTTTCCACGCTATTCAGTTTCCACGTTATTCAGTTTCCAAGCTGTTCAGTTTCCACGCTATTCAGTTTCCACGCTATTCAATTTCCACGTTATTCAGTTTCCACGTTATTCAGTTTCCACGTTATTCAGTTTCCACGTTATTCAGTTTCCACGTTATTCAGTTTCCACGTTATTCAGTTTCCACGTTATTCAGTTTCCACGTTATTCAGTTTCCACGCTATTCAGTTTCCACGTTATTCAGTTTCCACCCTATTCAGTTTCCACGTTATTCAGTTTCCACATTATTCAGTTTCCACGTTATTCAGTTTCCACGTTATTCAGTTTCCACATTATTCAGTTCCCACGTTATTCAGTTTCCACGTTATTCAGTTTCCACATTATTCAGTTTCCACGCTATTCAGTTTCCACGCTATTCAATTTCCACGTTATTCAATTTCCACGTTATTCAGTTTCCACGTTATTCAGTTTCCACGTTATTCAGTTTCCACGTTATTCAGTTTCCACGCTATTCAGTTTCAACGTTATTCAGTTTCCACATTATTCAGTTTCCACCATATTCAGTTTCCACATTATTCAGTTTCCACGTTATTCAGTTTCCACATTATTCAGTTCCCACGTTATTCAGTTTCCACGTTATTCAGTTTCCACATTATTCAGTTTCCACGCTATTCAGTTTCCACGCTATTCAATTTCCACGTTATTCAATTTCCACGTTATTCAGTTTCCACGTTATTCAGTTTCCACGTTATTCAGTTTCCACGTTATTCAGTTTCCACGCTATTCAGTTTCAACGTTATTCAGTTTCCACATTATTCAGTTTCCACCATATTCAGTTTCCACATTATTCAGTTTCCACGCTATTCAGTTTCCACGTTATTCAGTTTCCACATTATTCAGTTTCCACGTTATTCAGTTTCCACGTTATTCAGTTTCCACGCTATTCAGTTTCCACGCTATTCAGTTTCCACGTTATTCAGTTTCCACGCTATTCAGTTTCCACGCTATTCAGTTTCCACGCTATTCAGTTTCCACGTTATTCAGTTTCCACGCTATTCAGTTTCCACGCTATTCAATTTCCACGTTATTCAATTTCCACGTTATTCAGTTTCCACGTTATTCAGTTTCCACGTTATTCAGTTTCCACGTTATTCAGTTTCCACATTATTCAGTTTCCACGTTATTCAGTTTCCACATTATTCAGTTTCCACGCTATTCAGTTTACACGTTATTCAGTTTCCACATTATTCAGTTTCCACGTTATTCAGTTTCCACGTTATTCAGTTTCCACATTATTCAGTTTCCACGCTATTCAGTGTCCACGTTATTCAGTTTCCACGCTATTCAGTTTCCACGTTATTCAGTTTCCACGTTATTCAGTTTCCACGTTATTCAGTTTCCACGCTATTCAGTTTCCACGCTATTCAGTTTCCACGTTATTCAGTTTCCACGCTATTCAGTTTCCACGTTATTCAGTTTCCAAGCTGTTCAGTTTCCACGCTATTCAGTTTCCACGCTATTCAATTTCCACGTTATTCAGTTTCCACGTTATTCAGTTTCCACGTTATTCAGTTTCCACGTTATTCAGTTTCCACGTTATTCAGTTTCCACGTTATTCAGTTTCCACGTTATTCAGTTTCCACGCTATACAGTTTCCACGCTATTCAGTTTCCACGTTATTCAGTTTCCACGCTATTCAGTTTCCACGCTATTCAGTTTCCACGTTATTCAGTTTCCACGTTATTCAGTTTCCACGTTATTCAGTTTCCACGTTATTCAGTTTCAACGTTATTCAGTTTCCACATTATTCAGTTTCCACGCTATTCAGTTTCCACGCTATTCAGTTTCCACGTTATTCAGTTTCCACGTTATTCAGTTTCCACGTTATTCAGTTTTCACGTTATTCAGTTTCCACGCTATTCAGTTTCCACGTTATTCAGTTTCCACGTTATTCAGTTTCCACGTTATTCAGTTTCCACGTTATTCAGTTTCAACGTTATTCAGTTTCAACGTTATTCAGTTTCCACATTATTCAGTTTCCACGCTATTCAGTTTCCACGCTATTCAGTTTCCACGTTATTCAGTTTCCACGTTATTCAGTTTCCACGTTATTCAGTTTCCACGTTATTCAGTTTCCACGTTATTCAGTTTCCACGCTATTCAGTTTCCACGTTATTCAGTTTCCCCCCTATTCAGTTTCCACGTTATTCAGTTTCCACATTATTCAGTTTCCACGTTATTCAGTTTCCACATTATTCAGTTTCCACGCTATTCAGTTTCCACGTTATTCAGTTTCCACATTATTCAGTTTCCACGTTATTCAGTTTCCACGTTATTCAGTTTCCACGCTATTCAGTTTCCACGCTATTCAGTTTCCACTCTATTCAGTTTCCACGCTATTCAGTTTCCACGCTATTCAGTTTCCACGTTATTCAGTTTCCACGCTATTCAGTTTCCACGCTTTTCAATTTCCACGTTATTCAATTTCCACGTTATTCAGTTTCCACGTTATTCAGTTTCCACGTTATTCAGTTTCCACGTTATTCAGTTTCCACATTATTCAGTTTCCACGTTATTCAGTTTCCACATTATTCAGTTTCCACGCTATTCAGTTTACACGTTATTCAGTTTCCACATTATTCAGTTTCCACGTTATTCAGTTTCCACGTTACTCAGTTTCCACATTATTCAGTTTCCACGCTATTCAATTTCCACGTTATTCAGTTTCCACGCTATTCAGTTTCCACATTATTCAGTTTCCACGTTATTCAGTTTCCACGCTATTCAGTTTCCACGCTATTCAATTTCCACGTTATTCAGTTTCCACGCTATTCAGTTTCCACATTATTCAGTTTCCACGTTATTCAGTTTCCACGCTATTCAGTTTCAACGCTATTCAGTTTCCACGTTATTCAGTTTCCACGCTATTCAGTTTCCACGTTATTCAGTTTCCAAGCTGTTCAGTTTCCACGCTATTCAGTTTCCACGCTATTCAATTTCCACGTAATTCAGTTTCCACGTTATTCAGTTTCCACGTTATTCAGTTTCCACGTTATTCAGTTTCCACATTATTCAGTTTCCACGTTATTCAGTTTCCACATTATTCAGTTTCCACGCTATTCAGTTTCCACGTTATTCAGTTTCCACATTATTCAGTTTCCACGTTATTCAGTTTCCACGTTATTCAGTTTCCACGCTATTCAGTTTCCACGCTATTCAGTTTCCACTCTATTCAGTTTCCACGCTATTCAGTTTCCACGCTATTCAGTTTCCACGTTATTCAGTTTCCACGCTATTCAGTTTCCACGCTATTCAATTTCCACGTTATTCAATTTCCACGTTATTCAGTTTCCACGTTATTCAGTTTCCACGTTATTCAGTTTCCACGTTATTCAGTTTCCACATTATTCAGTTTCCACGTTATTCAGTTTCCACATTATTCAGTTTCCACGCTATTCAGTTTACACGTTATTCAGTTTCCACATTATTCAGTTTCCACGTTATTCAGTTTCCACGTTACTCAGTTTCCACATTATTCAGTTTCCACGCTATTCAATTTCCACGTTATTCAGTTTCCACGCTATTCAGTTTCCACATTATTCAGTTTCCACGTTATTCAGTTTCCACGCTATTCAGTTTCCACGCTATTCAATTTCCACGTTATTCAGTTTCCACGCTATTCAGTTTCCACATTATTCAGTTTCCACGTTATTCAGTTTCCACGCTATTCAGTTTCCACGCTATTCAGTTTCCACGTTATTCAGTTTCCACGCTATTCAGTTTCCACGTTATTCAGTTTCCAAGCTGTTCAGTTTCCACGCTATTCAGTTTCCACGCTATTCAATTTCCACGTTATTCAGTTTCCACGTTATTCAGTTTCCACGTTATTCAGTTTCCACGTTATTCAGTTTCCACGTTATTCAGTTTCCACGTTATTCAGTTTCCACGTTATTCAGTTTCCACGTTATTCAGTTTCCACGCTATTCAGTTTCCACGTTATTCAGTTTCCACCCTATTCAGTTTCCACGTTATTCAGTTTCCACATTATTCAGTTTCCACGTTATTCAGTTTCCACGTTATTCAGTTTCCACATTATTCAGTTCCCACGTTATTCAGTTTCCACGTTATTCAGTTTCCACATTATTCAGTTTCCACGCTATTCAGTTTCCACGCTATTCAATTTCCACGTTATTCAATTTCCACGTTATTCAGTTTCCACGTTATTCAGTTTCCACGTTATTCAGTTTCCACGTTATTCAGTTTCCACGCTATTCAGTTTCAACGTTATTCAGTTTCCACATTATTCAGTTTCCACCATATTCAGTTTCCACATTATTCAGTTTCCACGCTATTCAGTTTCCACGTTATTCAGTTTCCACATTATTCAGTTTCCACGTTATTCAGTTTCCACGTTATTCAGTTTCCACGCTATTCAGTTTCCACGCTATTCAGTTTCCACGTTATTCAGTTTCCACGCTATTCAGTTTCCACGCTATTCAGTTTCCACGCTATTCAGTTTCCACGTTATTCAGTTTCCACGCTATTCAGTTTCCACGCTATTCAATTTCCACGTTATTCAATTTCCACGTTATTCAGTTTCCACGTTATTCAGTTTCCACGTTATTCAGTTTCCACGTTATTCAGTTTCCACATTATTCAGTTTCCACGTTATTCAGTTTCCACATTATTCAGTTTCCACGCTATTCAGTTTACACGTTATTCAGTTTCCACATTATTCAGTTTCCACGTTATTCAGTTTCCACGTTATTCAGTTTCCACATTATTCAGTTTCCACGCTATTCAGTGTCCACGTTATTCAGTTTCCACGCTATTCAGTTTCCACGTTATTCAGTTTCCACGTTATTCAGTTTCCACGTTATTCAGTTTCCACGCTATTCAGTTTCCACGCTATTCAGTTTCCACGTTATTCAGTTTCCACGCTATTCAGTTTCCACGTTATTCAGTTTCCAAGCTGTTCAGTTTCCACGCTATTCAGTTTCCACGCTATTCAATTTCCACGTTATTCAGTTTCCACGTTATTCAGTTTCCACGTTATTCAGTTTCCACGTTATTCAGTTTCCACGTTATTCAGTTTCCACGTTATTCAGTTTCCACGTTATTCAGTTTCCACGCTATACAGTTTCCACGCTATTCAGTTTCCACGTTATTCAGTTTCCACGCTATTCAGTTTCCACGCTATTCAGTTTCCACGTTATTCAGTTTCCACGTTATTCAGTTTCCACGTTATTCAGTTTCCACGTTATTCAGTTTCAACGTTATTCAGTTTCCACATTATTCAGTTTCCACGCTATTCAGTTTCCACGCTATTCAGTTTCCACGTTATTCAGTTTCCACGTTATTCAGTTTCCACGTTATTCAGTTTTCACGTTATTCAGTTTCCACGCTATTCAGTTTCCACGTTATTCAGTTTCCACGTTATTCAGTTTCCACGTTATTCAGTTTCCACGTTATTCAGTTTCAACGTTATTCAGTTTCAACGTTATTCAGTTTCCACATTATTCAGTTTCCACGCTATTCAGTTTCCACGCTATTCAGTTTCCACGTTATTCAGTTTCCACGTTATTCAGTTTCCACGTTATTCAGTTTCCACGTTATTCAGTTTCCACGTTATTCAGTTTCCACGCTATTCAGTTTCCACGTTATTCAGTTTCCCCCCTATTCAGTTTCCACGTTATTCAGTTTCCACATTATTCAGTTTCCACGTTATTCAGTTTCCACATTATTCAGTTTCCACGCTATTCAGTTTCCACGTTATTCAGTTTCCACATTATTCAGTTTCCACGTTATTCAGTTTCCACGTTATTCAGTTTCCACGCTATTCAGTTTCCACGCTATTCAGTTTCCACTCTATTCAGTTTCCACGCTATTCAGTTTCCACGCTATTCAGTTTCCACGTTATTCAGTTTCCACGCTATTCAGTTTCCACGCTTTTCAATTTCCACGTTATTCAATTTCCACGTTATTCAGTTTCCACGTTATTCAGTTTCCACGTTATTCAGTTTCCACGTTATTCAGTTTCCACATTATTCAGTTTCCACGTTATTCAGTTTCCACATTATTCAGTTTCCACGCTATTCAGTTTACACGTTATTCAGTTTCCACATTATTCAGTTTCCACGTTATTCAGTTTCCACGTTACTCAGTTTCCACATTATTCAGTTTCCACGCTATTCAATTTCCACGTTATTCAGTTTCCACGCTATTCAGTTTCCACATTATTCAGTTTCCACGTTATTCAGTTTC
This sequence comes from Leiobunum rupestre, assembly GCF_980474605.1. Lineage (NCBI taxonomy): Eukaryota > Metazoa > Arthropoda > Arachnida > Opiliones > Sclerosomatidae > Leiobunum > Leiobunum rupestre. Next base: position 15,579,070 of record NC_143384.1, on the reverse strand, counting down.
CACGCTATTCAGTTTCCACGCTATTCAATTTCCACGTTATTCAGTTTCCACGCTATTCAGTTTCCACATTATTCAATTTCCACGTTATTCAGTTTCCACGCTATTCAGTTTCCACATTATTCAGTTTCCACGTTATTCAGTTTCCACGCTATTCAGTTTCCACGCTATTCAGTTTCCACGTTATTCAGTTTCCACGCTATTCAGTTTCCACGTTATTCAGTTTCCAAGCTGTTCAGTTTCCACGCTATTCAGTTTCCACGCTATTCAATTTCCACGTTATTCAGTTTCCACGTTATTCAGTTTCCACGTTATTCAGTTTCCACGTTATTCAGTTTCCACGTTATTCAGTTTCCACGTTATTCAGTTTCCACGTTATTCAGTTTCCACGTTATTCAGTTTCCACGCTATTCAGTTTCCACGTTATTCAGTTTCCACCCTATTCAGTTTCCACGTTATTCAGTTTCCACATTATTCAGTTTCCACGTTATTCAGTTTCCACGTTATTCAGTTTCCACATTATTCAGTTCCCACGTTATTCAGTTTCCACGTTATTCAGTTTCCACATTATTCAGTTTCCACGCTATTCAGTTTCCACGCTATTCAATTTCCACGTTATTCAATTTCCACGTTATTCAGTTTCCACGTTATTCAGTTTCCACGTTATTCAGTTTCCACGTTATTCAGTTTCCACATTATTCAGTTTCCACGTTATTCAGTTTCCACATTATTCAGTTTCCACGCTATTCAGTTTACACGTTATTCAGTTTCCACATTATTTAGTTCCCACGTTATTCAGTTTCCACGTTATTCAGTTTCCACATTATTCAGTTTCCACGCTATTCAGTTTCCAAGCTGTTCAGTTTCCACGCTATTCAGTTTCCACGCTATTCAGTTTCCACGTTATTCAATTTCCACGTTATTCAGTTTCCACGTTATTCAGTTTCCACATTATTCAGTTTCCACGTTATTCAGTTTCCACGCTATTCAGTTTCAACGTTATTCAGTTTCCACATTATTCAGTTTCCACGTTATTCAATTTCCACGTTATTCAGTTTCCACGTTATTCAGTTTCCACATTATTCAGTTTCCACGTTATTCAGTTTCCACGTTATTCAGTTTCCACGTTATTCAGTTTCCACATTATTCAGTTTCCACGTTATTCAGTTTCCACGTTATTCAGTTTCCACGCTATTCAGTTTCAACGTTATTCAGTTTCCACATTATTCAGTTTCCACGTTATTCAGTTTCCACGTTATTCAGTTTCCACCCTATTCAGTTTCAACGCTATTCAGTTTCCACGTTATTCAGTTTCCACGCTATTCAAATTCCACGCTATTCAGTTTCCACGTTATTCAGTTTCCACGCTATTCAGTTTCCACGCTATTCAGTTTCCACGCTATTCAGTGTCCACGTTATTCAGTTTCCACGCTATTCAGTTTCCACGTTATTCAGTTTCCACGTTATTCAGTTTCCACGCTATTCAGTTTCCACGCTATTCAATTTCCACGTTATTCAGTTTCCACGCTATTCAGTTTCCACATTATTCAGTTTCCACGTTTTCAGTTTCCACGCTATTCAGTTTCCACGCTATTCAATTTCCACGTTATTCAGTTTCCACGCTATTCAGTTTCCACATTATTCAGTTTCCACGTTATTCAGTTTCCACGTTATTCAGTTTCCACGTTATTCAGTTTCCACGCTATTCAAATTCCACGCTATTCAGTTTCCACGTTATTCAGTTTCCACGCTATTCAGTTTCCACGCTATTCAGTTTCCACGCTATTCAGTGTCCACGTTATTCAGTTTCCACGCTATTCAGTTTCCACGTTATTCAGTTTCCACGTTATTCAGTTTCCACGCTATTCAGTTTCCACGCTATTCAATTTCCACTTTATTCAGTTTCCACGCTATTCAGTTTCCACATTATTCAGTTTCCACGTTATTCAGTTTCCACGCTATTCAGTTTCCACGCTATTCAATTTCCACGTTATTCAGTTTCCACGCTATTCAGTTTCCACATTATTCAGTTTCCACGTTATTCAGTTTCCACGCTATTCAGTTTCAACGCTATTCAGTTTCCACGTTTTTCAGTTTCCACGCTATTCAGTTTCCACGTTATTCAGTTTCCAAGCTGTTCAGTTTCCACGCTATTCAGTTTCCACGCTATTCAATTTCCACGTTATTCAGTTTCCACGTTATTCAGTTTCCACGTTATTCAGTTTCCACATTATTCAGTTTCCACGTTATTCAGTTTCCACATTATTCAGTTTCCACGCTATTCAGTTTCCACGTTATTCAGTTTCCACATTATTCAGTTTCCACGTTATTCAGTTTCCACGTTATTCAGTTTCCACGCTATTCAGTTTCCACGCTATTCAGTTTCCACGTTATTCAGTTTCCACGCTATTCAGTTTCCACGCTATTCAAATTCCACGTTATTCAGTTTCCACGCTATTCAGTTTCCACGCTATTCAATTTCCACGTTATTCAATTTCCACGTTATTCAGTTTCCACGTTATTCAGTTTCCACGTTATTCAGTTTCCACGTTATTCAGTTTCCACGTTATTCAGTTTCCACATTATTCAGTTTCCACGTTATTCAGTTTCCACATTATTCAGTTTCCACGCTATTCAGTTTCCACGTTATTCAGTTTCCACATTATTCAGTTTCCACGTTATTCAGTTTCCACGTTATTCAGTTTCCACGTTATTCAGTTTCCACCCTATTCAGTTTCAACGCTATTCAGTTTCCACGTTATTCAGTTTCCACGCTATTCAAATTCCACGCTATTCAGTTTCCACGTTATTCAGTTTCCACGCTATTCAGTTTCCACGCTATTCAGTTTCCACGCTATTCAGTGTCCACGCTATTCAGTTTCCACGTTATTCAGTTTCCACGTTATTCAGTTTCCACGCTATTCAGTTTCCACGCTATTCAATTTCCACGTTATTCAGTTTCCACGCTATTCAGTTTCCACATTATTCAGTTTCCACGTTATTCAGTTTCCACGCTATTCAGTTTCCACGCTATTCAATTTCCACGTTATTCAGTTTCCACGCTATTCAGTTTCCACATTATTCAGTTTCCACGTTATTCAGTTTCCACGCTATTCAGTTTCAACGCTATTCAGTTTCCACGTTATTCAGTTTCCACGCTATTCAGTTTCCACGTTATTCAGTTTCCAAGCTGTTCAGTTTCCACGCTATTCAGTTTCCACGCTATTCAATTTCCACGTTATTCAGTTTCCACGTTATTCAGTTTCCACGTTATTCAGTTTCCACGTTATTCAGTTTCCACATTATTCAGTTTCCACGTTATTCAGTTTCCACATTATTCAGTTTCCACGCTATTCAGTTTCCACGTTATTCAGTTTCCACATTATTCAGTTTCCACGTTATTCAGTTTCCACGTTATTCAGTTTCCACGCTATTCAGTTTCCACGCTATTCAGTTTCCACGTTATTCAGTTTCCACGCTATTCAGTTTCCACGCTATTCAGTTTCCACGTTATTCAGTTTCCACGCTATTCAGTTTCCACGCTATTCAATTTCCACGTTATTCAATTTCCACGTTATTCAGTTTCCACGTTATTCAGTTTCCACGTTATTCAGTTTCCACGTTATTCAGTTTCCACATTATTCAGTTTCCACGTTATTCAGCATAGAAGAATTTGTTCCACTAAGCGAGTATGATAAAGAAATTAAAGAAGCAGACTTGTACACAGATTTGGTAGTATTAGGAAAGACTAGAGCCCAGAGAGCAATTAAAGATAGTTGATCAACAAATCCTCGAGGCACGCAACAAGTTCCTGATTACGCTACCTTACCCCGATTACAAATTCCAACGTTTAAAGGAGACAGAAGTAAATAGTTAGAGTTTTGGACCCAATTCAAGACAGCCATACATTATAAGGGGTATCCAAAAACCGACAAATTTAATTTCTTAAAATCATACCTCGGAGGGGAGGCTGCTACAGCGATAGCGGGACTGTTACCTAGTGCCGCTGATTATGACTCAGCGATTGACATTCTAACGGATGACTACGGAGACGACAATTTGATAATTGATGCGCATATCGATAAGCTATTCGCTTTGCCATCTGAAGATCTGTTGGAGTTACGAAAACTGTATAATTCATGTCAAGTGGAAATTAGAAATTTAGAAGCGTTAAACGTTAGCCCAAGTTCTTATGAAAAATTTCTTTGTTCAATGGTGACAAAACGATTACCCAAAGACATCTACCTCGAATATACCAAAACACACAGGCATTCGTCCAGCATTCAACTTTTATTATCATTTTTAAAAGACCAGCTACAAAGTAGGGAAAGAGCGCAGTCTACAGCAAAATCAAGCCATAAAACACGGGGCAAAGAGTGGGAGAGAGAGAAGAGCCATAGCAGATCAGATAACCGCAGTTACAGTTCTAGACCGTCACAAGCGTCAACGTCAGCTTTACATACCAGTAGCGGCCGTCAGCGTTGTCTATTTTTCGAAAAGGAAGGTCATAGTACAGTAGAGTGTAAAAAATTTAGCGTAAAAGAGAATAGAGAATTTCTCCATAAAAATCGTCGGTGTTTTCGTTGCCTAAAAGGGGACCATTACTCCAGAGATTATTGGTCGAAGGTCGAATGTCGAATATGCATGAAGCACCACCATACGGCAATATGCGAGGAACATGAAAAGCGAGAGAAACTCGAGCAATTAGAAGAAAAGAAGAATGAAGAGACGACCCCCAAAACGACACAGCTAACAGTGGTACGAAAAGAACAAGTCGGCCCAGACCGTAATATTAGATCAACATCAGTGTATTCGAGTGGACAAACCCATACACCCTTAGTAGACACAGTTAGGCAAACTAATACTAAAACTTTTGAGGCTACGTTATTTCTTATCATTTGATATATAATTTACCATCCTATTTTAAAGAGTGACCACCGCCCACCCTCAGGATACCCGGGTGGGCAAACTAATACAAAAGCTGTTCAGGCCATGTGATTTTATATTATCTCGGTGATTAAATTAGTATTTTCTTAGAGCAGATATTTAATATGGATTATTAACAACTGCATAAATCATATTATTGCAAGAATATATTTATGTACTAAGATTATGGCAAGACGGAGATTCTGTCCCCATGGTCGCATACTTTTCAGCTTAAGGGCCTGTTGCCAAAGCCCTAGTCAAAGTGCTAGCCCATTGAATTTAACATGTTTGATTCTAGCAAAGCAGACTTTTGCAACACGCCCTAAGTTCGACTGCTTTGGATTTTTTGGTCTCACTCTTTCAAGTAGACGCGAGCGTAGACGATTCCAATCTTTTACTTTTATTGTTCTATGAGACCAAATTGTTTTTATCGATCACTCTCCCTTCAAGGGGGTTGGTCGGAGTGGGCGGAAATTAACGGCACTGCGTGCGCGTCAAAGAGCTCTATCGAGTGAAACCAACTTGTTTTTTTCGGTCACTTTCCCTTTAAGGGGGTTGTTCGGAGGGGGCGGAAATTAACGGCACTGCGTGCCACACATAAACAACTTCGATAAGAAAGTGCCACACTTATTTATTACTTCTGACCATACACGGTTTCGATAAGAAAGTGCCACACTTATTTATTACTTCTGACCATACACGGTTTCGATAAGAAAGTGCCACACTTATTTATTACTTCTGAACATACACGGTTTCGATAATAAAGTGCCACTCTTACTTATTACTTCTGACCATACACCGTTTCGATAAGAAAGTGCCACACTTACTTATTACTTCTGACCATACACGGTTTCGATAAGAAAGTGCCACACTTATTTATTACTTCTGACCATACACGGTTTCGATAAGAAAGTGCCACACTTATTTGTTACTTCTAACCACACACGGGTTCGATAAGAAAGTGCCAGACTTATTTATTACTTCTGACCATACACGGTTTCGATAAGGGGGGTCGAAATTGGGGCGGGGGGAGGCGAAGTTTGAGGTTAACTTGACCCTAAAACGCCGTAAATATACGTAAAATAATTCGGAAAAAGGAACGAGAATTGCGACAACTTAACTTGACTAATCCCCCCGCGTTGCAAAGAAAGACTAGAAGTTCCGAGTAAATTTTTACTGTGCGGTGTGGCTTGGTTGGTAAAGGCGTTGGTATTGGAGATAACGCGGTCAGCGGCTGTCTGGGTTCGAGTCCCGGCGCCGCCAATAAATTAATTTATATAATTTATTTTTCGCAGCTCCATCTACCGTGTCGTCGCTTTTCCGCAACAAACAAACAAACAAACAAACTACAACAACACTTAACGACATTCGGTCCATAGCAATAGTCCCACTTCGATGTGGAACTAAAAAGTAAAAAGAAACGTTTTTTACAAACAGCGCGGGTAATCGTGAAGGGGGGACAAAAACAAGTAGTGTCGCGCGTATTATGATTGATGGCGGAAGGGAAAGAACTTTTATTAGAACCGATCTTTCGAAAAGGCTTGGATTAACCGAAGAAGGCCGTGAGAAGCTAGATTTGTTACCTTTTGGGGCTGAAACGCCAAATAGGTTAAATACAAGAAGAGTATCGTTTGAATTGGAAAACTTATTTAGCAATAAATCAGTTAGCCTAGAAGCGGTAGAATCTCCTTTAATTAGCGCAGCGACTACTAGAATTCCTAGTGAAGAAATTCAGAGAAAACTAGAAAGCAGACAACTGCAAATAGCGGATGATCCGGAGCACAAATTTGCTTACGGAAATGAAATCACAATTCTAATTGGCTCTGATATGTATTGGCAAATTATCGACGGCGGAGAAGTTAATAGATTGGGGCCCAATTTAGTCGCGATGGAAAGCATATTCGGTTGGGTCATAAACGGAGCTGATATGACGGCGAACATGGTCGTCGTTTCCGAAGGTGACAGTTGCGGGACAGTAAGCATTTTGAAAGTGGGAGTAGTTCAGGGAGAATCCGAATTCAATATCAGCGTTAGATTGAAAGCGTTTTGGGAATTGGAACATTTAGGGGTAAAAGAAATTGAAAATGAAGCGCACTGTCCAGAAGACAAAATAGTGATGCGAAAATTTGAAGAAAGCCTTAAATGGAACAAAAATAGATACCAAGTTCTTCACTGGATAAATGAAAAACCCGGACTTCCCGACAACAAAGCGGTAGCCGAAAGAAGGTTTAAGAGCCTGCTACGTAGATTTGAGAAAAGCCCAGCCCTTTTCGCCGATTACCGAGATATCTTAGACGATTACGAACAACGAGGAATCATTGAGAAAGTAGATAATAATGCTAAATCGGGATCAAAGGTAATCTATTATATACCTCATCAACCAGTGATAAGAGACGAGCGTACCACCACTAAGGTGAAGATCGTTTTTGACAGTTCTAGTTGCCAAAAAGGTCAAAGCTCCCTAAATGATTGCCTATACGCAGGCCCAAATTTATATCAAGATTTGCTCGATATTTTACTCAAATTCAGATTTAGAAAAATTGCCGTTGTGGCCGATATCGAGCGAACGTTTTTACAAATAGAAATCAATCCTGACGACAGAGCCGCGGTACGCTTTTTATGGCTTAAAAATCCGAAGAAATTAGAGAAGAATCCAATTATACAGATCTATCGAACGAATAGGGTTTTATTTGGTCTGACCTCTAGCCCTTTTCACCTAGCGGTGACGATTAGATCTCACCTAAAGAAATATAAGGGCAAATTTCAAGATACTCGAGAATCCTTGGAAAAAGAGTTGTACGTTGATGATCTAATATCCGGTAGAGATGATGTCGATTTGGCCTTCACATCGGCCAAGGAATCTAAAGCGATTTTACAAGACGCAAATATGAAGTTAAAAAAGTGGCAAAGCAACTCGAATGAGTTACGAGAAAGATTTCGCCGGGAAAATTGGATAGAAGCTGAAAGCGAAAAATCAAGATCATTAATACCCGGAGAAATGGATTCCATGAAAATTTTAGGAATGAAATGGATTCCGGAAAAAGATCTCTTCACGTTTGACGTAAAGCCTTGATTAATGAGCTCAAGCAGCTCAAAGCAACGGAAATTTCGGGTAAAATCATCACTCAAATGATAACGTCGAAGGCTCGAGTAGCCCCCGCGAAGAGAAATACTTTGCCTCGTCTTGAATTTATGGGTGCACTTTTAGGAGCGAGGTTGGCTAATCGAGTTAACCAAATACTGAAGCTACCGATGAAAAATGTAAAATTGTGGACCGATTCAAAAATCACACTCGATTGGATCAAAACGGTATCTCGTAAGTTCAAACCGTTTGTAGCGAACCGCGTGCAAGAAATACACGATCTTAGCGAACCGTCTTCGTTGCGTCATTGTCCGGGAAAGGACAATCCAGCGGACTTGCTAACGCGAGGGCAGCAATTATATATTGTCGAGAGAAAGACCATAGTTATTTGGTAAAACCGTGAGGTTATCTTGCGATTGACTTTTGGTAAGATGCAAAATGATTTTCCAAACACATGCGTAGGCCACTTCCGGTCATTCGCAGATCTCTTCGCTCATTCGCTGACCACTCCCGCTCACTGGCAGACCAAAACTCAAGTCCAACTTTATTATAATTCTTTAAATTTCATTAAAAAATCTGCGACTACATAAATTTTACCTCATATAGTGAATTTTGAAACCTAATTGGCTATAACGCAATTTCCTTTGGTAAATATTGTTCCACCAGTTCACTCATCAACTTCATTTCTAGTCTAAAATTTATTTTTCTAAAGATAGTGTCACTCGTTCTTAGACAATTAATATAATTATAATATTTAATTTATATTTCTTTGTTAACCTTTTTTTTAAATTTTCGTGATAGCAAATCTTACTATTTTATTTATATTTATTTATTTTTGTTTTAAAACTATAGTCAGGGCCGTCTTTATACTTTTGCTGCCAAAAAATCTGCCACCCTTTTATTTATACAAAATCGTATGTCTTTGCGGTGCAATAATGAAGCAACAGCCACCATTAAGCGATTACCGCCCTGGGGCTATATCCCCATTCTAGCCAAATGCATAAATAGGCCCTATATTTATCAAATAAAAAGAATTTCGAGAAAAGAGAAGAAGCAATAATACATTTTTCACCAAATAAATCAGCAAGTGAAACAATTTGTACGATTTTGCCTAACTTGTTTAAATGGAAAACGATGCCTTTAAAATTCAGTCAGTGGCGACTTTTAGCAACGACAAGGGGAAACATTTCCACGTTATTCAGTTTCCACGCTATTCAGTTTCCACGCTATTCAGTTTCCACGTTATTCAGTTTCCAAGCTGTTCAGTTTCCACGCTATTCAGTTTCCACGCTATTCAGTTTCCACGTTATTCAGTTTCCACGCTATTCAGTTTCCACGTTATTCAGTTTCCACGTTATTCAGTTTCCACGCTATTCAGTTTCCACGTTATTCAGTTTCCACGTTATTCAGTTTCCAAGCTGTTCAGTTTCCACGCTATTCAGTTTCCACGCTATTCAGTTTCCACGCTATTCAGTTTCCACGTTATTCAGTTTCCACGCTATTCAGTTTCCACGTTATTCAGTTTCCACGTTATTCAAGTCGCTGTCATTTTCCACGTTATTCAAGTCGCTGTCATTTTCCACGTAAATCAGGATGCACGTTATTCAGTTTACACGTTATTCAGCGTCTCCTTTGCAAAATCTGGATTTAATGACTGGAAACACTGTATTTATATAGGCGCACAGCTTATTTGATAAGACATTAAGAAATCGGAACTGTGGATACTTTATTAACTAAACATCATCGTTCAGAACAAGAATACTGGTATAAAGTGTTAACACGTGTGATTTCTGTCGTTCGCTTTCTACCCTCAAGGGATCTGCCGTTTCGTGGTGATAACCAAACAATTGGATCAACAAAAAATGAAAAATTGTTAGGTATCCGAGATCGTTTAAGCGAGTTTGATTCTTTTTTAAATGAACATTTAAAATTGTACGTAAATTCAGGAAAGGGTCACACGTTGTATCTTTCGGCGAATACTTACGAGGAATTTATACAAATTATGGGCCAAAACGTTCTTAGTCCTATTCTATATGAAATTAAAAAATCAAAGTACTATTCAGTAAGTGTATATTTAACTCCGGATATAACCCATATTGATCAACTTTGTTTTAGCGTCCGGTACATGCGAGGAAGTGAAACTGTGGAGTGGTTTCTCATGTTCATACCTATCTTTTCCCATAAATCAAACGATCTAGCAGACAAGGTTGTGGATTTCTTAAACGAAAACTGCCGTGGTCAATCCTATGACAAAACCTCAAATATGTCTGGGTTATATGCTGGTTTACAAGTACGAATACGCCAATTTAACTAATTCGCCATCTATGTCCCTTGTGCTGGACACAGCTTTTAACTAAGTAGGATTAAAAGCCGCAGAGTGTTGTCAACAAACTGTAAATTTCTTGGACTTTCTTCACCGTTTATATTCCTTTTTCTCCGCATCTACGCATCGGTGGAATATTCTCGTATCATCTTTAGGAAAGAATCTTGTGGTTAAACGTCTGTCGGACACGAGGTGGTCTGCTCACTTTGATGCTGTTCATGCCTTGCTTCAAGGTTACCAGAAAATTAGACATGTATTGTGTTCTTTATCAGGTGACATTGACCAAGATGTAAACGGAAGGGGAGAAGCCGAAGGGTTACAGAAAAAAATGGATGTCTTGGAAACGATATTTCGGACAATTCTTTGGAATTATATTCTCGAAAGAGTAAACAAGACAAGTAAGGTCTTGCAGTCAGAAGATATTAACATACTTGTATCTCTGAAAATATAACTTTCTAGAAATTAGACTTAAATTTAATGAATTTGAAGTAACTGATGGCCGAAATTCGGTGTCCAGATTTGGATTACAGTGACGCGCACCGAAGGGAACGAAAACGAAGTGTACGTATAACTGGATATGATGGACCAGAAAAAGAGACAGTTCTATACAAAAGTGAAATTTTTAAGTTGGAAACTTTCCTCCCTGTTCTGGATTCTCTGAAGTGTGACCTGGAAAAACGAGCTGAAGCTTATTCGTCGATTGGAAATCTGTTTTCGTTCTTTAGTCAATTGAAAACTATAACTTCTAATGAACTGAAGGAAAATGTAAAAATTTGGCTAATGTTTATCATTAAGACCTTGAATATAAAGAACTTTTAAGTGAGTGCAATCATTGTCGTTGATGTAAAATAAAAATGTACTTACTGAAGTAACAGTACATCGTGACTTTCTCTGTTTAAATTGTTTAAACGGTTAAAAGTAAGACGAGCCTCTAACCAGGATAAATATAACACGAATAAAGACTGTTGGTTTTTAGTATTTTTTAAATTCAGAGTAAGCCTCTTCTTGTCCTCACGCACCCATTGTACCTCAAAATTGCAAGTTCCTAGCATTTTAGACTTAAGTAGCCAAGTGAAACTATTTGAACCGATAGTTGTAGATTAGGGCGACGAAGAACTTCGCACTAAATAAACTAAATAAACCTGGTTTAAATCAGGGTTATTTGGCTTAAACCGAAATACTCTAATAGTGATTTTGGGGTTATGAGGGGTCCCGCGTATCGCTTTTCCCTGGGGCCTCCAATCATGCTAAGACGGCCCTGCTGTTCTGAAAGCCAAATCTTACTTCTATCAGATAAATTAACGTTTTTCTCAGCATTCCTAATCTCAGGAATTATAGAGCTCTAATCCTGAAAGTCAAGAATTCTGGCAACTAAGAGAATAGAGTGTGACGAGTTTCCTCTTCCAAAACGTCCGACTACGCAATCGCTCTGAAACAGACTATCATTAACCGAAATAGTTCAGTAACATATTTATATATTTTACGTTACTTACGTATGTTTTGACGTAAGTCAAAATAATAGAGCCAAGGAATAGGGTATTAACTATGAGTGCTCAAGTAGAGCTACAAGGACATGGCGTCCAACTAAATGTTTTTAGTAACAAGACAAGAAACCCTCAAGTATACTCTTTGGGATTCATTTGGACCATCATGCCAGACTATTATAGTGAGCCATGAGACAGACGTTGAAACAGGAACTCTGGGCTTCCATCAACAAAGTGTATTACAATAAAAGCGACTGTAAACGTAGTAATATTTCCCAATTTCATGGATTGCGGATGGCGTCATCTTGTTCACTTGAAATTTGCGAATTGACGGCTTAGCTTCTTATTTCGCAGTTAATTGGTAAGTTTAGGTTAGGCTAGTTTGAGGTTAGTTTAGGTTAAGGTTAAATTACATAGCTATGTAATTGGTAAGGTTTTTGCTTGAAAATTTACTTTGGTTTTTTGACTAATGAAAATTATTGAACCATTGCTACAATTAAAACTCAGGACAAAGTTTCTACTTAACTGATAATTAACCACTGATACTATCTAGGTGGTGCTGCGGTGCCGAATATATTGCCTATAATCTAGCAACTGCTGTTTACAAATTAGATAAAAATGCCTGATTGTACTTTAGCGATTACGCACCGGTTGGAGATTTTCTAGTGGCCTTAATAAAGGTCTAGAAGTTGAAGAAATGCTTTTGGTTAATTCGTCATTTGTAGCACTTATTTCATCGTCTATGGTAGCTTTCTCAGTTTACTTTCTTCTTTAGTATGAGCTTTAGAGGTAGAATTGCCTATGTTATTTTTTAAAGTGGCCATTTCCTCTTTCTGGTTTGATACGTTGTTGTTAACTGTGGCGAAATGCTTGTTCTCTTGTTCAAGTGTGTTTCTCAAAGATGTGATGAGCCTTTTCAATTCCGTCGTCAGTTCTTCTAATTTGTACTTTTGTAAATTTAGTGTAGCTTCAGGTTTTCATTTCTTGACAAGTTGCTTTTGTGTTATGTTTGTTCAATGTAAATGCCGCTTCAGTACTAATGTTTGTCGATCATTATAAGGTTGAAAATGCAGTTTATAAATTGTTCGATTTTTGTAGTAAGCTGATTGGTAAAATTATGGCTGTTGGTAGACTGGGAGTTTAGATTGTTGCTGGATAAGTTGACTGGTTAGTCTATTGTTGAATTGGGTTGTTGGGCAACTAGTGGTTTCCTTGTATGGGTTGTTGAGTGTCATCATGCGAAATTGTTAGAGTATTAATGATTTCGTAAATTTTTTCTTCTTTATGATGACGTTCTGTCTGATCTTCATCTCCAGTTATATTGTTTATTGAGTCAATGGCAGTTGCTGTATGATGAATTATTTGATTTTTCGTTTCGTATTTTGTTCTGCAGAATCTTTGGCCTGGTCTTCCGCACCAGCTACAGTTTAAATTCCTGGCAGAGCGACTGGATCAGCCTTTTTGGTGTGGAAATGGCCTCTGGATGAATCTCGGAATCTGTTGTAAAAAGAAGGGTAAAGTTGCGGTAAGTCCAAAGATTGTGGTGCGGGAGGTCTTTTCTTTTGGGCTGAAAGTGATTATTTTCGCATAATTGATGTGAGCCACGTGAATGTCAGTCTGTTAGTATGATCTCGCTAGAGCTAATAGTTCGTCAAGTGTTAAATTGATCTTTCGAAGCGCCTTTTGGCGGAGGTGTTTCGAACTACAATGTTGAATGATCTGTCGTAACATTTACGTGACAGCATTGGCAAAGTCACAGGGTTTCTATAGAAAACCTAGGCAAGTCTGGAATTTACAAATAGTCTCGGACTCACCCTGTTTAGCCTCTCGGAATTTAAAAACCTCGTATGTGGGGTTTCGTCGTGGTAGAGCAAGAATTGTGAGATCATAATCGTTACTGGCCTGAACTCCCCATTGCTACAGAGATACTATGATGTTAAGGGTGTGAAATATGTCTTGGACTTCGTCACCCACGTAGTATAAAAGCATTGTTTTCTTTTGGACTGGATTGCTGATTCCAAAACTTTCGTAGCCATTTTTTCTCGATTTTCTTGTATTGAGAACGGTGAAGAGTGGGGTTTCACGAAATGCCATTCAAAATTGTAGAGAATTTCGTTGCAATGTTTTCGTATTAAGGGGTAAGAATACAGTAAAAGCCTCTTTTTCGTTCAAGCTGAACGTTTATGTTTTAACAATTATATAATTGAATTGTATTTTTCTTATTAGGCTTAAAATATTTTTTGATAATTCTAATATTAATAGTTAACGAGATATAAGGTCCTAACTAAAGGGTAGTTTTGGCACTTGCCCAACTTTTTTAGCCCCGGGGGTCCAAATTAAAACGTAATAACTTAATTACTTTTAAATTTAAAATTGTAAAAATTATTTAATTCACTAAACAAGAGACTGTTTTACACATAAATATTAATTTTATAAGTAAAAATACAAAATTAAAAGAGTTCAGCTTGAAATAGCGCAAACGTAGACAATGGCCACTGTAGTCTTCCCCTTAAAGAATTCGTTTGTAGTGTACTCTATAGGCTTGGTTCTACAGATATATTTTTAACACTTGACCGTCGAAGTTATGATTAGTTAAAGTTTTGTTTCTTACCGTCCAGTTGAATTGAATATCCGTTCGGTGTCGGGTTAAAAGTGGCCATTTGAAAATTTTCATTAGAAGATGTTCGTCTGAGGCTAGAGGGAGAGAAAGTTATAAATTTTGTGTACACTTTAGTTTAGTCCTTTCGATTGATGAATGTTAATTTGAAGATAATTTTGGTCCAGTTTAGTTTAAGATGAGGTTTTGCTGAATTTATAGTTTTTGCTCTTCAACATGAGATGCGTTTCCCTCTGATTGAAGAATTTCCGCGGTTTAATCTCGAACAAATTTCCGTCGTCAATGTTTTTAAGATATTAGGCTCATTTATTTCCCAAGATAACATTGATACGTCAGTTAGGTTTGATACTTTAATAGAAAACTCACACATGCTCTCAGGATTAATGATGATTTTCTTCAGCCAATGATTCGAATAGAAATTCGAACGTAACTAATTTGGTCTTGCCCTCCATAGCGGTAGGTAAAAACAGCAGCGAATTAACTGTTAAATATATTGTAAATAATATATCGATCTTCCTTAGAATGCCCCACTTCAAGTTTGCCCGGATTATTGTAATGATTTCGTGGCGCGTACACGCAAATGGCGGGCCAGATGTTTTAAGCCTGTATTCAAATCAAAACTGTTATCATGGCAAAAGGCTGGTTTCGTCGACGGTAAATTTATTCTTAATCGCTTTTACGATAAGATTAGCTTCTTCAGAAATAAGTTGAGAACATTTTGAGAAAAAAATGTTTGTTTAATAAGCGAGTTTCAATATTAGCACCACCATCTAATGGTTCTAAAAATAAGTATTTTGCAATAATTTGATAGTACTAATGACGTTATTTTTCCAGAGAAGGCTAGTTAAGCGTGCGGCTGAAAATATTGAACTGATCACAATCATAAAGTACAAATATTTATATTACAATATCCACACTGCAACATTATATCTAACTATGGAAATAAAATAAAACATCTCTGATTATGCGAGCGTTTTAAGATAACATGTACCGTAGAAAAAAATTTAAATAAAAATCAAGCTAAATCTTCAAAGTGTTTGCTTCAGTTATGCAATATTTAAATAGAAACTGTCCAAATTAAAAGTCTTGAAACTTCGCCTATTTAAATTCAAAATATATCGAGGTAAAAGTTAAACATTTGGCTATTATACTGCAAATAAACCACACCATATTTCGGTTGTAGAGAAATTCAATAATTTGAATTAACAAAAAAGGTATAGAGGGAAAAATATTAATTGGGTCCGCGTTTTACTTAAAAGCAAAAATTTTGGACGAGTTCGAGTGAAATGAGGTTCGACTTTTAAAGCGGCAACATTAAATTTAAAACAATAGAACTGTAACATTTAAAATGACGGATACTAACCGAACGCGATACAAATTAGTCGTTATGCAGGTCAGAGTTCATTCTTATTAATAAACAAATTTCGTAAGATCTAGTTTGATACTAATTTAAATTTTCCAAATGAAGTCCCATCCTTGGTTGGAAATAGCGGTGGACGGCACGACTAGCGGGGCCCTGACCTTGATGCTCGAAGCCACCGCCAAAGCTCTTGATTTCACGTTAAGTATCGAATTACAATTTTAGGAAAGTGTTAGTTCCTTTTTTGGTCAAATATACAATATTTGATGCTAGTATAAAGGTATATTCCCGTTGGATAGAATCCTATTGGGTCGAATTCCCAATGGATCGAATCAAAACATATTCTTTCGCAATTGATCGAATTCTAATTTTGAAATCCCATTGGGTCGAATCCCATTTATTCGAAAAAGCTTATAGAATATTGAAATCTGTATATTTCGTTAGGTTAGGTTAGGTTAGGTTAGGTAAAGTTTTGTGCTTTCACTTGTGAGCAAACAAAATGTCGGTCGAATGGGACAGTCAATCGAATGGGATTCGGTTGAATGAGAATCGACCCAATGGGACAAAAGCAGTATAAATTTATTCGAATCAGTGACCATTTGGTGGACAAATGAGATATTTGTCAGATTCAAATAATATTAACATATTAATTTGGCTTTAGTGTGGTACCTGGATGCTAGGAGCAACAAACACAAGGAGAACGAAGATAGCCTTTAATCACGTTAACGCAGTGTTGTGTACAACTTTCATTGGGCGAGCCTTTACGCTGGACGTTTTACGGAAAGGGGGAAGACAATTTCCGAATTTTCCCCTTCCGACGGCGGCAGTCGCTAAAGCTTCTAACCAATGAAAACTGTACCCAAGAAAATGCACGACTTTTGACGGGTTGCGCTCTCCTTGTATGAGGTGCTATGTTTGTTGCTCCTAGTAAGTGTAGGGAGCTGTTGGCTCACGTGGCATGAAGGGCTTGCCACCACTCCCCTACGCATTGTAACCTGGCCACCTAAATTAAAGGCTTTAAAAGTGGTTTTTTGTTAAACTTTTTCACCCCTTCTTTTCAATCAGTAATATATTTTCCATACTTATCTAAAAGATATATCCTTAACAGGATTGCACTTACATTTTGGTATTAATTACATAGGGATTTCAGAGCGTTTGTAAAATAAGGTAATATATACGCTTCTAATATTTCAAGTGTGTTTCGTCTTGGGCTGGAGCTACTTTGAAGTTCGTATTCTTTTGTGGCATTTGCATACTTGGTTGGCTTAATTATTCCGATTTTTAACGTTGATTCAATTGCATTAATGGTGTTGTGGTACCCACCTATTTGGTGAACATGACTGAAAAACATCTCTATTCCATCACCAGAAGCTTTGCTGGTTAAAACGTATAAAAATACAGAATTTAGAAGATGTCTAATCAGACAAAGCCCTTCATACCACTTCCTGACCATCTCCTTGAAATAAATTGTAGCTCCGAGACTCTCTCTTTGTTCAAGTGGTATACACCTGTGTTGAATTTTTATGACAGTTTTTAAGGCATTGGAAACTTCTGGAGAAAATAGACGAATCGCTCTTCCAACATCATTTTTTCGATGCTGTTTGGATAGAGATATTTACGACTAAGAAAGCTGACCATCTTTACAAAACTTCCTTTTTGAGTTTTGTAAAGCATGCGTAAGAATTCTGATGAGATAGTTAGACCCATAAAATCAATATCTCTATTCAAATGTTGGTTTCTAATATTTTTAATGAGATGTAATTGATCAAATGCCAATAAATGTTTCCTATTGCTATCACTTGGATGTTAAGCTTCGGGTAAGAGTTCGTCCTTTGCAAGAATTTTGTATGATGCGACATTGGTTTTAGCATTATTTGAAACAACTCGCACAACGACAAAACCAGCTTTCTCTACTTCCCGAATGACATCGCAAGTGTAGTTATGAAGAGATTTTGAATCTAGCTTCGCAGTGAAAACTATGCGACTAGAATCCGCTAGTCACTGAATAGACCTTGAAATAGAATACATAAAAGGTGCGTTGCTAGAATGTCCGTAACACCAAGTTCAATCGCGGTTGTTTCATTTTCGCCAAAATATTTGTCCAATTTCGGATCGTAAAGGTATTTTGAATGTATTACGATTACATACCCAAATTTTTAATATTAATTTTCTAACTTTTTAAAGTTGGAAGTTAATCTTGACTTTACCAGCCAGATTTCCCGCACGGTACTGATGAGTTCCAAATAGAACGAAACCGGTCTACCGTTGGAATTTCTGGCTATTTTATTTAGTTTTTATGTAGTCTATTACTCGAAGATCTATTTGATCCGAGATTCGCTCGAAGACCTATCGGTACGAGTTATTAGTAAGTTTTTTAATTTCTTCAAATTTGTTTAGGATTTAGATATATTATCCCTTTTAATTATGGACTAATCTACTTTTTCGCGTATTTTATCATCCTTTGACTTTACTAATGTTGTTATGCCAGTTTCTCCAGTGGTGGCTCCTATATATCGTTTCAAGGTTTTTGGGTCTGGTAAATGGAGAAAGCCTACTACTTTCGCATAGCGATACGCTGTAGGCGACTTTTTACCCCATATGCAACACATCGTTAAAGTAGTTTCTTGGAACTTCACCTTTTTCCCCCAAAAGTCACAATTTACTCCATGATAAATTTAGCTTTCAAGCTATTATTTTCACAACCTTTTTCAATGTGTGCTATTTGATTGAAGAGCAATTTCTTTTTCTTTTTCTTTTTTACTTTGATAATTGCCAGATCCTTAATCTTATTTTATAATTTTGATACCTTCTTCTTTAGCTTAGTAATAGTTCTTCCCACGTTGGGTCTTTGTGTTGACTTCTAATTTCTGAACACACCACTGATACTTGTATTCCTACATTAACCTTTGACGTTTCACTTGACAGTTCCAATGGCGTAGATAAATATTTATTAGAAGTGGCCAGAGAATTATCCAACATAATAGAGTTATTTCTACCTTGAGTTGTACAAATAGGAGTGATAGAATCTTGACTTTTGTCCAAACTTGGTATAAATGTACAGCTTTTATATGCTTAACAACTGATGTTCCATTATTAGTGCTTGAAAGAAGTCTTTTGATATAGGTTTGGCTTCTATTAGTACTAGACTCAGTTTCGTTTTCGTCTTAACTGTTGTGACTTTAAAATGACCATGCTCCTCGGAGTTGCTTCGTTAACTGCTATAGGACTTTTTGTCTTGGTGAAAACGTACAACGGTCATTGCTACTTGTTCCCGAATCAGGTCTTTTAATTATGGTTTTTGATCAAATATGCTTAGGACTTAATGGAAGTCTAACTAAAGGAGTGGAATGACCATAGTGTCTGATTCTACGATCTATGGCTTTAATCGTGTGGTTTTTATCAGAAATGCAGTTTGCCATTGAGCTAACAGGAAATCTTCTAGGTGAATTTTCCAATTGAAAAGTTATTTGACTAGTATTTGCAAATTTCATTTTCTTTAAAACAGGGACACTAAAATTTTAAGGTATAGCTTGTGGTAATAGCCATTTTCGTTGAGTAGTACCTAACCTGTTGAAGTAATCCGCTTCTGTGAAATGATCACTACATAGCCGTGAGTTATTGGGTATATTGAGATAATCAGGTTTATTTTCTGCATAGTGCAGATGGGAGACATAAGGGGGAGGCCGATGACGCCACCAGAAAGGGGTGGATTCAGCGTTGTGCAGGTGTGAGAGAGAAGGGGAAGAGGCCGATGACGCCGAACAGAAAGGGAAGGAATCGGCGTAGTGCAGGTGTGAGAGAGAAGGGGAAGAGACCGATGACGCCGAACAGAAGGGAAAGGAATCAGCGTAGTGCAGGTGTGAGAGAGAAGGGGAAGAGACCGATGACGCCGAACAGAAGGGAAAGGAATCAGCGTAGTGCAGGTGTGAGAGAGAAGGGGAAGAGACGGATGACGCCGAACAGAAGGGAAAGGAATCAGCGTAGTGCAGGTGTGAGAGAGAAGGGGAAGAGACCGATGACGCCGAACAGAAGGGAAAGGAATCGGCGTAGTGCAGGTGTGAGAGAGAAGGGGAAGAGACCGATGACGCCGAACAGAAGGGAAAGGAATCAGCGTAGTGCAGGTGTGAGAGAGAAGGGGAAGAGACCGATGACGCCGAACAGAAGGGAAAGGAATCAGCGTAGTGCAGGTGTGAGAGAGAAGGGGAAGAGACCGATGACGCCGAACAGAAGGGAAAGGAATCGGCGTAGTGCAGGTGTGAGAGAGAAGGGGAAGAGACCGATGACGCCGAACAGAAGGGAAAGGAATCAGCGTAGTGCAGGTGTGAGAGAGAAGGGGAAGAGACCGATGACGCCGAACAGAAGGGAAAGGAATCGGCGTAGTGCAGGTGTGAGAGAGAAGGGGAAGAGACCGATGACGCCGAACAGAAGGGAAAGGAATCAGCGTAGTGCAGGTGTGAGAGAGAAGGGGAAGAGACCGATGACGCCGAACAGAAGGGAAAGGAATCAGCGTAGTGCAGGTGTGAGAGAGAAGGGGAAGAGACCGATGACGCCGAACAGAAGGGAAAGGAATCGGCGTAGTGCAGGTGTGAGAGAGCAGGGGAAGAGACCGATGACGCCGAACAGAAGGGAAAGGAATCAGCGTAGTGCAGGTGTGAGAGAGAAGGGGAAGAGACCGATGACGCCGAACAGAAGGGAAAGGAATCGGCGTAGTGCAGGTGTGAGAGAGAAGGGGAAGAGACCGATGACGCCGAACAGAAGGGAAAGGAATCGGCGTAGTGCAGGTGTGAGAGAGAAGGGGAAGAGACCGATGACGCCGAAAAGAAGGGAAAGGAATCAGCTTAGTGCAGGTTGGAGAGAGAAGTGGAAGAGGCCGATGATGCCGAACAAAAGGGGAATGAATCAGCGAAGTGCAGGTGTGAGAGAGAAGTTTGTAGTAATAATTGGCGACTGAAACTGCTAACGACAACAGTCATGTCACCCCAAATTTTAGAAGCCCAAGATGTAAGTTGTAGATTTGTGTAGCGGACAAACAAACAAACAAACAATCACTTTATATATTAGATTAGAAGGTCTGCAGTACTCAGATGGCTATGGCCAAGGTATCGATTAGGTTTCGGAGCCCAAATTCAAACCCATTTCTCCTTTTAATCAGGGACATCATTTGGTTGGGGCAAGAGGGGGGGGGGATGTATTTTTATATAGTTCGCGAATTTTTCTTTGCCAACTCAGAATTGGATGAAGTACAAACAATATCTTGGGAAAATTTTTTGTTCTGTCAATTATCCTGAAAATCGCTAGCAATTATGCAATAACTATTTCGATTAAAAATCCAAAAAGTATTAAATTTGACGTGTTTTTCCCTTTTTAAAAGATTGTTTTCTGGAGCTCAAATTCTGCCCCTCCTTAAAGGAAAAGTCCAGGTTGGTTAAAACTTGGATTTATTTGAAAGATCATGTTTAAATATACTCAAAATTATCAGTCGTAAAATTGTATCTTTTTTTAATGACGATAAATTAATTTTTAAACGAGCGAAATTTAAACGAAAAGCGATCTGCCATTTTGTTTCGCGGTGATGTTTTAGGACTTTAATCGCGCGCTGTTCGCGCTATAACAGCCCACTGTTCCCTGCGCGCGCTTGCTCCGCGTGCGGTCTGCGGAGGGAAGGCTAAAGAAAATGGCAGATCGCTTGGCGGATAAATTTCGCTCGTTAAAAATTAATTTATCGTCATTAAAAAAAATACAATTTTACGACTGATAATTTTGAGTATATTTAAACATGATCTTTCAAATAGACCCAAGTTTTACCGAAGTTGGACTTTTCCTTTAAATATCCTGAAATGACGTCCCTGCTTTAAATACTCAATTAATTATTTAATTTCAGATACGATCTAGTACAGCCTCCAGATCGTATTTGGGGAAAGCAATTGCCCGATGGGAATTGGTCGGGAATGATAGGAATGGTCACTAGACAGGTTAGTATCCACCAAGAGTGCCCAAAATTCCATTTTATTTTAAATCCATTTTGAAGGTCTAAATCGCCTTGTTTATAGTTATTTTTTCAAGATTTTGAAGGTCAAGATCTATCTGTTGATAGCAGTTATGTTTTATCAAGATTGTATTTATTTCTACTTAGAGATAATGACTATGTTGGGACGATTTTTAGCGTTGCTCCCTCGCGCTCTAACAGTAAACTCCTTCCCCCTGGAACAAAATCCAATCAAATAGGTATCTCATTGGTTCTTACGCCTTCCGAGGCGATTTAAGCGTCCATTGGTGACGTTTTTCCTTCCCCCTTCTCTTTCCAGGGGAACATTCAACCATGATCGCTTCCAACCGATTTGTATAGCCTTTTTACATCGGATTTACGTATCGGGTCTCGGGAGTTTCCATTAAGGATGAAGGAGGCAAATCAAGGAAGGACTACATCGAATATTTTATTAGCCCGGGTGCTCACTCAAATTTCACTATTTGGGTTGGCGAGTTAACTTAAGGATTTTACATAGAAGTATTGTCAGTTTGAAGTCTAGTGGATTTCTTTTAAATTAAATTAGCTTAATAGAGAATAGTGAAGACTCGGGTTGAAGTTTGCCATGACAATGTTTAATAAACAATTAAACATAGATAAAGTAAAACAATTAATAATAGATGAACTTAAATTATAAACGGTTATAAAATCATACCCACACAAGTGGGGGGCGAGCAGTATCTGCGCAGCTTTAAAGGGAACTTAATCATATTGACAGCATTAGTCTTATTTACATATTTGCATAATAAGATAAATAGACCAACACGAATTATTGCGTAAGTAAAGACAATCTTTTATTTAAAAACATTTAAAATAGTTATTGTCGACCAATTTCGGCAGTGTTAGTGCCGTCATCAAGACTAACAAAATTATGTCGCGATTACACTTGTTTATATGGATTATGTAAGAGGGGAAAAACAAAAAAGAAAAAACAACAAAACAACAAAACAACAAATGACTTTATCTATCCATTAAATAATTTTTTCCATGCGAAACTAAGATAAGGGCCGTCGTCAAAATTCATCCAAGTATTTTTACGCTTCGTAATTTCTATGCTCTCCCGTATATTACGTTGCGCGTACGTATTCGGTTGAGCTATAAGTTTAAATTGTTGAAAATCTATTTCGTGGCCAGTTTTTTTATGATGATAAGCTACAGCCGATTTATCCCACTCACAACGGCTTAAGTTACCTTTGTGTTCGGCCAGTCTCTTTTTAAAATTGCGCTTTTATCTGATCACAAACTTTGCACGGAATTTCATAAATCCCTTGTTTGTTATTGTTCTTTATGTGGTCTTTCCCATTATTGAACTTATTTTTTAATTGGTTCTGAGGTTTAAACGCGATTTTTACATAACTTTTCTTAAAACAATTCACAATTTTATCAGATATTTTTGGATAAAATGACAGAGCCGAGAAAGTTTTATTTTTAACATTATCTTTTATGAGGATTAGATTTGTTTTAGGTTTTTCATATTTTCTTCTAATTTTACTAAAAAAATCATTTTACCATTTCCGAGTTGAACCCACGACTAGTGGCAATGTTTTTCCGGTAATTAACCTCATTTAAAACGTGATTAAAATCACTACAGATTCTGAAAGCCCTATGAATTAGGGTTTTATAAACACCTATTTTTTGAGAATATGGGTGACAAGAATTTTTATGGGGGGATAAATTAACACTGAAAGGGGTGTTCTAAAAACATTGGTTATAAAACTATTTGATTTTCCAATTTTGAGACTATAGGACATCGAGAAAACTAATTTTACCTTCAGTTTCCTTTTCAACAGTGTATTTTATATTATTATGCATTTTATACAGGTGATTAAAAAATATATCATCATCCCGTGTGGTTTCAGGAAACCAGGTGAAGGTGTCATCTACATATCTGGTATAAAAAGTGGGAGAAACTGGGGAAGTCGTTAGGGCCCTAGTTTCAAGACTGTGCATAAAAACATCACAAAGAATTGTGGAAAGTGGGCTTCCCATACTAACAAGGAGACATCCCGAAGTGTAACCCACCGATTTTGTTCCAACTCGGGGTTTGGTAGACGTTCATGTAACTTGAAAAACCCTAAAGGGAATTTATTCAATGGGCAACCGTTTTGCCGTGGCAACGAAAAATGTTTTTGACAATACAAAATATTAAATTTTCCCATTGAAAATAACATGGGATTTTGACCTCAAATTGATCAAAAGTTGATCAATTTTGATGTTTTTATTGTCAATTTTTATTTATTTTTCCTTTTTTTGGCATTTTTGAAATTTTGAAATTTGTTGAAATTTTTCCCAGGGGTGGAATCGGTCAGAATCCCATGTTATTTTCAATGGGAAAATTTCCATTTGATGTAGTCAAAAACATTTTTCGTTGCCATGGCAAAACGGTTGCCCATTGAATAAATTCCGTTTAGGATTTTTCATTATACATGAAGGTCTACCAATCCCCCAAGTTTGAACAAAATCGGTGGGTTACACTTCGGGATGTCTCCTTGTAAGACCATTGCATTGTTTGTAAAATTTTGGATGATATGTAAAATAAGTGTTTTTTAAGACTGTCTTTACTTACGCAATAATTCATGTTGTTTTATATATTTTATTATCTAACGGCGTAAGGCTAGAACCATATTATTTTATTATTATTCAATACATATTTACATACAAGAAAGGAACATTACGTCAGTCCTGGTGGCGCTGATCATGATGGCGTTGTGTTGGAACGAAGAACGGTATGGTGACGGTGACGTAATAAATGGATTAGCGGCCACGTTGGCTACGGTTACGAAGCCGTTTATGTTCGCGGGTTAACTTCACTCCGCGTCGTCGACACAAGAGTCCTAGTCAGACAGGGCGGGGGGAAAGTGGTGTCTTAGCACCCGTTTTCAATTATTTTTTTTAAAGTGTCTCTTCTGCCGCACTTGTGAAAACTTATCCTCAAAACCGTTTAAGTCTAGTTTAAATATGAGTGGAATTACATCCTTTTTGGACCAATCAAGACCCGTACCTCTGGGAATCCCGGGACGAATCCCTACAAACTGAGTTATATCTGGGATCGTCACCAAAGTCCGGCATCTTCAAAAGGATGAATCACTACCATAAAATTAAATACTTTTCACCCATTCCGGGTGAGCTTAAATTCAAAAATAGTGATACAACAAGATGGGTAACTCGTACACAAATAAAAATAAGAAATAAACATCAGTGGCAAAGTTGGCAAACCTCAATACTTTCATTCTCAATTCGATAGGGTTTATAAAATTAAAAGGGGCTTCTTCGGAAGCCCCACAGAGAAGGAGAGCGAGTTGGCTATTTAGGCAACGAAACAAAGATGTAAGGAAGGAAGACTCGGTGGAAATGGAGGAGATCTGGCTAGTTACAATCCCCATTCCCTTTTCTGGGTATCAAACACCATCTTTGAGCGCTTGTAAAACAAGAGCCATATCATCAAAGTTCTCTTTAAATTTAAAATAATCAAAATTTAACGTTACAGATTCTCAGAGGACAGTAACGTTATCTGACCTGAGCCATTATTAACGATTGATCAGACCTCGGATTACTTGCATTTACGTTCAGATATTATCAGATCAGTTGATATATGTAAAAATGCAAACCAGATAGTCTAATACAATGTAAGATCAGATTTTCTGGATGAAGGGAATATAACGGAACAGCCTGAACAAATGATTATCTTCAGATATCTGAGAATTACGAACTGAATAACTAACGTAGTAATTATCCCTAATTATAGAAATAAATATTTTAATAAGTATATTATCGAGATAAACATTATAAATGTCAAGATCGCTTTTTCCAATTTCCAAAGATAGGCCATTTGGGCACTCTTTGTACTAGTAATGGAATGGGTGGGTTCTTTTTTGTCGATTAAGAAATTAAATGTTACTTTTTAATCCACAGGAAGCGGACATGGTCGTGATTCCCATCTCAGCTACGGCTCATAGAATGCCGTACATTTACTTCAGCTACCCTTACTACACCGGACACTTGGACATAGTGTCCGGTATCAACGTAGCTGAAAACAACCTTTTCGGAATACTGTCCACTTTCGACATGGACGTAATATCACTTCGGATAATAAATTAATTCCTTTCTAAAATACGATCTAATATTTAGGTTTGGTTGGGTATAGCTTTGGCTATTATACTACTGGTCACTACAGCTACCTTAGCGGATATGTTCGTCAACTCTTTAATTGGCGTCATATCTGACCCGTTGTCCATTTGGTCGTCCTATTTTTTCGATTTCCTGGCAGGATTTTTCTCGGAATGTAAGAATTATATTTTCTTTACGAATTGTTACGAATTCTATTTTAATGGTCGTTTCGATTGTTCAAGCGACACCGCGTGATCCGAAAAGACCCATTCCGAGATTTTTAGTCGTGATTTGGGGTTTTTCAGTGTTAGGTAAACACGTCGTGAATTTAAATTATGAATAATTATTAATAATATTTTTTTTAAAAGTGGTCATGAACGCTTTTAGCGGACATTTCACGAGTACCTTGGCCATCGCTAAAGAACCCGACAACATTGATAATGTAGAGGAGTTGGCCAACACTGGAGGCAGAACCCGAGTTTTGGTTTGGAAGGGGTCGGTTTTGAAATACCAGACAATAAATTCACTTTATATATTTAATCAACAACCTAATTTATCATTATAGGTCCATCTTCGAGTTTATTCTGAGGGTCAGTCTCGTAATTTGTTTGTTCAAGAGCAGCACTTGGCGTCATTTAGAACGGTGTCACCCGGTGCGGCAGCACATGGTGTAGCCCACTAAACATTAATCGTTATTATAAGATTATAATTATGTTTCACATAAGTACCATTTTTAGAATGACCACACATTTTTGGTGAATTTAACCCAGGGCCTAATAGTCATAGCAAGTATGTTAGCCTAGCTGATTATTTATTTATTTATACTCGGGGAGAATGACTATGTAGAGAAGACTTTAAGCGTTGCTTCCCATCTTCCTCGTGGTCTAAAAGAAAGCCCCTACCCCCTAAATAGAATCAAATCAGCCCGGTATCTCCTTCCCCCTAAATAGAATCAAATCAGCCCGGTATCTCCTTCCCCCTAAATAGAATCAAATCAGCCCGGTATCTCCTTCCCCCTAAATAGAATCAAATCAGCCCGGTATCTCCTTCCCCCTAAATAGAATCAAATCAGCCCGGTATCTCCTTCCCCCTAAATAGAATCAAATCAGCCCGGTATCTCCTTCCCCCTAAATAGAATCAAATCAGCCCGGTATCTCCTTCCCCCTAAATAGAATCAAATCAGCCCGGTATCTCCTTCCCCCTAAATAGAATCAAATCAGCCCGGTATCTCCTTCCCCCTAAATAGAATCAAATCAGCCCGGTATCTCCTTCCCCCTAAATAGAATCAAATCAGCCCGGTATCTCCTTCCCCCTAAATAGAATCAAATCAGCCCGGTATCTCCTTCCCCCTAAATAGAATCAAATCAGCCCGGTATCTCCTTCCCCCTAAATAGAATCAAATCAGCCCGGTATCTCCTTCCCCCTAAATAGAATCAAATCAGCCCGGTATCTCCTTCCCCCTAAATAGAATCAAATCAGCCCGGTATCTCCTTCCCCCTAAATAGAATCAAATCAGCCCGGTATCTCCTTCCCCCTAAATAGAATCAAATCAGCCCGGTATCTCCTTCCCCCTAAATAGAATCAAATCAGCCCGGTATCTCCTTCCCCCTAAATAGAATCAAATCAACCAGGTATCTTACTAGTATAAGCCTAGCTGATTATTACCATAGCAACGAACACAAGCCACACCCACCAGCAAACTGCGATATGTCACTAAATAATAATATTATAACGTTAGGAATTATGGGTTCCGGTGCTTTTTTCTCTTATAATGGTAGGAATTATGGCTTCCGGTGCTTCTTTCTATGATAGTGGTAGGAATTATGGCTTCCGGTGCTTCTTTCTCTTATAATGGTAGGAATTATGGCTTCCGGTGCTTCTTTCTATGATAGTGGTAGGAATTATGGGTTCCGGTGCTTCTTTCTCTTATAATGGTAGGAATTATGGCTTCCGGTGCTTCTTTCTATGATAGTGGTAGGAATTATGGGTTCCGGTGCTTCTTTCTCTTATAATGGTAGGAATTATGGCTTCCGGTGCTTCTTTCTATGATAGTGGTAGGAATTATGGGTTCCGGTGCTTCTTTCTCTTATAATGGTAGGAATTATGGCTTCCGGTGCTTCTTTCTCTTATAATGGTAGGAATTATGGCTTCCGGTGCTTCTTTCTATGATAGTGGTAGGAATTATGGCTTCCGGTGCTTCTTTCTATGATAGTGGTAGGAATTATGGCTTCCGGTGCTTCTTTCTAATATAATGGTAGGAATTATGGCTTCCGGTGCTTCTTTCTCTTATAATGGTAGGAATTATGGCTTCCGGTGCTTCTTTCTATGATAGTGGTAGGAATTATGGCTTCCGGTGCTTCTTTCTATGATAGTGGTAGGAATTATGGCTTCCGGTGCTTCTTTCTAATATAATGGTAGGAGTTATGAGTTTAAATTAATTTACCGTGATGATAGTGCCACCGAGTCTCAGGGTGACATCTGAAGACATCCGCACCCATGCACCGTGTCTTATATAGTGAGACAATTATTATATTTAATTATTTTCATAACAGGCCTCGGAACAAGAATCAATGAGAAAAGTGACCAGAATAATTGACCAGACCAAAGGTTTCGTAGTGGTCAAAGATATGTACACCAAACAGAATTACAAAGATTTGGTGTCCGGTAAGTCGGTCATCGTGACCGAAGACACGACCTTGAAATTCTTCCTGGGAATCATGTGCGACCGGGGACGAGGTGGAAGATTCCATATGGCACGTGAGGCCATCATGCCAGTTCCAATTACTTGGGCTATGGGCAAACACCTTAGCCAAGATTTCAGGGACTCAGTAAACTTAGTGTAATCTAACATGGATATAAGTTAAACCAGGAAACTATAGAAATATACACTTGGAATGTCTAAGGTTCCATTGGGACGGTGATACGAAAGCGCGTCGAGAAAAAGGCGGGGCTTAACTACGTCAAGTGTAAGACGTAACACTGCATTTCAAATTCATTGGCTCGAGGTTTGACGCGAAAAGAATGCGTCGTCATGGTAACAAATAGGCGATCTTCCCGCGCAAAAAAAAGCTTATAAAACAATGGATTTAAAAACCTCAATTTGTTATCGTACTTAATAAAGTAATTATAATGTTCTTCGCGAAAGTAGTGTAGGGATACCTGATTTCAGGTATTTGTATAGTTATAAAAGAGATAATCAGGTAAGCTAATAATGTAATAACCATGACTAGGCTTAATGACGAGTTTTCGTGGAATTATGGTAGCGAGAGTTTTTCTCGTGAGTTTTCCCGCTTTAAGACACGCCCGTTTCTACGAGCTTCATCACGGCCGTAAAAATCTTCCTTAGACATTCCAAGTGTATACCTATATAGTTTCCTGGTTATACAAATATTGTATTTATTTGTATTTAGGGATAATGACTATGTTGAAACGATATATACCGTTGCTCACAACTCAATTCATGCTCGTAGAGTAAGCTCCTTCCCCATAAAACCAATCAAACCAGCCCTGCATCTCATTGGTTCCCTAAAACCAACATCTCCTTTCGCGATTGGAGAACAAACCGGTGACGTTTTTCCTTCCCCCTCTCTGTTGCTGGGAGTAAATTAGACCATGATGACCGCTGATCGCCTCGACATAGTTGTTCTCCTGACTTTAGAAATAAATACATTCATGGTTATAGCACTAATATGTATGCACTTGGAATGACTAAGGACTCGTTGGCTCGAGAAGTGGGCGTAGCTTAATCTAGGTCGAATGTAAGACGTAATGGGTTTTGTCAAATTCATTGGCTGGCTGCCGTCGCTAAGAAACCTTGCAGCTGAAACAAAATGAAGGACACTCAGTCGGAAAATAGACTGAACTGAAACAGAATTTAACAAACCCCGATTAGTTATCACACGGGTGATCTTGGACAATTTGTCAAATTCTATATCCGCGTCAAATTACGTATTTAGATAGTTTAAATGGAGCGCCGAAGGAAATTGAACTTCTTTTCAAGTCAAGGGTTATTGTCGACTAGGTGCCATATTTAGTTGAGCACGTTGCGAGCGAAATCGTGGCTGTAAACTACGCCCATAGTCTTCCTTATGCATTCGAAGTGTATACATATATAGCTTCTTGGTTATACCGATTAGGGTGAATATCTATTTATAGGTTATACCGATTGTCGGAGAGCGGTTTGATCGTAAAATGGATGAACGATATGTATCAGGACTACGGGCGATGCCTCGGTCAAAGCGACGACGTGACCGTCGAGAAACCTCTGGGATTCAATGACATGCGCGCAATCTACCTCCTGTGGAGTATTTTTACGTTACTATCAATGTTGGGATTCGGATGGGAGATATTGAAATTCAAAATTAAACATAAGAGAAAACGATAAAATATTTTTCAATTTGTCGACTTAATGTTAATTATTATTAATTCCAACCGTTTTATTAATAATAATTCCACGCATTATATTAATATTAATTTCAAGCGTTATATTAATATTCATATAATGTGTGGAAATATTAAAAAACTTAAGATAGGAAGAAAATGAAACAAAATCCTAAAAACAATTTGTATTTGTGTATAACATTGATTTAAGCTGTATTTTGTAGTTGCGTTTAACAACGGTGGCATTATTTGTTTGTTATGTCATTGTTGAGTTAATGAATTTCAAGTTTAACGCAACAGCTCAAAGAAATAAAACTTTTTTTATTTCTACCTCAGATCCAAAACCAAGTAAATCGACATACTCTTAATTGCTTTTTTTTTGCTTTTTTGAAGAATTATTTTTACTAAGAATGTATTTATTTACACTTTGGGATAAATACTATGTTGTGGCTATTGTTAGGTTAATTACGGTTTTGATATGTATCTGATTTTCAATTTTATAGAGTACTTAGGTTTTTGTAATTAAAATAGCTGTACTGGTAAACCACAACTTTTGGATTACAATTAGGTTACGTCAACAACCTTTTGACTCATACCCGATTTTATATCATTAAAAACCGTAACATTTGAAGAATGATTTTAGCTTCTTTCGGAGGTGACGTCACGATAGGTGATAGGGCATCAAATTAGCCCGTTCGATTCGTTTTAAAGGCCTTTGAATAACTATTTACGTCATAACAAGCAATCGGAACGAACGGTAATGTAATAGATCTATCCGCTTATTTTACGATATTTGACTCAATGTCTCAAAGATAATCATTATTTGTAGCTAAAAAACTTAGAAAGTGTCATACTTCGGTTATTGCTACGTAGCTTATGATTTTACTACTCAGTTTAAGGAACCTGATTTTCAGTTTCATTCCATCTTTAGGTATACGTCATTAAAATTAAACATCGCGAATCACTTATCGTCTGGGAACTCATTTCGTTTTTACTACATTTCTTTGGCAATTATTTGGAATTTTTTTATTATTTCAATATTTTAATTTGTTTTTGTTCCACGAGAGCCAGACAGTAAAACGTTATAATTTTCGTTGGAATTTATCAACATATCTATGGTAATCTTTAATATTTGTGTACGTTAGGAACAACACTTGAAGTTCGACTTAATTAGTCGAGATGAATGATTTTATTGCATGGTTGTAATCGGAGCTGCTAAACATGATGGCGTTTTCGAAAAAATTAGATCTACATGTTTTACTTTTAAAGTTTCAATTGGAAATCAGTTTTATTTTCAGAGACTGTTCTGTTGTTCAAAAAGAGAATTAATGTATGGGCTTTTTGCGCAAGCTTATGTGAAATATATATGGTTTGCTGTGGTTACATGAATTTCAAAAAAGGAGATAACAAATTCCTGAAGCTTCTTTCTTGTGTAACAGTTCCTGTTGAAAGTAACAATCAGTTTGAGCAAAAATACCTAAATACCGGCGAAATTATTTGAAAAAACTACTATTACACAATAAAATGTTTTTATTTTTACGCACGACATGTTTCGACACGCGCTCGCGTCATCATCAGGTGCTAAAATGATTTTTATACACGAGCCATCAAGCTGCCACTAAAAACACGAGACAAGATTCTTAGCATATACAATCTAAATAATTTTTAACAAAGAAATAAAAACATTTTATTGTGTAATAGTAGTTTTTTCAAATAATTTCGCCGTTATTATACACAAGCAAAAACGCTTTCTAGATTAATTAAGACCCATAGAAGATTTTCCCGTTTGAACTTCAAAACAATTTTTGGTTCCCATTTGCAGCTGTGTCCCGGCTGCCCCATGGCAAAACCTTATAACTAACAAAATCTAAAAAAAGGAGATTTTCATAAAATTTTGTTTTCATACTCTTTTTTTTAAACACTGACTTAATCTAATCTGATTTGATAAAATCGGTTAGCCTTATCTGAATATGTTACCTGCTCTACTTTTTTTTAAATCCGTTAATCAAATAGCTATCTACTACAATATTATGTTGTCTTATACAGGGTTTCTCATGGCGATCGGACAGTGCATTTTTCTCAGAAACTATTTAATAAAGAGTTCTGCAATTTTCATGGTATAATTATTAGAAAGGGTCTTTTTTTATTTGTAAATTTCACAAAAAAATCCCAAAAGATTTCGTAGTTTTGTAAAAATTAATTTTTTCACCGATAGGGGTCAGATGAGAAACTTATAAATAAAATTTGTTCCTACGAAAACGGCCAATTTTCACTTAGATATTACGTTATGAACACTAACAAGTTGGTACTACCTAATAAAGCGGAGTCATTTCTAAACTAAGTTACATGCATAAGCATAGCACTATTCAGTATACAAAAGAATAAGTTTTTTATTCAATCAGACATTTTAATGCTTTGTCAAAAGATATTTTTCATTTAGTAATTAAAGTAACGTCTTCTGTATTCCTTAAATTCGGATAAATATGAGCGCGGTTCCGGGCCTCGCTTGGCTGCACGGGCCCCGGATCTGCTTCGAGCTGGCCTTTGTCGAGACGACGGCTTTGATTTATTATTTTCAACCAATGGACATTCTCACGAACGTCGTAGAGAACAAAAATTACTCCCGTGTTTAAAACAAATTTGATGACTTTAAAGTCATATCTTTAAGCGCATTTCGCGTTTAGCTTCGTGCCAGGAATACCCTAAATTAATTTCTATGGTTCTTGGGTATTTGCCTTGTTTTAACGTAAATGGAATAAATTATCATATGATCAAAGATTTATCATCAAGCTTCAATTTCGAGTGCGTTTAATTCTATTAAATTTCGAAATTAACCGTTAAAGGGATAATGAACTTATTCTGCCCACCGGCGTAGCAGAAGCTTGGGGTGATTAGCGCTAGTTGCGTTACAAATAAGCCGTTACGCGAGGGGATAGACGGATTTTTGAAAAAGTTCATTATCCCTTTAAATATTTTCGAGAAACAAATCCGACATAATTTTGTTTCAAAAGTTACGAATTGTTAATGTCTAAGGATGGCAGTTGGGGTCGAAGACACCCAAATGGAAACTGGACAGGAATCATGTCAATGATTCAAAGACAAGTCGGTGGTGGTTAACTTGGGCCGTGTTTGAACTTAACTAAACTCAATTTTGGAAGCAGGAAGCCGACATGTTTGCCACCCCAATGGCGCGGCTCATCCGTCGCCAGGAAGTGATCAGGTTCAGCAGCATTCCCTTCTACACCGGACACCTGACCATAGTGTCCGCAGTTAACCAGATAGTTGAGGATAACCCTATCGGGCTGTTGGTCACTTTCGATTTGGAGGTTAGGGCTATATTTCTAAAAATTCCTCCGTAACAGACTGACCAAAACCTGACCGAACTATGCTGTCTATGTTCCTTCTGGTCACAACCTGCGTCCTGGTCGACAGAGTCGGATAAGCAGGGGTACACAAGTGACTGACACCTAGGATGGTCATACACTTTGGGAACATTTTGGTCAGTTTTTTGGAGAGTAAATAAATCTAGTTGATGGTTCTATATATTAAGTAGGAACTCCAAAAAGACCACAAAAGAATCTGAATAAATTTCTATTGGTGCTGTGGTGCCTTTCTGTTCTGAGGTTGATGAACGCTTACACGGGTAATTTCCTAATCTTCTTATTAACATAAAAACCCAGATAATTCCGCAAATATGACACTTTTAGGGTTTTTCTTGTATGTTTTATCAGCTTTTGCATTTATAATTGTAAATTTTACCTAACGATTTAATATTTCAGCAAGAGAGCCAAATCGATTACATAATCGGGCGTTGTGTTCAAGAAGTCGCTCCTGGGGGCACTATTTTTGGTTTTAGAGCGTCACTCCGAAAAAGGCCTGGAATAGTTTCCCCGAAACCCGCGCATGCTATTGACGGCCCCTCTCAAATGTCAAACTTATGGTTCCTGTGTTACTTATGCTGGATATAATAGGCGCTTCATTAAGAGTATTTAACCAATAGCCTTGAATGTTTAGATCCCTTCAAAAGTACGCTAAACGTTCAAAAAGAGCTCAAACAAATTGACAACATCGAAGATTTGAGCAACGCTAAACACGTGAAACCGTTGGTCTGGAAGGGTCGTCTTCCAAACCCTCGTTCGGGTAAACAAAAGCCCAAAAACCTCGCCAAAAACCAACTTGTACTAATTATGGATTCTATATCATTTAGAATTCGGATCTAGAATCCATGAAGAAAGTGGCCAAAATGGTCATTCAACAAAACGGATTCATAACAATTAAAGAAATGTACACGCGCGCCATCTTCGTACTGACGGTCAAGGGTCAAGTGGCTTTGGTGAACGAAACCAGCACTTTGAAATCCTACCTGGGTCACATGTGCGCCGGGAAAGAAGGGTGGAAATGTGACAAATGTCCATTTGGCCAAGAAAGCCGTCATCTCCGTCCAGACAGTTTCACAATGAGAGTGTAAGATAGGTATAACGTAATATATGGTCAAGTTTTGGCACAACTATATTTTAAAGATGTGATTCCTATTTGACATAGAATTTATAGTGTGGAAATGGATGAACGATATCTACCAGGACTTTGGAAAATGCGTTGTTAAGAAGAATGGTCAACCATAAGCAAAGACTTTAGAATTCAAGGATATTTGGGCCATTTTTCTTCTGTGATTCATATATCTATGTGATACGATTTAATTGAAACCATTCGTTGTAGAAATAGTGTTAAGGTACCTGCTTTTCCAAAAGTAGTTATCTCTCGCTAACGCTACTAAACTCTAGTTCTCTTGCCCCAACTTTATCTCTGGCTAACGCTACTACGTTCTCGTAGTCTTGCCCCAACTTAAACTCATGCTGAAGTGGCTATTTGCTCCTTGTCTTGCCCCTACTTTATCTATTGTTAACCCAGCTATCTCCTCCTTGTGTTGCCCCTACTTTATCTCTTGTTAGCGCTACTACCGCTCGTTGTTTTGCCCCAACTTTATCTCTCACTAACACCGCTACCTCCTCGTTGTCTTGCCCCAACTTTATCTCTACTAACGCGGCTATCTCCTCCTTGTCTTGCCCCTACTTTATCTCTTGTTAACGCGGCTATCTCCTCCTTGTGTTGCCCCTACTTTATCTCTTGCTAACGCTACTACCCCTAGTGGTTTTACTACAACTTTCGCTGTCACTAACACTTCTATCCCCTCGTTGTCTTGCCCCAACTTTACCTCTTGTTAACGCTACTACCCCTCCTTATCTTGCCCCAACTTTATCTCTTGTTAACGCTACTACCCCCTCGTTGTCTTGCCCCTACTTTATCTCTTGTTAGCTCGGCTATCTCCTCCTTGTCTTGCCCCAAATTTATCTCTTGTTAACGCGGCTATCTCCTCCTTGTCTTGCACCTACCTTATCTCTTGTTAACGCGGTTATCTCCTTATCTTGACCCAACTTTATCTCTTGCTAACGCTACTACCCCTAGTGGTTTTGCTACAACTTTCACTGTCACTAACACTTCTATCCCGTCGTTGTCTTGCCCCAACTTTACCTCTTGTTAACGCTACTACCCCCTCCTTATCTTGCCCCAATTTTATCTCTTGTTAACGCTACTAATAAAAAATAATGAAATTTTTATTTTTAACTCGAGTGTTGTTCTTAGATAAATTAATTTTGGTAGGATTTTACTTAATGGATCCGCTAAACTACTGGTGCTATTCTAATTATTCATGCATCAAAAGATACTTTTTGGATAACGTAGGACTTATGACGAAAAAGAAAAAGGTTAAAGCAAATTTTTAGCAGGTATATCCGCACTCATAACGGAATCCAAGGAAAAAAACACATCATGTAGTAAAGTAAGTTTTGGGGCCTGACGGCGCCGCGCACTCACTTCGCTCGAGCGCCCCCCAGCCCCATACTAAAAAAGGGTATGGGCCATATATAACACAACCTAGAGACCGCACCAAGCCTTACACATCAAGTATCGTCAACCCGATATTTGTACTTTAACAAAATTAAGCCACTTTCACACTAGAGCCTAAAACCCAGCTTAGGTCGGTTTGAATGCCAGTTTTGACTGCCAAAGATAATTCTTGGTTCACACGTTGCGAAATCGCTTCACCCCGGTTCGCTCATAGAGAAGGCTTAACGCCATTTCAAATTATGACCAAAAATGTATCCCAAAACAATTAGTTAATCATGTATATTAATATTATTTGACATTATTTAGCATTTTATTCCTATAATTTTGAAAAAATACGAGCAATTTTACTTCCCCGCCTTGTCGTTTTGAAAGCGATTCTAAGCGAACCGATTTGGACGAGTTGCTTCCCGCTTCCCGAACCAACCCGAAGCGATTTCTCACGCTGGTTTTGAAAACTAGTTATAAAAAACGAAGCGATTTTAGGGTTAAGTGTGAACCTTGCTTATGTTTACTACATAATGTGTTATTTCCTTGGATTCTTATGAGTGCGGATATACCTGCTAAGAATTTGCTTCAACCTTTTTCTTTTTCGTCATAAGTCCTACATTATCCAAAAAGTATCTTTTGATGCCTAAATAATTAGAATAGCACCCGTAGTTTAGCGGATTGTACCTTAATTCATTTATTCCTTACACTATTTTGCGGGATTTTTTAAGGCCTACATTTATGAACTTTTTTAAAGCTGTCGCTTGCTTTTCTGCTTCAACGACTTCTCTTCATTTCCTTTTTTATAAAAAGAACCAGAATGCTTCTTTTTCTCTGACATCTTAATTCAATTCAACGTGACTCTAATTAATATCTATCGAACTAAAATTATATAACTAAAACTAATTAGTGGTTTTCTGCGCGTTCGCGTAAAATAAAATAGAAGAGAGTAACCACGGACACACGACAGATTAAATCGTACCGATAGACTGCTTTGAAATAGCCATCGAAAACGATTTAAATGCATTTTAGAATATTGAATGCAGGTCCATAAGAGCCTAAAAAACAAATAGAAGATAGCAAGCAAGTCCATTGAAGTACTATATTACTTTGGGCTTCCTTCTATTCTTGTAGTATCGCCCAACCAATTTTTCTTCTTCATATTATATACCCTGGTTTATAAGGAAAATACCAGGAAAATACTTTATCCGTCAGAATTATCCACTGTAATTTTATGGTTTATTTACTATTTTAAAGTAAATAGTAGCGAAAAAACGTTTATCGACGATGTTGGACGATTTTTATTTCTAATTAGCTAAAGATTTTTCAAATTATGTTATGCTTTCATTAAAATTTTTATAAACAAATCCAAAAAGGCGCACAACGCAATTTCGGCGCCCCTCCGAAACCGGCGCCCCGGGCAGTTGCCCGGCTTGCCCGGCCCTTCAGCCGCCCCTGGTGCCATGGCACAGGGGCCTCCGAGGCTAGGGGGCCCCCATCTTCGAAATAAATATGTTTCCAATTTGTTTTCAATATTATTATTTAAATATTTTTTTAAGTTCAATTGCAAAATTTATCTCAGACTAAAGTCATACAGCACCAAAGTAAGGTTTTAATTTTTTTAGGGGCCCCAAATTCTACTTTGCACAGGGCCCCAAATAGTGTTAATCCGGCAACTTGGGTGCTATAGAACTATATTTGTAGTCGATAAACCCTCAGCGAATCTGATCAACACCAGATAATTTGATGGAGTTTCTGCTGAAGTATTGGATGCATTACTTCTACAAATGCAGATACATTGTAAGTGCTCAGTAAAAAATGTATCAATTTAGCTACAGCGCTGCCACTAATTCCGCGTATTTTATCATCCTTTGCAATGCAGTACATAGATGGTTCCTTTTAACTCACTTATTCCGTAAGCGGAAAGTTCACCCGTATGCACCCCATACAAAAATTATTTTCTGTAATTTTGTTGTTGTGGTGAAAATCTGGTAACCAAACGTTTCACCATCCCGCCTATGCCATCACATGGGCTCTATCCGTGGCTCGTCGCCAAATAGTTCCATTCAGTTACGCACTGAAAATCTTTTACATGGTTACAAAGATTTAGTAGGTTTTTACAGTTTTTATACTGTGATGCAGTCCCATAGTGGATATGTTCCGAATTTGGTAGTTGTGACATTAATTGGCCCATTTCGAAAATTCAAAAAGAATTCAAAGTCAGTGAATATACTGCGAAAAAGTCCCGCCAATTTCAATTGAAATATGATATTCTTCCTGAACTTTCAAGTAAAAAGCGATACTCAGGGGCGAAGCCATAGGGCGGGGGCAGGGGGAGCCGCCCCCACCAACTTTTTTACAGAGTGGGCAAACTAGGCATTTCAATCTTAAAGTTGGCAAACTGGAAATTTCTATATTTCGAAGTAATATGATATTTGCTTTGTTATTTAAAGAAACTTAACTCGTTAAATTATATTTAAAACGATTTTATATAAATTGTTGTTCAATTATGTGTCGCTCCTCCCATAGAAAAAGAAATGAGACTAGAGCAACTGCGCTTTCCGCCTATCCCAAAGAAAACGGGCAAGCTAGAAGGCTGCCATTAGGGTGGGGTCGGGTCCGCGACATCTGACAAGCGCATTAAACATTGTCGCCATTGTTACGGCGGAAATTTAGGTCACTGCGCAGTGACGGTACTTTTGTGTTTGTCGCGTCTATAAACATAACCACGGAAAATTAAAATTGAAAGAAAATAAATCAAATTCTCATTTCATAAGTATGTATTACTATAGGAATTATATTATACTAATCTCGGAATATAAGTGTTTTCATTTTCATCGAACTTCAAGACCTTATGTTTCACTTTGAGTTGGGGATGGGACACCATCACAATAGTTTAATTAGAAAACTAATTAAGTTATATGCCAAAGTTCGCCTGAACAAAATTGCCAGAGACAAATACCTGGAAATGGAAGGGAAAGCAATTAGCTTATTTTATTTCAAGGAAAGTAAATTTAAAACGTGTATAAAAGTGGCTTACCTGTAATTTACGGTAATGTAGATGCTTGTGAACGTAATGATTTTCATAATTGTTTAAATAACTTATATAATGTCGTTGAAATTAAAAATCAATCTTTTTTACAACTCAACAATGTCGAAAACCGGTCGAAGAACATAAACAAATCAGACGATGTTGCATACACACGGTCATATGAAAGACTAAATTCAATGGCTTGAAATGGCTTTAAGACTAGCTATTAAAACAATAGAAATATTACCTAATTGAAAGTAGTCGCACGAGCCTAATGTTATCCTAGGTGGAGGGCTATAGTATTTTTACTACAAAAGGGTACATGAAGACGGAATAGAAATCATGAACTGCAGTCCTATGAGCTTTTTATTATAATTGTCTTAGCCTCGTCTAAGCACTTCGTGTACCCCGGTTTACCTCAAAAATATAATAATAATAATAATCAGCTAGGCTTTAATACCCTTGGCACTAGGGCTCGGATTTTTCTGATCGTTTCAACCGGTAAATTCAGTTAACCATGATTAATCGGAAACTTCCAGATAATTTAACGGTAAAATCTCGAGTTTGTTTATCAACTAATTATATAGTTTGAAAAAAAAACATTATCTTGATCGCAATAAATTCACCGCCGCCTTACTTTCCCCGAATGTATTTTTTTATCATGAAGCCGATATGAACTTTTATTTAAATAAATTTGTACACACTTGTTTTTTTTAAGAGAAATAAGATCAAATTATAACTCTTCGAAATATTTACGAATTAAATATTTACCGAAAAAAAGCAAATTGTTTTTTCTGGAAATATAGACCATATTTCTTCGTTAATCAATCATATTTGTTGTTCCAGTTGTGATGTACCCCGACTAAAATGTAATAAAACACTAATGGAAAACTCGTATTAGTCTACCCATGGATAATAGTGAACTACTTTAACTATTTTTTATAATAAAAACCATGGTTTAGCAAATAATATAACTATGTTTTCATCTGCTGCTGCTAGTATCTTACACTTAATTCCGAAAAGGATGGATAGATAAATCACGAAATAAACTGAAGTGTCAATGCTGACTAATGAAACGGTGAAATACATTTTATTTTAACAAAATGGATAAAGTTGGTCATAAAATTCCCTTTCTAATCTGGGCCGCGGAAGTCTACAGACATCGGGCCAGAGCGCAATATAACCTGTGTCGTTTGCGCAGTTTACTAAAATACGGGGCGACGTTTCAGTGAGATGGGCATTTTTGGTCCTCAATGCCCCCACAACGCGATTGAGTGACCAGTCCTTACAAGCACCCGGGTACCAGTATCGCACTTTCAATAATCAGCCTTTTCAGTTTACATAGAGCCACGTAGTGGCAAATGCAAGAAGCTCATAAACTGCTGGATTTTCGTCTGCTAAGCAGACGCTTTATGGAAAAATCGTCTGCTTAGCAGACGAAAATCCAGCATTTCATGAGCTTCTCGCATTTGCCACTATGTGGCTCTATGTAAACTGAAAAGGCTAATTACGTTTCTTTCTCCACTTCTGAAATAATATCCTTTTAGTAAGCTATGGAAATTTTACTTCCTTAATAGACAACATAAGTAAGGACTAGTAAACGTGTAGGGTGAATAAATATAGGAGTTATAGTCTTACAAGTTTACTCATTTTCTCCCAAGTTAATTTTTTCTACGCTTAACTTCCATAGTGTGCGTATAGATAATGTCAACAGTAGCAGACGTTGTCGTAGACAAATAAGTTACACGTAGAAAGGAGTTCTTCATAGTCCTTCAAAGAAAACAGGTGTCGGTTGCACACAGCAAAGCTATACGATATACACTCAGTGGCGTAAATAGCGCCCCCGCAGACCTCGCGGCGCGGGGGGGCCCCCGAGAACTAGGGGCCCCCAAATGTTTATGATTGAAATTGATGCTTTTTAAAAGGGCCCCGAGTCGTTTTTCAAGGGGGGCCCCGGAGTTCCTAGTTACGCTACTGTATACACTCCTAAAAGTTGCCGCTGGTTATTATTGTTATATTATTTATTGGCTTATATATGGGGCGCCAAACCGGAAAAACTAAATAACATTTCTAGGAATATTTTAATAATTCTAGGAATATTTTCAAACTTCTAGGAATATTTTCAAACTTCTAGGAATATTTTCAAACTCTAGAAATATTTTCAAACTCTAGGAATATTTTAAAATTACCTATCAATTTTAAAAATCCTATATATTTTAAAGCGTTTCCTAGTTATTTTAAGAGAGACGTTTCCTACATATTTTACGGACATAATATATTTTTCGGCAAAATGCGGGAGAGAAAGCAGCGCTTGTAGTTTCCAATCGGAGAGTTGAGTGTGAACACTGTAAAGGCTAGCTATGATGGGATGGTACTTGTACCGTTGATGGAGTGGTACTTGTACCGTTGACCATAAATTTTCTTGAGGCGAGAACACGTAGAGCTCAAGCATCCGAATTCAATTAGGAATTAGGAGACCAGGTTTTCCAGAGGATACCCGTAAATCAGATCGCTTATTGAAGGATGCAGATTCGGACACTAGATCTTTCAGTGGAGCCTTATCATCAACGGTACAAGTACCTCTCCATCAACGGTACAAGAACCATCCCTGCAATGTAACAAGTACCATCCCATCAATGGTACAAGTACCATCCCATTAACGGTACAAGAACCATCCCATCAATGGTACAAGTACCATCCCATCAACGGTACAAGAACCATCCCATCAATGGTACAAGAACCATCCCATCAATGGTACAAATACCATCCCATCAACGGTACAAGAACCATCCCATCAATGGTACAAGAACCATCCCATCAATGGTACAAGTACCATCCCATCAATGGTACAAGAACCACCCCATTAACGGTACAAGAACCATCCCATCAACGGTACAAGAGCCATCCCATCAATGGTACAAGTACCATCCCATCAATGGTACAAGAACCACATCATTAACGGTACAAGAACCATCCCACCAACGGTACAAGAACCATCCCATCAATGGTACAAGAACCATCCCATCAATGGTACAAGAACCAATCCATTAACGGTACAAGAACCATCCCATCAACGGTACAAGAACCATCCCATAAATGGTACAAGAACCACCCCATTAACGGTACAAGAACCATCCCATTAACGGTACAAGAACCATCCCATCAATGGTACAAGAACCATCCCATCAACGGTACAAGAACCATCCCTGCAATGTAACAAGTACCATCCCATCAATGGTACAAGTACCATCCCATTAACGGTACAAGAACCATCCCATCAATGGTACAAGTACCATCCCATCAACGGTACAAGAACCATCCCATCAATGGTACAAGAACCATCCCATCAATGGTACAAATACCATCCCATCAACGGTACAAGAACCATTCCATCAATGGTACAAGAACCATCCCATCAATGGTACAAGTACCATCCCATCAATGGTACAAGAACCACCCCATCAACGGTACAAGAGCCATCCCATCAATGGTACAAGTACCATCCCATCAATGGTACAAGAACCACATCATTAACGGTACAAGAACCATCCCACCAACGGTACAAGAACCATCCCATCAATGGTACAAGAACCATCCCATCAATGGTACAAGAACCAATCCATTAACGGTACAAGAACCATCCCATCAACGGTACAAGAACCATCCCATAAATGGTACAAGAACCACCCCATTAACGGTACAAGAACCATCCCATTAACGGTACAAGAACCATCCCATCAATGGTACAAGAACCATCCCATCAATGGTACAAGAACCACCCCATTAACGGTACAAGAACCATCCCATCAACGGTACAAGAACCATCCCATCAACGGTACAAGAACCATCCCATCAATGGTACAAGAACCACCCCATTAACGGTACAAGAACCATCCCATTAACGGTACAAAAACCATCCCATCAATGGTACAAGAACCACC
Source organism: Leiobunum rupestre (assembly GCF_980474605.1). Lineage (NCBI taxonomy): Eukaryota > Metazoa > Arthropoda > Arachnida > Opiliones > Sclerosomatidae > Leiobunum > Leiobunum rupestre. Next base: position 15,535,908 of record NC_143384.1, on the reverse strand, counting down.
CCATTAACGGTACAAGAACCATCCCATCAACGGTACAAGAGCCATCCCATCAGTGGTACAAGAACCATCCCATCAATGGTACAAGAACCACCCCATTAACGGTACAAGAACCATCCCATCAACGGTACAAGAACCATCCCATCAATGGTACAAGTACCATCCCATCAATGGTACAAGAACCAATCCTATAACGGTACAAGAACCATCCCATAAACGGTACAAGAACCATCCCATCAACGGTACAAGAACCATCCCATCAATGGTACAAGAACCACCCCATTAACGGTACAAGAACCATCCCATTAACGGTACAAGAACCATCCCATCAATGGTACAAGTACCATCCCATCAATGGTACAAGAACCACCCCATTAACGGTACAAGAACCATCCCATCAACGGTACAAGTACCATCATAGTTCGCCTTTACAGTGTTCACACTCAACTCTCCGATTGGAAACTACAAGCGCTGCTTTCTGTCCCGCGTTTTGCCGAAAAATATTCTATGTCCGTAAAATATGTAGGAAACGTCTCTCTTAAAATAACTAGGAAACGCTTTAAAATATCTATAGAAAGTCTATTAAAATATATAGGATTCTTAAAATTGATAGAGTTTGAAAATATTTCTAGAGTTTGAAAATATTCCTAGAGTTTTAAAATATTCCTAGAGTTTTAAAATATTCCTAGAGTTTGAAAATATTCCTATACTAGAAGTGTTAAAATATTCCTATACTAGAAGTGTTAAAATATTCCTAGAAGTGTTAAAATATTCCTAGAAGTGTTAAAATATTTCTAGAAATGTTATTTAGTTTTTTCCGGTTTGGCGCCCCATACGTTTCAGCCATGGTTAATCGCAACAATTAAACGTGAAATATTTATTTCAACTACCTTGCGCATAAGTTTTAAAAATCGTTTTTTTTTTAGTACGATAAGAAACCAAAAGTCTAAAGATTTTTTTTCCGGTAATTGATAAATATGAATTTTTTAAATATTACCAACTATAAATAAAGAAAAACTCACGGAAGATAATCAAATAAAGTTTTGGCCAAAAAGTGATAGAATAATTTAATTTTTTGGTTGAAAAAAAAACCTTAGGTGAATTTTAGATTATTGGATAATAGTTGAACTAAGAAAAAAACTATTGAACATATTTGCTAATAATTACATCAAAAGATAACTTTATTTAAAAAAATATACGTATTAATCAAATTATACGAATAAAATTGATCGAAAAATATTAACAACATTTTTATTCAAAGAAATATTTTTCGAAAAAATTCGTTTGTGTCTTAGTTACGGTTAAAAGTTTACCGACACCGAGCCCTACTTGGCACCACCTTAGGCCCAAGTCATCTAGCGACTTTTAATGTCTAAAACAGGTGCCGGGTTACAATGCGTAGGAGGGTGGTGGCCAGCCTTTAATGCCACGCGAGCTAACCGCTCCCTACACTAACTATTGACCGAATTCAAAATTACGTTTTTGCGCGTGACAGTACAGTCAGTACTTTTACATTGTGAGGTATAGCAGGCTTATTTACCTGCTTTTATGGCGGCGTGTTTTCACGCGCAAAATTAATTTTAAGATCCCACAATTAATTTACCGTGAGCGAGAAGAGCGTGAATGGTGAGATCATAAAAGTTCGTGGCTGGAACTCCCGCTTGCGACGGTGAGGCTATGATGGTAAGGGTGTCAAATAGGTCTTGGACTTCGTTTCCCGCGTAGTATAAATGCATTGAGTTCTTTCGAAATCGGTTGTTGATTCCAAAAGTGTCGTAGCCATTTTTCCCATCTCGAAGACACTTTTAACCGATTCTCTTGTATTGAGAACGGTGAAAAGTTGGCTTTGAGTAAATACCATTCGAAATTGTTAAGTATTTCGTTGAAAGTGTCCGTATAAATGCATTCGTTTGTAGTGTAGGTTAGGTTCTACAGATATATTTTGAACACTTGACCGATGAAGATATCCTTTCGAAGTTATAATTAGTAAAAGTTGTTTCTTGTTGTCCAGTTTAATTGAATGTCCTTTTGATTGAAGAATGTCCGTTTGAAGGTGTCGGGTTAAAAGTGTCCGTTCGAAAATTTAAGTTACAAATATTTTGATCCAATTTAGTTAAGTACTTTTGATTGATGAATGTGCATTGGAAGATGAGGTTTAGCTTAAGTTATAGTTTTTGCTGTCCAATATGAGACGTATTTCCCTTTGACTGAAGAATTCCCGCGGTTGAAGGGTCTCTAACAGATCTCCGTCGTCTAAGTAATTCTTTTAAGATGTGAGGCTTAGTTATTTTCCAAGATAAAATTGATACGTCAGCTATAGGTTTGATATTTTAATAGAAAACTTTTACATGATTTTAACACACACTCTCACCGGCTTAATGATGATTTTAGTCAGCCAATGGATCAAATAGAAATACTAACGTAACCAATTTAGTTAAGTCTCGCCCTCCATAGCGGTAGGCATAAACCTATTAAATATAACGTAAATAATTTAACGATCTTCCTTGGAATGCCCCACTTCAAGTTTGCCCGGATTATTGTAATGATCTCGCGGCGCGTACACGCAAATGGCGGGCCAGATGTTTTGAGCCTGTATTCAAATCAAAACTGTTATTATGGAAAAAGGATTATTACTGGTTTCGTCATTGGTATGATCACCATCATTAAGTACAAATATTTAAATAACACTATCCACACTGAAACATTATACGCGTCTATGGAAATTAAATTAAATCGCTAAAGGTTAAAATATCTATTATTACGCGAGCGTTTTAAGATAACATGTACCGTAAAAAGGATTTCAATAAAAATTAGGCTAAATCTTCAAAGTTTTTGCTTCAGTTATGTTATATTCAAAAAGAAACTGTCCAAATTAAAAGTCTTGAAACTTCTCTTATTTAAATTGAAAATATATCGAGGTAAAAGTTAAACATTTGGCAAATATACCTCAAATAAACCACACCATATTTCGGTTGTAAAGAAATTCAATAATTCAAATTAACAAAAAAAGGTATCGAGGGAAAAAATATTAATTGGGTCCGCGTTTTACTTAAAAGCTAAGATTTTGGACAAGTTCGAGTGAAATGGGGTTCGACTTTTAAAGCGGCAACATTAAATTTAAAACGATACCATTTTATCATTTTAAGATGACGGATACTAACAGAACGCGATACAAATTAGCCGTTATGGAGGTCAGAGTTCATTCTAATTAATAAAGAAATATCGTACGAGCTAGACTGTTACGTAATTTAAATTTTCAAAATGAAGGTTCATCCTTGGTTGGAAATAGCGGCGGACGGCACGACCAGCGGAGCCCTGACCTCGATGGTCGAAGCCACCGCCAAAGCTCTTGATTTCCAGTTAAGTATTACATTACAATTTTAGGAAAATATTCGTTCCATTTTTTGTCAAATCTACAATATTTGATGCTAGTTTAAATTAATTCAAGTCGGATCTTGAACATAGGGAAAAGGGCGATTGACGCTAGCCAAAAATTGAAAAAGATTAAGCTACACAGTGTTTCATAGAGACCATTTAGTGGACAAATTAGATATTTGTCAGATTCAAATAATATAAACATATTTATTTGTCTTTAGTGTGGTACCTGGATGGTACGATAGATGTCGTTTTCGGTTGCTAGTCCATCCTAGTGTATTTAGTTACATTGGTTCAGATTTCCAAAACTTACGAACGGGGACCAAATACGAGTCGTATTATTTCGAATTTAGCACGTTAACCGTCTTTTAACCGAGGCTTAGGGTTTTTTTTTAATTGTAAATTATTATAAACATCTTTTCGACTGGGCAATAACAAGTTAAAATATGTAGAGGCACATTAACCTAAATTATTTTTATCAACAGAGATTGTTTATTTATTTATTATTTATATTATTATAGTATTTTTAAACAAATAAACATTCAGAGTGCCCTATATTTTGACTTTTTATTTTTAAACAGTTACGAGTAATTTTCTCAGCTGGTTAACTATAAGATCGCCTGAGGTTCTCGTCTTGTGATAAAATTAATATTTTTCATGCTGCAGTTACGATAGGAGGCAATATTTTACGGGGTCATTTTGATGTAATACTGAGCAGTAGCCACTTGCTTAAAGCAAAGCAACACAGGTTTTCTTTAGTGGCACCTCAGTAAGTGGAAACCAAATCTCTATCATAAGATATTTTAAATTCCACATAAATATTTAAATGTTGAGGGTAGGACTAAATAATTACGTGTTTTGCGAAGCTGAAAGATATTCCTGAATCACGTCACAGGAAGGGAGAAGCTATCTGAAATTAGGACCGAATTTTCCAACGGTTCTGTGATCCTATAAATACCGAATACGTTCAGGTTAAAAGTTCAAAAATGAAAATTAGGAGCATGTTGCTCAATTATTTATTTGAAACAAGGAAGTTTACTAATGTTTAGTAGAAAAGTATTTTAATTTTGCCTTCGCGATTCCTCCAAAAATTAGTTTCCAAACTTGGAAAAAACAACTACAAAACCAGTGGGAACAGAGAGACTTCACCTCTTCTTTAACCAATTCCTAATCATTTCCTTGAACTAAATATGTTTATATTATTTGAATCTGACCATCACTTAATTTTTCAAAGAAATGGGCTTTTACAAACACTGTCGCTTACCTTAGTTCCAAAACTAGGTAACTCAACTTAAGTGGATTTGCTTTTTTTGAAGTTTTTCGAAAGACCATTTCAATCTTAGTCTATACTATAATAATATAAATATTACACCACTATCCAGGCCCGACAAGAGAGGGGGAAGCCGGTACAAATTCCCGAGGCCCGTGCAGTCTAGGGGCCCGGGTTTGAACAATCGAGGTATACTTCACCGTGGTTTATCCTCAAAACAGTACGGCTCTCTCCGCTAGTAACGGTTCTCTTTGGGGCCCAGAATTTACATTTTGGGTTGGGGCCCGGGCCCGCTCTCCATACAGTTTCAAAGATATAGATCTGTTGTTTTATAAAATTTTCATTTTAGTGGGGTTTAAATTGTGCATGGATTTTTGATATAAAAGTCACTTAAATTTAATTCCTTTCAGGCTGAAAATAAATGTGGCCCTTTTGCACCCCTTCGATGGGTATACTCACCCAAATCCCCTAAATTCGTCCTTGTATAAAATAAAAAAGAATTTTTATTCAAATTGAATTTTTGGGAAAATTGTTTTGGCAGCCAACGTATTGTAATCAATATTGCCTGTAAATAAATAATTTCCCCTTTTAATTAACTAATTTAACCTCTCGTTAATCCTACATTCGTGTTGGTAGATCGACTGTATTTATTAGGTTAATACAGGGTGTTTCAAAAGTTTATGCAAAAATTTTAAGGAGTTGTAGGGTATAAGAAGAAAGGAGGTTTGAGGGGTGGGTTGAGAGGTATGCCTTTTTCCCCATTTTCCTACGATGAGTTAAAAGAGCGCCAGAGTGCTTCAAAGTGTGGCCTACTAGGCCCTGCAAGTAGGCTGCAACAAGCGTAAAACAAACAGCAGAGACATACCAACATTAAGGTTTGGGTTCGTGTGATAGGTAAAAAAGGACTTTGTAAACAAATCGAGGTAACCAGCGTAAAAAAGTAAACTTAAACAGTATTTAAAGTCCCTGCTGCTTGATTTTCGGCTTGTTGCAGCCTACTTCCAGGGGTTAGTTACTATTACGTTTTATAATCATTCGTAATTAATCAATCTACGAATATCACATTGGTGACGGAGATGTCTGCATTTTGCTGAGCATAAGAAATATTATTTTCCGTGTTTAAATACTTATGTTATGGCTTTATTCCATTAAATTATGAAATATACTCTCTTAAAATAAATCAGTGAAAACCCACTGATTTACAGTGAATATTCACTGACTGAAATAGCTCAAATTATGTCACTGCAAATCAGTGACTAGTCACTGCAAATCAGTGACTAGTCACTGAAAAAATCAGTAAAAATCCATAGGCCCCACCAAAATCTGCCTACTTACGACGTTAGTGCCTAGAGCTACGCCTTCAGTATATCCGGTACTGCCCTCCGCCAAGTCGACCTCCAAGGAATAGGTGCATCCACTCAATACAAACTCTGCTTCTGTATTAATTATTTAGAAGGGAACCAGCCATAACGCTTCATATAAATATATTTTAATTTTAGTTAGTATTTAAGTTAGCTTATTTCAGTGTGTTAGGTATTATATTTAGTTTTGTTTAGTAAATAATTGACCATAGCCAGTTCTGTGTGTTTGTCTTTTATTTTAATCCATATATTCCAAATTCTTACCCTAAACAAATGAACCGTTATTTCCTACTACAATCATTTTTAATTAACTTAAATATATCTATTATCTTTTAAATGTATATCTTTTTCTCTGTTAAAATCAAAAGTGTCGCGTTATCGATTAGTAGGGTGACCGTTCTTCCTTTATTTTATAATTCTTCCTATAATTTAACCATTTTTCCTATAATTTAACCATTTGTCCTATATTTTCTATAATTAGATATTATTTTGTATATCGCGTGATTTTTCGAATTCCCGCGTGCCTAGTTTGCTCTTTGTAATACAGATAGCGCTCAATGTACTAAATCCCTTTGATAAAATTTCAAGGTTTTTAAAAATTATGCATGCAGATAAAATGTAAACTGCTTCTCCAAACAACTGCACTGAACGGAATTAAGAATCTCGTCGTCTGCTTAAAAGAAGTTCCTTTTATATTCAAACAAATTAAATTTTTATTTCTGCAAATTTTCCTATGTTTTCCTATATTATCAAAGAAAATACTCCTATATTCTCCTATAATCGACTATTGAATTTCCTATATTCCTATAAATTGGTTGGGGTTTTTCAGTGGTCACCCTGGATTAGGTTTTGGAGCCCTAATTCAGAACCAAGGTAGCCCTAAAACCCCAAGCCCATTTCACCTTTAAATCAGGGACGTCATTTGGGTGGGGTAAGGAGGGGAGGAACTGAATTTTCATCAGCTAAAAAAGTTCGCGAATGTTTTGTTCTGTCTATTATCGTGAAAATCACTAGCAATTATGCAATAGCTATTTCGATTAAAAAAATTATCCAAAATATCATAAATTTAACGCGTTTTTGCCTTTAAAAAAAAACGTTTTCTGTAGCTCAAATTTTGCTCCCTCCTGATAGATCCTGAAATGACGTCCCTGCTTTAAATACTCAATTAATTAATTAATTTCAGATACGATCTAGTACAACCTCCAGATCGTATTTGGGGAAAGCGATTGCCCGATGGGAATTGGTCGGGAATGATAGGAATGGTCACTAGACAGGTCAGTATCCACCAAGAGTGCCCAAAATTCCATTTTATTTGAAATCATTTTGTTTAAGATTTTCTAGATACGCAATATTTAACTGTTGATAGTAATTATGTTTATTCAAGAATTTTTATTTGTACTGTCAGGAGAATGACTTTGTTGAGAGGGTTGTTATCGTTGCTCTCATTCCCCCCCACGCTCCAAAAGTAGGATCCTCCCCCCCACGTTCCATGAGTAAGCTCTTTCACCCTCACGCTCCAAGAGTAAGCTCATTTCTCCTCACTCTCCAACAGAAAGCTCCTTCCCCTTCACGTTCCAAGAGTAAGCTCCTTCACCCTCACGCTCCAAGAGTAAACTCCTTCACACTCTAAGAGTAAACTCCTTCCCCCGTAAGCTCCTTCCTCCTCACTCTCCAACAGTAAGCTCCTTCCCCCTCACGCTCCAAGAGTAAGCTCCTTCACCTCAAGCTCCAAGAGTAAGCTCCTTCACGCTCCAAGAGAAAGCTCATTCACCCTCACGCTCCAAGAGTAAGCTCCTTCACGCTCCAAGAGAAAGCTCCTTCCCCCTCACGCTCCAAGAGTAAGCTCCTTCACCTCAAGCTCCAAGAGTAAGCTCCTACACGCTCCAAGAGAAAGCTCATTCACCCTCACGCTCCAAGAGTAAGCTCCTTCCCCCTAAATAAAAAATTAAATAGGTATCTCATTGGTACTTACGCCTTCCGAGGCGATTGAAGCGCACGCTGGTGACGTTTTTCCATCCCCCATCTCTTACCAGGGGTACCATGATGCCCTAGAATCGTCTCAACACAGTCTAGCGCATAACCGTTCAGATATTATCAGATCAGTTGATATATGCAAAAATGCAAACCAGATAGTCTAATACAATGTGAGATCAGATTTGCTGGGTGAAGGGAATATAACGGAACAGCCTGAACCACTGATTAACTTGAGATATCGGAGAATTACCACGTAGTAATTATACCTTATTATGGTGAGCTTGAACCATGTCGTGAAGCTCATTAAAATTCTACGTCGAAAACTGTTGGGCTTAGAGATTCGGTTCCAATTAGAAAAGTGTGCGCCATCGCCTTTTATATCGAAGTGGCACTGAACCGATGCAAATTACTGGTGTTACGGCATTGACATTTTCAGGAAAAATTTATTCTGGTAAAACATCTTATGCTATTAAAATTCGTTTGACCTTGAACCATGTCTTCAAGGTCATTCAAAATGTATCTCGAAAACTCAAAGTGTGCGCTATCACGTTTTAGATCCAAATTCATTTCAATCTGAGCTTAATTGAAATAAAATTTCATGTTGATAATAAGTCATTGAACATTCTTATTTATGATCTTCTTGTTTTTGGTGTTTATTTCCTTAGCTTCCTATTGACCAATTTACATCGGTTCAGAGCCACTTGAGCATAAAATGCGATGGTGCGCACCTTTCTAAATGGAACTGATTCTCTAAGCCCAACGGTTTTCGACGTAGAATTTGAATGACCTTCACGACGAGGTTCAAGGTCATTGAGTTTTGTATCAGCTAATGACCCCTTGTGCGTGATTTTAAAATAGCTTTTAAATTATTAGCTCTGGATCGTTTTTAGTGGACACCCTGTATAAATAAATACATTCAGCTGGTTTTACTATAAGACTATAGTATATTATCGAGATAAGACTTTTAAAGGTCAAGATCACTTTTTACCAAAGATGGGCCATTTGGGTACTCTTTGTATAAGTAATGGGTTGGTTCTCTTTTGTCGATGAAGAAATAGTTCGTTTTAATCCACAGGAAGCTGACCTGATCGTGATTCCCATCTCCGCTACGGCTCATAGAATGCCGTACATTTACTTCAGCTACCCTTACTACACCGGACACTTGGACATAGTGTCCGGTATCAACGTGCCTGCCAACGACTTTTTCGGAATACTGTCCACTTTCAACATGAACGTAATATTACTAAATTAATAAATTAATTCCTTTCTACAATACGATCCAATATTTAGGTTTGGTTGGGTATAGCTATGGCTATTATACTACTGGTCACTACGGCTACCTTAGCGGATATGTTCGTGAACTCTTTAATTGGCGTCATATCTGACCCGTTGACCATATGGTCATCCTATTTTTTCGATTTCCTGGCAGGATTTTTCTCGGAAGGTAAGAATTATATTTCCTTTACGAATTGTTACGAATTCTATTTTAATGGTCGTTTCGATTGTTCAAGCGACACCGCGTGATCCTAAAAGACCCATTCCAAGATTTTTAGTCGTGATTTGGGGTTTTTCAGTTTTAGGTAAACACTTCGTGAATTTAAATTATGAATAATTATTAATAATACTTATTTTTAAAAGTGATCATGAACGCTTTTAGCGGACATTTCACGAGTACTTTGGCCATCGCTAAGGAGCCCGACAGTATTGATAATGTAGAGCAGCTGGCCAAAACTGGAGGCAGAACCCGAGTTTTGGTTTGGAAGGGGTCAGTTTTGAAATAATAAACAATAAATTAACTTCATAAATTTAATCCATACCATCTTTTCTCATAATAGGTCCATCTTTGAATTTGTTCTGAGGGTCAGTCTCGTATTTTGTTAGTTCAAGAGCAATGGCGTCACTTAGAACGGTGTCATCCGGTTCGGAAACTTATGGTGTAGCCCAGTAGACCATACTTACCAGACCATAATTATAAAGGAACAATAAGATTATAATTATGTTTCACATAAGTGTGCCAGTTCCATTTTTAGAATGACCCCAAATTTTTTGTGGATTTCACCCAGGGCCTAATATTCACAGCAAGACTGTATTTATTTCTACTCGGGGAGAATGACCATGTTGAGACGATTTTCCGGGTTGCTTCTCATCTTCCTCGTGCTCTAAAAGTAAGCTCCTTCCCCCTAAATAGAATCAAATCAGCCCGTATCTCCTTCCCCCTAAATAGAATCAAATCAGCCCGGTATCTCCTTCCCCCTAAATAGAAGGAAATCAGCCCGGTATCTCCTTCCCCCTGAATAGTGAATGTAGGTAACTGTTGGCTCGCGTGGCATGAAGGGCTTGCCACATCCTCCTACGCATTGTAACCGGTCACCTGTTTAAGGCATTGAAGGTCGCTAAATGACTTGGGAAACGAACAAAAGCCACAGCCGCGAGCAGGCTGCGAATAGACGATATGACACTAAGCAATAATATTATAATTTTACTAATTATGGGTTCCGGAGCATCTTTCGCACTAGTCTTTATAATCGCCATTATCGCGCACGTGTTTAATCAGACACTGTGGCGCTACAGGCGACACTGCTCTAAAATAACAAACCACGCAACCTAGATTCGGGTTTAGCAAAAGTAATAATCTACCCATCTTAATAATGTTATTCGTTGGAAACATGTACCTTGGCATGCTCCCGTTGATTTTTCAATAAAACGTTTGGGTAGAATCAAGAATGTATTTATTTATATTTAGGAAGAATAATTATGTTGCGACAATCGCCGGCCACGTTGAACGCCTTTCCCCCGTCTCGCGTGGGGGGAAAGACGAAACGTCACCGGCGTTTGATTTCCATCGCGTTAGGTGACGTAAATTTTAAGCAGCCAATGAAATACCGGGACTATTCGTTTTATTTTAAGCGGAGGAGCGTACTGGGGGGACCAACGGGTGGATTGAGAGAAAGGCTAAAAACCGTCTCGACATAGACATTCTCCCTAGGTATAAATAAATACATTCTTGGTAGAATAAATAGCGAAGACAATCATACATTGATTTTCTAATACTATTTCAACGGTAAAATATGGTTCATCACTGGGTAAATAAATAAGTGAAGTAATAGATTCTGTTAATTTTGAGCATGTGAAATTACGCGTTTCATTTTAATGGGCAAGATGGATAGATTGTAAACTTCTGGTGTTATGTCACGTAATCTCATAATTTACACAGCCAACATTAGTTTGCTCAAAAATGAAATAATACAACGAATGCAACCATTGTTGATTTTAAATTAATTTATCGTGATGAGAGTGTCTACCGAGTCTCAGGGCTACACCTGAAGAATACCATACCCACCGTGTCCTATTTAGTGACGCTAATGTTCAGGAGACAATTATTATATTTAAATATTTTCAAAACAGGCCTCGGAACAAGAATCAATGAGAAAAGTGACCAGAATAATTGACCAGACCAAAGGTTTCGTCGTGATCAAGGATATGTACACCAAAAAGAATTACGAAGATTTGGTGGCTGGTAAGTCGGTCATCGTGACCGAAGACACGACCTTGAAATTCTTCCTGGGAATCATGTGCGACCGGGGACGAGGTGGCCGATTCCACATGGCCCGGGAGGCCATCATGCCAGTTCCAATTACTTGGGCCATGGGCAAACACCTTAGCCAAGATTTCAGGGACTCAGTTAACTTAATGTAATCTAACATGGTTATAAGTTATACAAAGACTGTATTTCTTTGTATTTAGGGATAATGACTATGTTGAAACGATATTTACCGTTGCTCACAACCCATTTCATGCTCTAGAGTAAGCTCCTTCCCCATAAAACCAATCAAACCTGGAGGCCTATTCTACTCGACTCGTTAGGTTTTTGAACGACAAAAAAAGTTGTTTAAAAAAAATTTGTCGCTAAAAGATAAAAATGGAATTCTACTCCGTCGTTAAATTTTTTCTCGTTAGGTAACTACCAGAATTTATCGTTCAGTGAACAACATGGTCTGATGGTGTAGTTAAGATCTCACCGACCAATATTCTCAACAAAATGGCGGAAGCAGTAATCGAATTGCAAATATTAAGATTAGCTGAAATAGCTGATAGGTTAGGTCGTCTGGATATTAGAAGACAAAGAGTTATAAGAGATGAATCACAAACTTTCGAATTAAATGACACTTTTTTTGTGGACCACTTCCATCACTGTTTAGCGTGTTAGCTAATGTTTCCCACATTAAGCCTTTTTTTTGTATGTGAACGTTTGCGATTGTTTTGATGATAAAAACTCCGGATTACTACTCATATAATTCACCATTATTTCTCTTTGTTCATCCGATATTTTCCCCGACCGTTTCCCATTGTTAGTTGCCATTTTAATTTAAATTATGAAATTAACCCTAAAACACGACAATACGAAGCCATCAATAACCACGTGTGACGCAGAGTGTGCTGTTTGGGTTTTTTCCTCAGCTGACCGGCAGCAGCTGATTGCAAAACCCTTTGCAACGGACGTCGTGATTGCTTAAATTCATGGGAGGAATTTTTGGTTTAAAATCTCCGTCGTTCATACCATTGAACGACTGATCTAGTAACTACATCGCCGAATAAGAGGAGTAGAATACCCATTTCCAAAATTCACAACGATTGGTCGCTCAGTCCGTCGACAAAATATTTATCGCCGGCTGACCGATTTCTGTAGAATAGGCCTCCAGCCCCGCATCTCATTGGTTCCCTAAAACCAACATCTTCTTTCGCGATTGGAGAATATACTAGTGACGTTTTTTCTTCCCCCTCTCTCTTGCTGGGAGTAATTTAGACCATGATGACCGCTGATCGCCTCGACATAGTTGTTCTCCTGACTTCAGAAATAAATACATTCATGGTTATAGCAGGAATATGTATACACTTTGAATGACTAAGGACTCGTTGGCTCCGTGCTGCGAAAGCGGCTCGAGAAGTGGGTGTGGCTTAAACTAGGTCGAATGTAGGAGCTAATGGGTTTGGTCAAATTCATTGGCTGACTGCCGCTGCTAATATACCGTACAGCGGAAAGAAAATGAAGAACACTCAGTCGGAAAATAGACTGAATAGAAAATGAATTTAACATATTTTAGATCCGCGTCAAATTTAGACGTTTTAAACGGAGCGCAGAAGGTAAGTTAACTTCTTTCTTATTGTCGTGTGAGAAGCTATGCCGAAAACTTAAGAGTCTTACTTAAAGCAACTGTCGGCTCTATCATTGCCACCTGTATTATGAAAATGCGCCTGTTATTAGAGATGGCCATAAATCTTTCCGATTTTTCGAAAAAAAGCGGCTTTTGTGGAAAGCGTGGTGCCATCTATTAATGGAAAAGGAAGCTAAAATTGAAAATGGCAATAACATCGTCAGACAACCATTGAAGAGTATTATAATTAGACAACTTTTACTCTATTTAGTGGACTTAAACCTAACTTATATAAAATATTGTTTAAAATTACTGTAATTTATGTTATTGACCAATTTACCTATAAGTACCCGCCTTTTGGGTCAAAGTGTAGCTTAACTGTCTTGTTTTTATTACGACGATAACGACATCTGTTGAGAAAAGTGCTACTTGACGTCGAGCCAAAACTTGATTTAAGACTAGCTGTCCGAGGAGAGCCTATTCCTCCCCGCGACTATGACACGTTCCGGGAACCCGCGATGCTATTACTATAGAATAATGGCAGTGCTACGTCACACGACGTCACCCATGCTTTTTCCTATTCATAAAAAATTCGCGCCTACAAAGGCGGCCATGGCCAAAGCTACGGAGTGCTACTACTCTATTGGGGCCTACCAAATTATTATTTAATTTAAAAGTAGACATTTATTAACTCCTAACTTATGCTAACTTAAATCTTACGGTGCACCTAATTAATAAACTATCTTAATCAAATATACTAATACAACTACTAAACTAAGGATATTAATGAAAATTAAATTTAAACAAAATTGGGAACACCGGTTAAGTGGACGTTCTATGATACACTTACAGACATTTATCGCTAGGCGAGCGTTGTTTCTACGAGCAGCTAGATTACCCACTTGGCAGAACAAGTTCTTAGTTGCTTGTGTACCCAGATACTTAGGTGTTCGGAGTCTTCATTAGGGAGTTCTTGTTGGACCGGCTGAGGCGTCGAAAGGAGAAACTTCCTTCTCTCTCTCTGGACACTTTTTAAAAACTTCCTCACCGTTCTTTCAAAAACGAAAAACGAAACCTCAGCTTTCAAAACCACTTGCAATCTCGCACCTGGGGATTTCTGCCCACATCGCGAACATCATATTTGTGTATTTACAAACGCTATTTACAATATAATACAATGATAGCAAAAATAAGGATAGAAAAAGGATTTGGCAACCTTCGTACCCAGAAAAGATTTAAAACGCTATAGGAAATTAGTGAAAGTTGACCCGTATCCTGGAATGTAAAACTGTATTCCCCAAATACGGGCTCCCCAGGCCATCGCGCCTACGGTAACGTAGCTCGAGCTAAAACTTTAACCTAAGTCTGTAGCGCCATCTTACGTCAGGCAGTGTTACTAGAATAAAATATATGCGTGTACGTATAATTTCGTCTGCTAGACGTTTGAAATAAGAAGTAGTAACGGGTTTTCCTTTGCTTTAGTAGTGGAAACTGATTTTAATTAGTGCAAAATATCGTAATATAATATAATATTAATATTATAATAATATAATAAACAATATATATTTACCATTATTTGTCTCTTTTGTTACTTTTGGAAAATAACAGTATAGTTGTGTTCTTGGAAAATTAAATTGAACGCTTTTCCTTGTTTCATTGTTAAAACTATAAAACAACGTGGCGTGCCAACTACTAGCAGACGAAAATACTTTCTTAAAGGAGAACTGTCACCAAAACCAAAATTTACGAGGTTTGTTTACAGAAAGATAGAAAATATATTAATAATTATGTCCCTTAAATTTTATAGTTATTGTAAAAGTATTTAAAAAGTTACGCTACTCTTTCCACAACCTACATCAAACGGATCCAAAAATTTCAGAAATCGCGGTTGAACCTACGTGCAGCGCCAAAAGAATGAAGCGGCAAAAATTTGAGAAAGGGCGGCGTGTAAGGCATATTAAAAACACGATTAACTACAATCTACCAATATAACTAGGTTAAAAAGCCAAGGAGAATGTCGTAGCAGACGCCAGTTCCGACCGAAAAACGATAAAACCGGGGGAAAAATATTTCGTTCATGAGATGGCGCTGCAGGTAGGTTCAACCAATCGGTTCTGAGATTCTCGAAATTTGGTTGCTTATAATAAATCAAATACTGGAAATATTAACATGAAATTTTTTGTATAACCATTTTCGGACGTCCTCTATCCATTTTAATAGTTTTTAACCAATTTTAGGGTGGTGACAGTTCTCCTTTAAGTTCAAACTATTTCCTTTAGATGTCTATATTGTATCAAGGATCCTATATGTTAGAAGGATATGAGGCGAGGGACGAAAAATGGCAGCGCCGTCGGTGGGTCATGCGCGATAGAGAATCCGTCTTTAGATTCCGTCAAGGACAAAACATGGAGAAAGCACCGCCAAAATTTGTCCTTGAGGGAATAGAAACAAGACGTCCCATGTTTAGAGGCTCTCTTAAAATCGAGGGCTACCTATCCTTCTAACATATAGGATCCTTGATTGTATTAAGTTCAATGGTTTAACATTTCCAAGTCTACCTACCCAGTCTACTCCATAATTTCCATCCTCCTAGGTGAAGGCTCGCATTTAGCCACGGGGAACCAACGTTCCTGACGCCTAACTACCCTTTTGTGGAAAACCCCCCCTTTACTCTCCGAATGACCGGCACGTGGAGAAAACAATATTGTCCTACCCCATATCTATATAGTTAGTAGTGTATTATTGTTGAAATTCATTAATTTCACGTTACAACCGACTAGGAGCCGAGTTTAGTTGATCATGTTGGTAGCGAAATCGTGGCTGTAAACTACGCCCATAGTCTTCCTTATCCATTCCAAGTGTATACATATATAGCTTCTTGGTTATACCGATTATGGTGAATATCTATTTATAGGTTATACCGATTGGCGGAGAGCGGTTTGATCGTAAAATGGATGAGCGATGGGTATCAGGACTACGGGCTATGCCTGGGTCAAAGTGACGAAGTGGCGGTCGAGAGACCTCTGGGATTCAAGGATATGTGCGCCATCTACATCCTCTGGTGTATTTTTACCTTACTATCAATGTTGGGATTCATATGGGAGATTTTGAAATTCAGAATTAAACACAACAGAAAACGATAAACTATTTTTCATTGTCGAATTAATGTTAACAAATATAAATTTCACGCGTTATATTAATATTAATTTCACGCTATTAATATTAATTTCACACGTTATTCTCAAATTAATTTCAGGCGTTATACTAAAATTAATTTAACATGTTATATTAATATTAATTTTACGCTTTATATTAATGCTAATTTCACGCGTTATATATAACGTGTGAAAATATTAAAAAAACGTAAGATAGGAAGAAAAGGAAACAAAATCCTAAAAACAATTTGCATTTGTGCATAACATTGATTTAAGCTGAATTTTGTAGTTGCGTTTAAAGGGAATATAACCTGCTAAGCAATCTTTGTTGAAGACCCCTTCAATTTTTCAAATTTCACTGTACAGTGGCGCCAAACATTTTTAAAGCCAAAGGCAAAAGCGGCCAGAGCTGCAAACGTTGGTGTTCCACACCAAATACCTGAGGTTGTATTCCCTTAAACAACTATGACATTATCAGTTTGTTATGTCATTGTTGAGTTAATGAATTTCAAGTTTAACGCAAAAGCTCAAAGAAATAAAAAAAATTTATTTCTACCACAGATCCAAAACCAAGTAAATCGACATACTCTTCATTGCTTCTTTTTTTTTGGGTTTTTCGAAGTATCATTTTTACTAACAATGTATTTATTTCCCCAAAATGCTCCAGGAAAAAGCTCCTACCCCCTCTACAATATATTATTTTGTGCCTTTATAACTGCCTCTACTTGCCGTGAGATGGCGCTCTCTTAAAAAAGCCGCATCACATTTGAGTCAAAAAAGAAATAAATTACTACCAGCGATACATGTCCCTCGTGGGGTAGGAGGCTTTGTACCACGCTCGGTGGTACAAAGCACGCGTTGCGCGCCGTTTTCCAAAAGAAACGAGAAATCGCCCAAGTGTTGCGTAGCACCATCTTCATTGTAATCGGGGTAAAAATCTATCTACTCGAAGCGAACCTAGGAGCCGTCTGAGCCGTCTAATTGAAAACTCTAATAAATTAAAAATCACCATATTATTAATTTACGCACGGTTGCCATGTCAACTATAGTTAATCCCTTCACAACGAAAGTTAAATCTAATAAAATTTGTTGCCATAATGGACTAAATTTCTAAAACTCTCGGGGTGATAAAGATTAAACAGCCTAATTCCTTCTACGGAAATTCTGTGTGATTAATGAGGAAATTTTAATTAGATTATGGATATCCTTACGCTTGTCTGCTAGACCAGCTCGTGGCAATTAAAAAGTAATTTGTAAGTCAAGGACAAGGTAAACAAAACAACAGCGCCATCCGCAAATTATTGCATTTTCCGCGAAACTTACAGCCTGGATAATTTTGGGGAAACTTCGTTCGCGAGATTTTCATTATTAAACTATGTTCCACCGCGCGCGTGAGCTCGTTTGTATTTCAAATTATAGTGTGTATCGATAAACTGATGGGCCCAGTAGCGGTTCGCTTCATTATTGGTCTATCGTAATATAAAACTTACAACGTAAATATTACATCCATTTTGAAGAATACCTAGTTAAGTACCTAATGGTATTATAATCTTTTGATAAAATACGCTTGACTAAAGATTGTTCTAAGTACTTGTTAAAATAAGTAAAGTAGTAGCCAGAAGTATGACGTTTGGATTTGGGTACATTTGTTCGAATTTCATTCGTCCGAACGGTGGTACAAATGTCCGAATGATCATGTGTCCGAATGCCGGAAAACAGGATCGTATGTCCGAAAACGTATTCCATTTCCCCGAAAAATTTATCACAACTTTTGTTGGTGATTTAGTCGTTCAATTTATGTTAACTTTACTGGCGAATTTCATTTGTTCGAATAATCGTTTGTCCGTTTTTTCGAACATTAGGAATTGGTTGGTTTTTTTTAAATATTATTAATATAAGAAAAAAGTAACATTAACGTGAACCTAACCTAACCTAACCTAAAATATCCACAACATTCAACGCAATTCCCACTTACTATAGGAAAAATGGACATAATAGGATAAAATGATTAGACATTATAATGCTTATATCCGTTTATTATGGAAATATTTTACGTTTCATTTTATTTTGAATTTAACAAAAAAAACAGCAATATGAAATACTAATTTAGCGACAGAATTCGGACAAGTGATGCTACCGATTCGGACGAATGAAACAAACAAGTTGTCCAATTCGAACAATTGAAACATTTGTCATTTCGGCGGTTCGGACGATTGAAATTCGAACAAATGTACCTACCCCGACGTTTGTTGCCTTGTCATACTTAATTAATAAAATTCAAAACTTAAATTGACCTCTTACAAAGGTATGAAATTTATGAAATAACGTCTTCTTGTAATATGGTCTATACAGGTTAATCTGTACGAAATTTAAAATTCCGTTTTAATGAACAAAGACATTAAAAATATATATTCTTCCGCTCTTGATGACCACGCCATCGATAACCTAATTATTGTATTAATACAAAAAACACCTCCAATTTTTGTAACTATATACCGATCACTACCTCAAACTAAATATTCATAAATCTTTAAAAATAATAAAAAAACGTAAAACTAACCAATGTGTTAACAGAGATAACGGTCTAGGCTGCATAATAGCGGAAATATGGCTTAAAAAATTGAAAAACTGACACGTGACATTTTTGTTTTTTTTTGCCTCAGAATTAGAGGGCGAAACTAGTAGTCATTTTTAATATTATATTTATTTTATTTCAAATATTTATTACGTAAATAAAGTGTTTTAATTTTTCTTCTAATCTTATTAGTATTTTAATTTCTTAAATTTTTTATAGGGTTTACCTTTTTTGTACCTTTTCATTATGGACTATTCAAACTATTCGCGTATTTAACACTCTTTGTAACGCAGTCCATAGCCGTGGTTCTTATTAACAATTTGTAGAAGTATGACACTTGATGCTTTGTCCATGCGTATTGCTCTGTCTACCTCCTTTCTTCGAAATTACTAAATTAGTGCTTTGGGCCCATTCGACCGAAATCCCATTCGTTCGAAACGATTTAACATTGAGTCCCAATCGATCGAAAATACCCCAATTGTGCGGTTTACAGCCCAATTTTGCACGTTTATATTATTTCTTATAGTACATTAAATTATTCGAATTATTGTATTCTTGATATAAATAAAGTTCAAAGCATAAATATCTTTAAAAAGCGCGCCACCCTAGGGAAGTGAGAGACTAACCTAACCTAACCTAACCTAACCTAGCCTATACTACGTCCAAGTGACATCGTGGAACCCCAGGCAGAAGTAAAAAAAACCAAATAAAAAGTCCCAATGAACCGAAGCCGCCTTTTGGGCTTTATTTCGGAAACATATTGAATTCGGTCGAATGGGATTTCGATCGAATGGGAATATACCAAATTAGTAGAAGGATTAACAAATACATATTCTGGATTTTTAGCAATCTTTGTGGGTCTCTTCAACCAATCCGATAATATTAAGAAATTAATTTTTGATAAGCAAAGTATTCTACATTAGCTAACCCTTGGTACCCCCTCTTACGCATTGTAACCCAGCCACCTGTTTAAGGCACTAAAAGTCGCTTTAAGACTTGGGCCTAAGGTGGTGCCAAGGGCATTAGCCTAGCTACCTAATTATTATTATTATCTTTAACAAGCAAGTGATTACATTCCAGGAACAAAATTTCTTAAGTCATTGTGAAAAAATTATGTGGTAAAAAAATTACCGAAATTTCATACTGATTTGCTATGATACTTATGATCCAACGTAGTTATAAAAGTAGCTGATTTTCAATTTTAAAGCATCAATAAGATATTCGTGATTAAAATACCATTATGAGTAAAGCTACACTAGCCCTACTAAAATATTCAAAAACAAAATTATACTTTATAATTTAATTCAGAAATCACATTTCCACTAGTCAGTAAACATTTCTATTACAGTCCGTTTTTTATCCATTGGGATTGGTGCGTACTATTTTCGTCCAGTACGTAGCGGCCGCCGTATTGGGCAGAAATCCGTAACGGTTAGGGTTAAAATACTTCAATGTCGTTGATAGGGACCTACAAGTTTGTCATTTGTCAATTTTTGTGATTTTTGGTGAGCAATAGTTGTCCGTCCCAGCGTTAGAGATAGAAAGGAAAATGATACATCAATCAATTGGTGATATCGTGCCCATGCTATCGTGGTTTCAATTTGGGGCACTATGGGCCCTAGAAATTGAAGATTGGCTAACGCTAGGGATATAAAGGAAAACTATACATCAATCAATAGGTGATATCATGCCCATGCTATCGTGGTTTCAATTTGGGGCACTATGGGCCCTAGAAATTGAAGATTGGCTAACGCTAGGGATATAAAGGAAAACTATACATCAATCAATAGGTGATATCATGCCCATGCTATCGTGGTTTCAATTTGGGGCACTATTGAAGATTGGCTAACCCTCACAACGCTAGGGATATAAACGAAAACTATACATCAATCGATAGGTATGCTATCGTGGTTTCAATTTGGGGCACTATGGGCCCTAGAAATTGAAGATTGGCTAACGCTAGGGATATAAAGGAAAACTATACATCAATCAATAGGTGATATCATGCCCATGCTATCGTGGTTTCAATTTGGGGCACTATTGAAAATTGGCTAACCCTCACAACGCTAGGGATATAAACGAAAACTATACATCAATCGATAGGTGATATCGTGCCCATGCTATCGTGGTTTCAATTTCGGGCACTATGGGCCCTAGAAATTGAAGATGGGCTAACCCTCACAACGCTAGGGATATGAAGGAAAACTTTACATCAATTGTCACTACAACAACTTTGGCTTCTTTTTCAACCTTCTTAAGATTGTGTGTACTTAAATGTCCGTGACGCCTTGTTTTTAAATCAAACTTTCCTCGACGTTCAAAAAGTATAAATGTCCGGCTTTCGACATAAGCCACATCTGACGGCAGCTAGGATCTGCTACTTCAAGGGAGTATGATGTCCGCTCCGAATTCGACTTCACGAATCACTTATCGCTTGGGATTCATACGTCCGGTAAAGTTAAATCATTTCTTTTTCCCTCCATTTTGGTGGCAATTGATATTTAGTAATATTTTAACCGTCACTCGTATATTATCATAACAATAATAAAATTAACGGGAAAAAATCCGACTAAGATTTTTAATGATAACACTTTGATTTTTTAAACTGTATCAAAATCAGATTAAGCCAATTTTCTTAAACATCAGAGGATAACAGTTAGATGGCTCGCCGAAATCTGAATAAAACTTTAACTGAAAAATCTTCCGTTTTCTTAAGCCAAATTTAGAATCTGTGATTTATCCAAGATATCAGATCAGAAAGTAAAAGTGTCGTTAAAATAAAATAAATCGACTAAATGTTTTTATTACTTACTAATAAGACAACCTACTACTGTTCTAAATTCTGAAGCAGACAGCTGTTTGACTAACGAATTTTTAAGATCAGTAACGATATTCAGATAAGGCTAAAACGGATTTTTCAGTTCAGTTAACATATTCAGATGAGAGGACTAAATAGTTGCAGTATATTTGATACGGGGCCAGTGGTGTCGCTATAAGTCTTATTCTATTGACCGTGTTTTATTTCTTAAATTCTAATAAACATCTTTGCGTTTGAACCAATAATATGTTAAAATATGAAACTTGCAATTTTATTATTGTATTGTATGGTTGGGTAGTAAAATAAAAATGTTTCACGCTGTTGCTGGTGGGCCCAAAGCTATTAAGTCCTAAAATGTGACGGGGAACACGTTTCTAATTGAAACCAACTTTATATCTCTAATGGTTCTCGAGATAAATTTTGAACGACCTTGAAGACATGGTTCAAGGTCATGAAAATTTCCGTTGTCAAATGACCCCCTGCACGTTCTATGTGTCCTGAAAGTTTCAAATTCCTAGCTAAAATACATATGGAGTTATTGGACTTGTATCGTTTCTTAGTTAGCATCCTGTATATGTCGAGGTATATGTAAATAAACAGTGTATATATATATAACACAGCGGTGGCATCGAAGTAGAAGAGCTGCACTATTTCCGAAGTAATACGCTAATACCTCAACTACAATACTACTCAACTCTTGTAAGACGCAAATTGTGGAAGGGAAGGTATAATTTCCAGGTACGAGCATTAGCTGGACCATTGACAGCATCTTATTTTGTCAAGTAGACATTATAACGTATCTACGGCTAGTCGGCGGTTCTTAAATGTAACGTCCCCAGGAGCTACGCGAAGGTAAAGGTGTAATAAATATCAAAGCAAAAGACCAAAAGTGTTTTTGTGGTGCATTCTCGCAAAACTACATCCGGCAATTTCGCATAGAGACAGAAAGGTAAAATACGAACAGGAGAGTCTCAAACCCGGGCCTCCAGCTATTTGTACCTGCTTGTCGGACTGGTGCGAACTGGCTTTTGTCAAGTAGGTAGAAAGTGAGAGTTCTGTCAAGTAGGGTGCAAATCCCCCATAGGTTTGGGTGGGGTGCATTTGGCCGACTCCGCATTTGGCCGACTCCTCATTTGACCGACTTTTCATTTGGCCGACTGCTCATATGTCCGAATGCCCATTTGGCCGACAGCTCATTTGGTCGACTTTTCGGTCGGCCAAATGAGCAGACCATATGGCCGACTACTCATTAGGCCGACTACTCATTTGGCCGACTACTCTTTTAGCTGAAATTCTGGTCGGCCAAATGAGCAGCCCGTTTGACCGACTGCTCATTTGTCCGACTACTCATTTGACCGACTGCTCGTTTGGCCAACTGCTCGTTTGACCGACTGCTCGTTTGGCCGACTGCTCATTTGAACGACTGCTCGTTTGGCCGACTACTCATTTGACCGACTGTCATTTGGCCGACTGCTCATTTGAACGACTGCTCACTCGACCGACTGCTCATTTCACTGACTCTTATACTATAGCCTGTCCTTATCTATGTCTTTAGTGTTAGGTTGACTTATAGAACGGGCAATGTATTCTAAGCATTGGCGCCTGACGGCGCCGCGCACTCGCTTCGCTCGAGCGCTGGGGGGCCGGACCGGCGCCCCCCCAGCCCCGTTCTTTATAACCAAGCTGGGCCTTCTAAAACGCGACCTAGAGGACAGTACCTAGCCAAACGCACCTAGTATCGTCTAAATGACATATGAGCAGTCGGCGAAATGAGTAGTCGGCCAAATGAGTAGTCGGCCAAATGAGTAGTCGGCCAAACGAGCAGTCGGCCAAACGAGTAGTCGGCCAAACGAGTAGTCGGCCAAACGAGCAGTCGGCCAAACGAGCAGTCGGCTAAATGAGTAGTCGGAAAAATGGGCAGTCGGTCTAATGCACTGTCCATTTGGCCGACTGCCCATTTGGCCGAATTCTCAGTCGGCCAAATGGACAGTCGGACAAATGTTCAGTCGGTCAAATGAGCAGTCCATTTGGCCGACTGTCCATATGACCGACTTCTCAGTCGGACAAATGTGCAGTCGGCCAAATGGACAGTCGGCGTAACGTGTATTTTGTGGTCGGCCAAATGAGAAGTCGGCCAAACGAAACTCTCCCATAGGTTTCTAAGGGGTGCATACTGCATAGAGAATAAACGGGGTACCGGAATTACTCTCGAAACAGCGGCAGCTTGTTCTAGGTGTATTTTCCGGCATCGAGAATACGAGAAAGGGGGAATCGAAGTCAGCCAGAGTCTTATTGACGGGTTGCATTATCGTACGAGGAAGCTTCAGCCTGATTTTCTTGAAGTGATACGGAATAGAGGCCTGGGAGAGAACAGGGTCTCGGATTTCCAAGGCGCCACAAAAAAAGTGTTTTTTTTACTCGTGTTTCGTCGGTTCGGGGCGGAGTGGACGGTGATGTTATGGAAATAATGGGGATATCAATAAACATATTTCGAATGTTTAGGTTACGTAGTAATAAGTTTCCCAATACTTCAGATAAAAAAAACACATTTTTTTCGAGCTTAACTTACATCTTTCCTTTCAAAATTGTTTTATACCAAGATACACTTTGTGAGCAATGTTTTGCCTTTTGACTCAAATCGAAGCCTAGGTCTTATTGACGAGGTGCAAATTCCTATAGGAAATGAGCGAGGTGCAACGTCGTATAATGTACGAGGAGGTAGCTCCCACCAGAGTTCCGTTACGGGATACGGAACCTAGACCGGAAAAGGTCACAACCTTCCTGTTTTTGTCTAGATTCCCTAGACTTATTATTAGTCAAATTAAGTGGTATCAAAGCTATTAAGACCTTAAATGTGTCGGGGAACACTTTTCTAATTGAAAGCAACTTTATATCTCTAATAGTTCTCGAGATAAATTTTAAATGACGACATGGTTCAAGAACATGAAAATTTCCGTTGTCAAATGACCCCCTGCACATTCTATGTGTCCTGAAAGTTTCAAATTCCTAATTAAAATACATTTGGAGTTATTGGACAGTGTGTGTATATATATAACACACACCTCGAAGTAGAAGAGTTGCACTATTTCCGAAGTACGACCTCAACTACACTACTGCTCAACTCTTGTACGACGCAAATTGACCGTATCTTATTTTGTCAAGTAGATATTATAACGTATCTACGGCTAGTCGGTGGTTCTTAAATGTAACGTCCCCAGGAGCTACGCGAAGGTAAAGGTGTAATAAATATCAAAGCAAAAGACCAAAATTGTTTTTTGGTTGTGCATTCTTGCAAAACTACATCCGGCAATTTCGCATAGAGACAAAAAAAAATACGAATAATTTGAAAAATAAACAGAATGCAATGGCATTTTAAATCCTTTTCCATTAAACTATTTGAAACTGAAAAAAAAATTGAATCTAAAAATAATCTCTCAAGCAATGTTTTTGTCTACGTCAGTGAAGATCAACAAATAGACCTT
Organism: Leiobunum rupestre; assembly: GCF_980474605.1. Taxonomy (NCBI): domain Eukaryota; kingdom Metazoa; phylum Arthropoda; class Arachnida; order Opiliones; family Sclerosomatidae; genus Leiobunum; species Leiobunum rupestre. The sequence continues at coordinate 15,510,748 of NC_143384.1, read as the reverse complement.
CTCAGCTTCTCTATCTCGCTTCCGGATAAAACCGGCACTGTTGGCTTAATTATTACGGGTCTTAGCAAATTGTTGAGCCATTTCACTAAACAGAATGATTGTTTACACCGTTTCGCTGGAAAGAACTCGAAAAGGAACCACCGGTAACATGTCAAAGACTGCAACATGCACAGACCCCAACTTGTCAAAATGCCGCATAAAGAACAAATCTTAAAATTCAATAAAATCGATTGGTGTTTCACGGAATCAAGCGTTCTCACCGTGTTTATTTCTTATGAGTTTCCGTACGTTATAGACTCGAATTTGGAATCGATAATTGACTAAATTCAAACACGCTTACCGGACTCTAACCTATCATCAACCACAAAACTTTCCGAACATATAGCTTGCGGTTGCGATTACGTGGTTGTAGGGCCTGATGGTATTTATGTATTCATATTTAGTATTAATTTCAAAATATTATCGTTACGATTTATACCGTTTTACAGGAAAGCCAAATCCCCCTGTTACTTATCGAGGTACCGACGCCATCGACGTTTATCTTGAAAGTTTGTTGATCATGGAACGGAGGAATATCAGACGCTTCTCACGGTTACGTGTGATCACTGTCATTATTCTGGTACCAATTTTACATATATAGTAAAATAATAATATTTATTTGTTTTTATGCTATTATTAGGTTGCTTTCGTGGAGTCCCGCTTAATTATTGTAATTTAAAACTGTGGGTTTATAACTGCACGCCAGTCTTCATGCACAATTTATCAAGGTGCGTTATTGAGTTGCTTTGCAACCGAGGGGTTGGAAATTCAAAGGAATCCCGTAAACTTTACAATAAATCCAACAAAAAAACCAGAAATCCAGAAATCCGCCGCGAAAACTCGAAATCCGGCAAAAAATCCCAAAATCTGACGAGAAATCGAGAAATTGCAAAATCCGTCGAGAAATCCCAAAATCCGACGTGAAATCTTGAAATCCGGCAAGAAATCCCGAAATCTGAAGAGAACTCGAGAAATTTCAAAATCCATCCAGAAATCCCGAAATAAAACGTTAAATCTTGATATATTGCGATAAATCTCGAAATCCCGAAACCCGACGATAAATCCTGAAATCCAACGATAAAACGAGAAATACCGAAATCCGACGATAAATCTTGAAATTCAACGAGAAATCGAGAAATCCAAAATCCGACGTTAAATCTTGAAATCCAGCGAGAAATAGCCAAATCCCGAAATCCGACGATAAATCGTGAAATCCAACGAGAAATCGAGAAATCCAAAATCCGACGTTAAATCTTGAAATCCAGCGAGAAATAGCTAAATCCCGAAATCCGGGACAAAAGTTAAGAAATCTGAAACCCAACAAGAAGTCTTAAAATCCAGCGTGAAATCATCAGTTTCTCGTTCGGTCGTCTCCGTTTCGTCGATTCGATACGTTTCATGCCACCTTTCCTCGAAACTCTCGTCTCTAATTTGGCTCAGGGTGGACCCGATAAATTCCCTATTTTTAACTCTTTCTATCCTTCGCATCAATCACGAGTAACGTAGAATAATTTTGACAGACTAAACTCCCCCCCCCCCCCAACCCCCAACCCTAAATTAAGAGGCATTTTTCAACGCTCTCACTGATGAACATATTTCAGATGAGAGTTACGAATAAAGTTGGGATATTTTTAACATAAAAATATCTGTTTTCACGGAAATTTTTGATGGAAAATAATGTCAAGTACACATTTTCTTGACAGGGGAACTCCGCGCCATGTGTGCGATATATGGTCTGGATTGCGTACACCGGGCCGGGGTACCCGTCGAAGACCTCCTCGACTACGCCAATTAACACGCGCTTACTTTATCCATGGACTTCCTTGATTAAATCCAATTTAACCGTGATTATTTTGCTTAAATTCGATTTAATCGTCGATTATGTTGATTACATCACTTTAAATCATGTTTAGAATGTTTAAATCTGATTTAATCATGTTGAAATGATTAAATCTGATTTATTCATGTTGAAATGATTAAATCGGATTTAAATGATTAAAACATGATTAAAAAGATTAGATCATGATTAGAATGCTTAAATCACGTTTAATCATGGTTCGAATGTTTACATCTGATTTAATCACGATTGAATGATTAAATATGATTGAAATGATAAAATCTGATTAAAATGATTAAATCCTGAATAAAAAGATTAGATCATGATTAGAATAATAAAATCACGTTTAAATTGTGATTAGATTGATTAAATCGTGATTAGATTTTATAATCTCGATTATTTTTTTTAATCTTGATCACCCTGATTTAATCACGATTATCCTGATTAAATCATTTTACTATGATTAAGACGCACCCAAAATGGAAGTGACCTGCCCCTCGGACGAATTACTGAAGGACATTTCTCGGGCAGCGTTTCGCTTCGCGCTAAGGCCTAGTTCGCGATTTTCACGCAGGGGTGCATTGGGTTCGACTTCAGGGGCAAACAAAATGTCATGTAACGCCAGAGATAAGGGAGTGCGTATGCCGATAAGGGGCACCTGCGGGCGGGGGAAACGGGCCCCTATAGGGGCCCCCTTTTGCGGCAATATTCGGCGGGGTCAAAAGGTTAGCTGATTTACGATGTTAGGTCAATAGGTTATCTGCCCCTATGGACACGATGCAAACAGCCGTTAAATAAGGGTGAAACGGGCCCCTATAGGGCCCCCATTTTGCGTACATTTTCGGCGGGGGTCAAAAGGTTAGCTGATTTACGATGTTAGGTCAATGGGTTATCTGCCCCTATGGACACGATGCAAACAGCCGTTAAATAGGTGTGAAACTGACCCCCTATAGGGGCCCCCATTTTGCGTACATTTTCGGCAGGTCAATAGGGCAATAGCTGGAGGCACCCCATTTTAGGGTCAATAGATGATTTACGGGGTTGATTTACGATGTTAGGTCAATAGGTTATCTGCCCCTATGGTGGTGACACGATGTTATGCAAACAGCCGGCCAGTCATAGTTAATAGCTGGAGGCACCCCCATTTTAGGTCAAAAGGTTAGCTGATTTACGATGTTATAGCCCATAAAACCCAGGTGCTAACCCATTTTAGGTCAATAGGTTATCTGCCCCTATGGCGGTGAAACGATGTTATGCAAACAGCCTACCCGTCATAGTTAATGTCGGGCACAATTCGAGTTGGTTTTCGCCGACAAACACTTTCGGGCCCCTAAGGGTAGCGTAAAATAGCGGGCGGTCATCGGTAAAAGTGTTTTGGAAAAAAAGAGCAGAGTGTATACAAATTATACGGTTTTATTTATATATTTTTCGAGTAGAGGCTGTATAATACGATTTACATTGAAAATACGTCTTTGGAAATGTATTTTATTTATATCATGGTAATTACGTCGATCTTCGTAGGGTATATACCAAAGTTCACTCAAAGGGTTGAAACGAACCATCTGAAATTAGCGTTTTTACGAGCATTTTCATTAAATGTTCTACCTCGAGGCGTTTGATGGTAAGAGTTACGATTACGTTGTCGCCGGGTCCCTCGGGGGTGGTTGTGGTTCCGCCGGAGATGTATTTTTCGGATGGCGGGATATCTTGGCCCTTCAAAGCGGCGGGTGACGGACAGTTGGGATAAAATTTGTCGTGTTCCGTTTGGGGTACGTCGCCGGATTCCCAACTGCCTAACTGTCCGTGGCAGAGGTAACATTCGACTATGCCGTCCGAGTCTACGGCGAAAAGTCCTGCGTGGGCCAAGTCTTCCTTGTTCACGTGTACGTTGTCCCATTGCTTGAACGTTTCTAGCCGACCGGTTACGGTGGTGAGATCCTCGTGACTAGCCATCCCGATTCTATTTGAGCTACGGAATAATATTTCTGGGTCTAAACCCCAAAATGACGTAATCTATAAAAATGACGTAATCTATAAAAATGACGTAATCTATAAAAATGACTCACTAAAGATGACGTAATCTACACCATGAAACGTAAAGATTACGTAGATGCGTTGTGGTTTTCATAAGCCAGCCGCTATGGGAAAGAGGAAGATGTCTCCGCTTAGAGTACCGAAGAAATGCTGGATATGCGCGGAAATATACCGGTCCGTGAGAGGTTTCAAACAACATTTAATGACACATTTATCGTGTAATACAATGAAAGAAGATTCGGATCTGGCGTGTGATTGTGATGCGAGTGAATCGCTCCATTACACGGAGGCCGAGGAAATGTCAGATGATAAAATTATCGATTATCTTAACGAACTTATTGTGGCATGTAAAAAGCGCGGTGCCACAATGGAATCAACCGAACCAACTACATCTAACCGGCCAGCCGAATTAAAAATGCCGACTGAAAAGGAAATGGCTGCTCTGATTTATTTTCAAGAATATTGTAAAACTAATCAAAGTCATAATATTAAAACCGCTGTAAAGAAAATGTGAATAAACGTTTTTATATTGAATACATTGTTATTTTTAAAGGTGACCGTATAAAGTAATTTTTACATGGGTAAATTGACACTTAATATTTTTAAAATACGTTTATAATATTTTTCCAACGTGGGCGAATGAATGGACACAATGAACTATTAATTACGTAATCTAAAAAATGACGCGCTGACATGATGTTATGCAAACAGCCAGTAGCTATAAATAAATCCAAATAGTTTAATGGGTCGAGCCTTTTGTGTTTTCGCCGACAAACACTTTCCCCCGTGTAACATTATTTTCAAACACTTTCACGATGCGCAAAGCTACCCGTCTTACGGAATATCGGCCCTAGGGGGGTAAAGGGTAGCTAGAGAATGGCCCTTACCCTCAGCGCGTAAAATAGACACAGCGGGTGTCCCCTCTCGCTAGCTAAAAGTGTCGTTTTGGTAAAAAAGAGCCGAGTGTATTATAAAAACGGTTTATTATTCTACGACATTCTATGATTTGTAGAGACCATGGCGAATAAATTGAAAAAGTGGCCCCCAACTTTTTACATCAGGTGTGGATTCTTAGCGCTAAAATCGTTATAACAAACGAGTGGTCCCACCAAAAATGTTTTTTTGGCGCGTAGAATTTTATGGAGGCCCATAAACTAGTAGCGGGAATAGAACCTCTTAACTATTTCAGTTTAAACTACGAGGGATTCTCATAGATTGTTGTTTTTACATCCCAAATGGCCCCTACATAGGGGGGTGCCCCCTCAAAGTGTGTATTTGGGGGTCCTTTTGGGTATAAAAACCCAGGGATTGGGTCCCTAAGACATCACAACTCTGGTCTTTTTTGTATCCAACCAAGTCCACTAGAAATCCATCTCCGCTGTTCTCGGATGAGGACGTAGCCATGTTAGTTTTTATCAATTTTTATATTTTTAGCTTGGTGATCTATTCCAAAATTAAATGGTAACCCTGTATGCGTAACAATTTCAATATGCATTATACTCGAGAATGGTAAAATAGTCTATATTTAAAGATAAAGTGCGAAAACTATATTTGTATAGTCGAAATGTATTTTAACGTATTAAAAGCAGAATTCACCTTTCTGACAAGAGTCTTACCCATCATACATACACCATCTAATCTGGAATCTATGTTTAACAATTGGATGAATTCATGTTTACGAAAGGTTCTTTTTAAACGTAACTTAGTATTAAAAGTAGAGTTAAGATGCTTTTATAGTATTTTCGATGTATTTGCATATCTGAACTGGCGGTTCAATTTTGGGTACACGGACCACTTACACGCTAATGATATTAAAATGAAGTTTAAAAATATTTCCATTTAAACGAGTCCCTCTTTTTATATCCGCAAAGTACTGAACGATTCTATCTTATGGATTTAAATAGTTCTAACAATAGTACAATTACAACATTTGAGAAAGACACTTTTCCCATTGTGAAAGTGGAATCCAAAATAAGAATCACTGTAAATTTAAATATAGACTATTTTACCCTTCTCGAGTAACTCTTTTTTTCTTTAAAAGCTGAAGAAATATTAGAAACGACATCAGTGATCAATTAATTGTTTCCGAGTATGACAGACGATTTTTGATATTAAAGAGTCATTTCTCAAAAGTAAGATTGTTTTAGGTTATTTTTTTAAAGCTACCTTAGAAATCACATTATTTTTATATATAATTATTTAGTTGTAATGTTAATTCTTAATTACTGGTAGCCTTCCCTAGAAACTATTATACGAAATATATATGAATTTATAACCAAGCGTGTATTTACCACTAGTGAATGCAATATCAGTCGAAGAATTGAAGAAAGACGGAATCACGTCATTATTAAGAACTGGTGACTACTTCTGTATATATTGTGACGGTTCAGTTTTTCATGTTCCAACTGTCGGAGGGCTAGCATGGTACTGTGACGGATACTCAATCTGTTTGAAGTACCGTAAAGCTGTTTATTTCCAATCTAAAAGAATTCTAAGTATAAGAATTCCACCAGGTGTATTAAAAGCGTTACCACACATATATTTGTGTTTAAATTGTGATATGTTAGGGACTAAGAGAGCAGCCAATTTGTCATATTGCGAAGTAACTGGTGGATGTTGTGTATTTCCAAAAATTAAAAAATAATAATAGTATGTTTGTTTTCTATTATTTTTCCACCTATATTTGGCGTATTGAAAGCTATTTTAACGTATTGAACGTAGAGTCAGGGGTTTTTATAGTATTTTACTACCTATATTTACATTTTGGAAAGCTATTTAAACGTATTGAACGTAAAGAGTATTTTTGCAATATTTATAAAGGGTAATTATTGTAGAAAATAAAAGATATTTTAATTAAAACATTTCGGTGATCTATTCCAAAATTAAATGGCACCCCTGTATGCGTAACAATTTCAATATGCAAGATACTCGAGAATGGTAAAATAGTCAATATTTAAAGTTAAAATGCGAAAACTACATTTGTAGTGTTCAATTTAAAAGAAAATTACTTCAGCTTTTAAATAAGATTTTTTTTTGTATCTACCCTATATCATTTACATATTATTTTTTTTATTCTAATTTAACAATCACTTTAAAAACTTAGCACGTCTGAATAGCTGTGTAGAGTACTATTAACAGAGATAAATATTTCTGGGTTCAGTTAATGTGATGATTCGAGCGAAAAATTTGCATATGTTAAAGTAATTGGATTGAAGGAAACTTCAGTGTTTTCAGAGTGATAATTAAGGGAAGTTGCATTACAATATAGTTGAAAATTATCTTTTTAAGTCTGTGTCCACCCATTGATTATGTTAGGAAGTGAAAAAATTTCATTTAGCAAGCTTTTCTGAAATTTCGGTATCCACCCTGTATCATTTAAAAGCTCAACCATTGTTTTTATCAAGTTAATTTTAAACTTATCTTAAAACAAGCTTCCCTAAGTCTGACTAGCTTTGTATGGGTAATAATAAAATAGCTAAATATTTTTTGGGTTTAATAATTGTGCTTCTTAGTGAAAATTTTGCATATATTACAGTATTAGGTTGGGTAATTATTTTTTTCACCTGCTACCATTCTCAACGGGTGAACATAGAATAACAAAGATAATTTTCCACTATATTTAAAGCCAACTTTCCTTACATTTCACTATGAAAACACTGAAGCTTCTTTCAATGCGATAACTTTATTACATGCAATTTGTTCCACCCCAGAATTACATTTATTGAATCGAAAAAAATATGTAACCCCCCTTAGAATTAACCAACACAGGTATTCAGAAGAGATGGTGTTCAATTCAAAAACGGACGGGAAGACTACAACAGCCTAGGAGCCATCGCGAATTATATAAAAGAACAAGGGTTAAAGTTTTTTTTGGAAAGGTTTAGTAAAGGCCAAAGTTTTATCGGATTTCATAGGAGTTAACGTCAAGAACGTCGAGGATTTTGACTGTCCTAAATTATCTACCATTCTTTGTATAAGTGCTCCTAAACATTGTCATTTTCACCGTGACCCTAATAATTTCGCCGTTGTGAAATCTCACAAAATCGCTGTGTGGTACCGAAAAATCGTGTGTAAGAAAATATAAGTCGTTTTAAGATTATTTTTGCTACTTTTTCATCACATTGGTTTTACGTTATGTCTGTTTTCTAAAATTACGTTTCTTAAATAGCGTAACGTATTAAAGTTGAATAAAGAGTTTTTCATTTAATTTTAATTTTAGTGTTTTTATAATATCTTTCTGACTACATGTGTATTGTTTAATTTCTTTCATTTTTAAAAATGTAATTACTTGATTTAAATAAAGCGTGAAAATTATTAGTTTCGAAATGATATTTACAAATCTTATCCAATCTAAAGTCCATCGTTCGGGTATTAGTAAGTATTTCATACAAACTAACTTAATTAAGTATTTTTAGAAGTGAAGAGAAAACACATTGTGAAAAACCAAATGAAAAGAGACTTTAAACGGTTTTAAAAATCTTAATATATATATTTAAAAAATCCAACGTTTCGGCAGTGTAGCATATGAAAGTATTAAGTTTCAAAAAGTGCATTTAAATTGAAGTGAGGCCTATTTTGGGATTCCCCTTGTTCCTCCTTCTTTCATCTCAGCATGTTTCCCCTTTTATCATGTTTTCTCTCCAAAAAATAGCCAAAAATCTTAAATCAGTAGGTCTCGATCCTATTTATCACCCACCGCCCAAATTGTCAGCTTTATTATGTAATAACAAAGAACCAACAAGGCCCTCATTTATAAAATCTCCCGTGATTGTGGTGATTATTACATGGGGGGGGGGCAATGCCGTAGCCCATTTCTTCAAGGGCGTAAAAGCCCCAAAAATATAAACAACCCGTACAATAATTCTCCCCTTAACGAACACCTTCGTGTTTTTGGTGCCATAATGCAAGATGGGACTCAATAGACATACTAGCTCAACCCAAAATTACATAAAACTCATTTCAATGTACGCGAATCCATCGAAATTTAAAAAAATAAATCTGCGCAATGTTTAAACCGTGACGATGGTTCCCTTTAACGTAGCCCCGTTTTCTCCACTTTTTAAATGTTTTATGGACCTCACCCCCTCACACAGACAACAAACCAATTCCTCCTCTCGCAGAATCCACCCATTCAGACCATAGTAGCCTCGAGCGCGAACGAAGATATCGAGCCCATATAACACTTCGACGGGGGTCGACTCGCCTTTGAGAAAAAAAACGCTCGCGGCTAAAGAACAGTGGCATCCACTATATGTATGCATAAATATTTTTTCGTCCCAAAGTGTTACCATCGTACTGTCAGACTTGTAAAAATCCCATGAAGAAGGAGGAACAGTTCCTCCGAAACGTTCGATTTTTTAAATAAATATATTGTGAATTTTAAAAACGGTTAAAGTCTCTTTTCACTAAGTATTTTATATATTTGAATATCGGAATTGTATTTCGTTGCGTTAAAAGTAGAGTTTAGATGTATAGTCTTTTTAAGTAATACTCGTGATATAGGGTCAAGTACCAAGCATATTTAAGTACTACAATGATATTAAATTAAAGTTTAAAAATATTTCCATTCTACGTTACTTTAACAACGAATATTCTATGACGTCAAAACACTCAAATCCATGTTTCAAATTCAAATTAACCGCGCAAAACACTTAAATCTATGTTTTCATTTGATTTTTAAATTAACCGCGACGCGCCCCCAGACCGCGTCCCCCCGAGAAATCCGCGCCCCAGACCGCGCCCCCCAGGGGAAATCAGCGCACGCGCACCGCCTTGAAGTTACGTTAACTGTGTGAGTTGAAACATCTGTATAGCTTGTTGAGATAGCTATAGTCGACTGATATGTGTTCAGCATGTCTTATGGGAAACCAAAGTCATTTTAAAATTTGTTTCAGCTTCATTTTTAAATATATATAATTAAACAAAATAAAAGAAAGAAATAAAAAATATAAAAAACATAGGTTGAAATTAGGGTCGTTGTCGGAATTCGCGAACATATAGGGTCTTCTATCTAAGTCGATACCACCCTTGAGGTCGGGGATGGTTAACTTTTATTCACTAGATAAAGCTCTCAAAATTATTCGTAAAATTTTTTGATCAAGTAATTTATATTTCTGTATTATCCGATTACGCGCACCGCTCAGGTTATGACTTTTTACGCGCTCTATCTGTTTGTATTTGGATTTTTTAGCCATTTCTATCAGGGTTGAAAAGGAACGAGTGGGCTCGAAAAAGCTTCCCCAATATTCTTTTTAATAAAAGTGTATTTTAAACCATGAAGTATCTGTCTCTATAGTATATTACTTACTATTTACTAGTTTAAATTAACCATGGTTAAATTTTGCGTTTAGTCATTACTTACTATTATCAATAAACTACGTTAGTCATAACTTACTATTATCGTTTAGCTACGTTAGTCATTACATATTATTATCGTAAACCTCCACGAGAGCTTTAACAATTTAACGGTATACGTTTTCGACAATACGACAAGTTCGCATTAACTTACGATGGACGACGTTACCTTTTTTTTGGTATGAACGAATCTTTTCTCTGCCACTCAGGAAAAATAAATTCCGTTTTAAAACTTTATTGAAACAGGTCTGCTCGTAACTTCAAACAAAACTAACTCGGTTTGGAATTATTCACAAAAACGGGATACTAAAATATTCAGTGGATTAATTAGCGATACAATCTAACTAATCTGAAGTTTCAAGTAATGAAAGTGCAATATGTGTAGGTACAAATGTTCTTATGACGGTTAGATTTATTTATTTATTTAGTTATTTATTTAAGAGACATACCTACGAAGCCGGAACGACTTACATGTAGTCATCACGATATGTGCTTTAGCTGATTGATTGAATGATTAACGCGATATTTTGCAGCGATGTTAATGTAACTGCATGGCGTTAACCGACGCATTGTTAAATACCTTGTTTATATACATTATACAGAGATGCTAATATATTAATGGTAAGTTGCGAAAATCACAGTGCGCGTAAATTAGTAAAACAATATAACATAGTGAACAAGTTGGCCTGAACACAATATGTTGATATACGAAGCCCTCCCCACCTCGCCGTAGCCAGGGGCGGCGCGCGTGCGCTGATTTCCCCTGGGGGGCGCGGTCTGGGGCGCGGATTTCTCGGGGGGACGCGGTCTGGGGGCGCGTCGCGGTTAATTTAAAAATCAAATGAAAACATAGATTTAAGTGTTTTGCGCGGTTAATTTGAATTTGAAACATGGATTTGAGTGTTTTGACGTCATAGAATATTCGTTGTTAAAGTAACGTAGAATGGAAATATTTTTAAACTTTAATTTAATATCATTGTAGTACTTAAATATGCTTGGTACTTGACCCTATATCACGAGTATTACTTAAAAAGACTATACATCTAAACTCTACTTTTAACGCAACGAAATACAATTCCGATATTCAAATATATAAAATACTTAGTGAAAAGAGACTTTAACCGTTTTTAAAATTCACAATATATTTATTTAAAAAATCGAACGTTTCGGAGGAACTGTTCCTCCTTCTTCATGGGATTTTTACAAGTCTGACAGTACGATGGTAACACTTTGGGACGAAAAAATATTTATGCATACATATAGTGGATGCCACTGTTCTTTAGCCGCGAGCGTTTTTTTTTCTCAAAGGCGAGTCGACCACCGTCGAAGTGTTATATGGGCTCGATATCTTCGTTCGCGCTCGAGGCTACTATGGTCTGAATGGGTGGATTCTGCGAGAGGAGGAATTGGTTTGTTGTCTGTGTGAGGGGGTGAGGTCCATAAAACATTTAAAAAGTGGAGAAAACGGGGCTACGTTAAAGGGAACCATCGTCACGGTTTAAACATTGCGCAGATTTATTTTTTTAAATTTCGATGGATTCGCGTACATTGAAATGAGTTTTATGTAATTTTGGGTTGAGCTAGTATGTCTATTGAGTCCCATCTTGCATTATGGCACCAAAAACACGAAGGTGTTCGTTAAGGGGAGAATTATTGTACGGGTTGTTTATAATTTTGGGGCTTTTACGCCCTTGAAGAAATGGGCTACGGCATTGCCCCCCCCCCCCCATGTAATAATCACCACAATCACGGGAGATTTTATAAATGAGGGCCTTGTTGGTTCTTTGTTATTACATAATAAAGCTGACAATTTGGGCGGTGGGTGATAAATAGGATCGAGACCTACTGATTTAAGATTTTTGGCTATTTTTTGGAGAGAAAACATGATAAAAGGGGAAACATGCTGAGATGAAAGAAGGAGGAACAAGGGGAATCCCAAAATAGGCCTCACTTCAATTTAAATGCACTTTTTGAAACTTAATACTTTCATATGCTACACTGCCGAAACGTTGGATTTTTTAAATATATATATTAAGATTTTTAAAACCGTTTAAAGTCTCTTTTCATTTGGTTTTTCACAATGTGTTTTCTCTTCACTTCTAAAAATACTTAATTAAGTTAGTTTGTATGAAATACTTACTAATACCCGAACGATGGACTTTAGATTGGATAAGATTTGTAAATATCATTTCGAAACTAATAATTTTCACGCTTTATTTAAATCAAGTAATTACATTTTTAAAAATGAAAGAAATTAAACAATACACATGTAGTCAGAAAGATATTATAAAAACACTAAAATTAAAATTAAATGAAAAACTCTTTATTCAACTTTAATACGTTACGCTATTTAAGAAACGTAATTTTAGAAAACAGACATAACGTAAAACCAATGTGATGAAAAAGTAGCAAAAATAATCTTAAAACGACTTATATTTTCTTACACACGATTTTTCGGTACCACACAGCGATTTTGTGAGATTTCACAACGGCGAAATTATTAGGGTCACGGTGAAAATGACAATGTTTAGGAGCACTTATACAAAGAATGGTAGATAATTTAGGACAGTCAAAATCCTCGACGTTCTTGACGTTAACTCCTATGAAATCCGATAAAACTTTGGCCTTTACTAAACCTTTCCAAAAAAAACTTTAACCCTTGTTCTTTTATATAATTCGCGATGGCTCCTAGGCTGTTGTAGTCTTCCCGTCCGTTTTTGAATTGAACACCATCTCTTCTGAATACCTGTGTTGGTTAATTCTAAGGGGGGTTACATATTTTTTTCGATTCAATAAATGTAATTCTGGGGTGGAACAAATTGCATGTAATAAAGTTATCGCATTGAAAGAAGCTTCAGTGTTTTCATAGTGAAATGTAAGGAAAGTTGGCTTTAAATATAGTGGAAAATTATCTTTGTTATTCTATGTTCACCCGTTGAGAATGGTAGCAGGTGAAAAAAATAATTACCCAACCTAATACTGTAATATATGCAAAATTTTCACTAAGAAGCACAATTATTAAACCCAAAAAATATTTAGCTATTTTATTATTACCCATACAAAGCTAGTCAGACTTAGGGAAGCTTGTTTTAAGATAAGTTTAAAATTAACTTGATAAAAACAATGGTTGAGCTTTTAAATGATACAGGGTGGATACCGAAATTTCAGAAAAGCTTGCTAAATGAAATTTTTTCACTTCCTAACATAATCAATGGGTGGACACAGACTTAAAAAGATAATTTTCAACTATATTGTAATGCAACTTCCCTTAATTATCACTCTGAAAACACTGAAGTTTCCTTCAATCCAATTACTTTAACATATGCAAATTTTTCGCTCGAATCATCACATTAACTGAACCCAGAAATATTTATCTCTGTTAATAGTACTCTACACAGCTATTCAGACGTGCTAAGTTTTTAAAGTGATTGTTAAATTAGAATAAAAAAAATAATATGTAAATGATATAGGGTAGATACAAAAAAAAATCTTATTTAAAAGCTGAAGTAATTTTCTTTTAAATTGAACACTACAAATGTAGTTTTCGCATTTTAACTTTAAATATTGACTATTTTACCATTCTCGAGTATCTTGCATATTGAAATTGTTACGCATACAGGGGTGCCATTTAATTTTGGAATAGATCACCGAAATGTTTTAATTAAAATATCTTTTATTTTCTACAATAATTACCCTTTATAAATATTGCAAAAATACTCTTTACGTTCAATACGTTTAAATAGCTTTCCAAAATGTAAATATAGGTAGTAAAATACTATAAAAACCCCTGACTCTACGTTCAATACGTTAAAATAGCTTTCAATACGCCAAATATAGGTGGAAAAATAATAGAAAACAAACATACTATTATTATTTTTTAATTTTTGGAAATACACAACATCCACCAGTTACTTCGCAATATGACAAATTGGCTGCTCTCTTAGTCCCTAACATATCACAATTTAAACACAAATATATGTGTGGTAACGCTTTTAATACACCTGGTGGAATTCTTATACTTAGAATTCTTTTAGATTGGAAATAAACAGCTTTACGGTACTTCAAACAGATTGAGTATCCGTCACAGTACCATGCTAGCCCTCCGACAGTTGGAACATGAAAAACTGAACCGTCACAATATATACAGAAGTAGTCACCAGTTCTTAATAATGACGTGATTCCGTCTTTCTTCAATTCTTCGACTGATATTGCATTCACTAGTGGTAAATACACGCTTGGTTATAAATTCATATATATTTCGTATAATAGTTTCTAGGGAAGGCTACCAGTAATTAAGAATTAACATTACAACTAAATAATTATATATAAAAATAATGTGATTTCTAAGGTAGCTTTAAAAAAATAACCTAAAACAATCTTACTTTTGAGAAATGACTCTTTAATATCAAAAATCGTCTGTCATACTCGGAAACAATTAATTGATCACTGATGTCGTTTCTAATATTTCTTCAGCTTTTAAAGAAAAAAAGAGTTACTCGAGAAGGGTAAAATAGTCTATATTTAAATTTACAGTGATTCTTATTTTGGATTCCACTTTCACAATGGGAAAAGTGTCTTTCTCAAATGTTGTAATTGTACTATTGTTAGAACTATTTAAATCCATAAGATAGAATCGTTCAGTACTTTGCGGATATAAAAAGAGGGACTCGTTTAAATGGAAATATTTTTAAACTTCATTTTAATATCATTAGCGTGTAAGTGGTCCGTGTACCCAAAATTGAACCGCCAGTTCAGATATGCAAATACATCGAAAATACTATAAAAGCATCTTAACTCTACTTTTAATACTAAGTTACGTTTAAAAAGAACCTTTCGTAAACATGAATTCATCCAATTGTTAAACATAGATTCCAGATTAGATGGTGTATGTATGATGGGTAAGACTCTTGTCAGAAAGGTGAATTCTGCTTTTAATACGTTAAAATACATTTCGACTATACAAATATAGTTTTCGCACTTTATCTTTAAATATAGACTATTTTACCATTCTCGAGTATAATGCATATTGAAATTGTTACGCATACAGGGTTACCATTTAATTTTGGAATAGATCACCAAGCTAAAAATATAAAAATTGATAAAAACTAACATGGCTACGTCCTCATCCGAGAACAGCGGAGATGGATTTCTAGTGGACTTGGTTGGATACAAAAAAGACCAGAGTTGTGATGTCTTAGGGACCCAATCCCTGGGTTTTTATACCCAAAAGGACCCCCAAATACACACTTTGAGGGGGCACCCCCCTATGTAGGGGCCATTTGGGATGTAAAAACAACAATCTATGAGAATCCCTCGTAGTTTAAACTGAAATAGTTAAGAGGTTCTATTCCCGCTACTAGTTTATGGGCCTCCATAAAATTCTACGCGCCAAAAAAACATTTTTGGTGGGACCACTCGTTTGTTATAACGATTTTAGCGCTAAGAATCCACACCTGATGTAAAAAGTTGGGGGCCACTTTTTCAATTTATTCGCCATGGTCTCTACAAATCATAGAATGTCGTAGAATAATAAACCGTTTTTATAATACACTCGGCTCTTTTTTACCAAAACGACACTTTTAGCTAGCGAGAGGGGACACCCGCTGTGTCTATTTTACGCGCTGAGGGTAAGGGCCATTCTCTAGCTACCCTTTACCCCCCTAGGGCCGATATTCCGTAAGACGGGTAGCTTTGCGCATCGTGAAAGTGTTTGAAAATAATGTTACACGGGGGAAAGTGTTTGTCGGCGAAAACACAAAAGGCTCGACCCATTAAACTATTTGGATTTATTTATAGCTACTGGCTGTTTGCATAACATCATGTCAGCGCGTCATTTTTTAGATTACGTAATTAATAGTTCATTGTGTCCATTCATTCGCCCACGTTGGAAAAATATTATAAACGTATTTAAAAAATATTAAGTGTCAATTTACCCATGTAAAAATTACTTTATACGGTCACCTTTAAAAATAACAATGTATTCAATATAAAAACGTTTATTCACATTTTCTTTACAGCGGTTTTAATATTATGACTTTGATTAGTTTTACAATATTCTTGAAAATAAATCAGAGCAGCCATTTCCTTTTCAGTCGGCATTTTTAATTCGGCTGGCCGGTTAGATGTAGTTGGTTCGGTTGATTCCATTGTGGCACCGCGCTTTTTACATGCCACAATAAGTTCGTTAAGATAATCGATAATTTTATCATCTGACATTTCCTCGGCCTCCGTGTAATGGAGCGATTCACTCGCATCACAATCACACGCCAGATCCGAATCTTCTTTCATTGTATTACACGATAAATGTGTCATTAAATGTTGTTTGAAACCTCTCACGGACCGGTATATTTCCGCGCATATCCAGCATTTCTTCGGTACTCTAAGCGGAGACATCTTCCTCTTTCCCATAGCGGCTGGCTTATGAAAACCACAACGCATCTACGTAATCTTTACGTTTCATGGTGTAGATTACGTCATCTTTAGTGAGTCATTTTTATAGATTACGTCATTTTTATAGATTACGTCATTTTTATAGATTACGTCATTTTGGGGTTTAGACCCAGAAATATTATTCCGTAGCTCAAATAGAATCGGGATGGCTAGTCACGAGGATCTCACCACCGTAACCGGTCGGCTAGAAACGTTCAAGCAATGGGACAACGTACACGTGAACAAGGAAGACTTGGCCCACGCAGGACTTTTCGCCGTAGACTCGGACGGCATAGTCGAATGTTACCTCTGCCACGGACAGTTAGGCAGTTGGGAATCCGGCGACGTACCCCAAACGGAACACGACAAATTTTATCCCAACTGTCCGTCACCCGCCGCTTTGAAGGGCCAAGATATCCCGCCATCCGAAAAATACATCTCCGGCGGAACCACAACCACCCCCGAGGGACCCGGCGACAACGTAATCGTAACTCTTACCATCAAACGCCTCGAGGTAGAACATTTAATGAAAATGCTCGTAAAAACGCTAATTTCAGATGGTTCGTTTCAACCCTTTGAGTGAACTTTGGTATATACCCTACGAAGATCGACGTAATTACCATGATATAAATAAAATACATTTCCAAAGACGTATTTTCAATGTAAATCGTATTATACAGCCTCTACTCGAAAAATATATAAATAAAACCGTATAATTTGTATACACTCTGCTCTTTTTTTCCAAAACACTTTTACCGATGACCGCCCGCTATTTTACGCTACCCTTAGGGGCCCGAAAGTGTTTGTCGGCGAAAACCAACTCGAATTGTGCCCGACATTAACTATGACGGGTAGGCTGTTTGCATAACATCGTTTCACCGCCATAGGGGCAGATAACCTATTGACCTAAAATGGGTTAGCACCTGGGTTTTATGGGCTATAACATCGTAAATCAGCTAACCTTTTGACCTAAAATGGGGGTGCCTCCAGCTATTAACTATGACTGGCCGGCTGTTTGCATAACATCGTGTCACCACCATAGGGGCAGATAACCTATTGACCTAACATCGTAAATCAACCCCGTAAATCATCTATTGACCCTAAAATGGGGTGCCTCCAGCTATTGCCCTATTGACCTGCCGAAAATGTACGCAAAATGGGGGCCCCTATAGGGGGTCAGTTTCACACCTATTTAACGGCTGTTTGCATCGTGTCCATAGGGGCAGATAACCCATTGACCTAACATCGTAAATCAGCTAACCTTTTGACCCCCGCCGAAAATGTACGCAAAATGGGGGCCCTATAGGGGCCCGTTTCACCCTTATTTAACGGCTGTTTGCATCGTGTCCATAGGGGCAGATAACCTATTGACCTAACATCGTAAATCAGCTAACCTTTTGACCCCGCCGAATATTGCCGCAAAAGGGGGCCCCTATAGGGGCCCGTTTCCCCCGCCCGCAGGTGCCCCTTATCGGCATACGCACTCCCTTATCTCTAACGCCGGAATTCCCAGGTTTCGGTATTTTGAAATTTTATGGTGGTCTAGTCAATTAATTTGTGATAATGGATCCACCTATAGATCTGTCAATTAATTGCAGACAGTTTAAAGATTTATTAATGGTACGTTTTTAAAACACTAACCATTTTTCATACTTAAAATAAATATTTTAAATGGTTTTAAGATAATAAATTGGACTACATTATAGCTAATTTTCCATTATCAAATGTTACAAATGTTGATCCTATATCTCCAATCAAATCACAGTAGGTATTAATTTGTTATACATAAGTGTGCTCATATTTAAATTAATTTAAATGAAAAATCATACATGTAGGTCCAAAAGGTACGTTCAGCAGAGCTCATCGGACTCACCGATTACTAATCGGTGACATCGGTTTCCTACTGTACGCTTTGTAGCGTTTCCGGTTTTGACGTCACGATAGTCATCGGTTACTCACCGAAGTCATCGGCTGGAGGAGTCGGTTTTTTCGATGACTGACGTCATTTCTGACGTAAAATTACTATAAAAGCTACTTCATTTTAAAAAACACCGTTCAGCAACTTACGACGTCATTATGACGAAAAAGCTCATCGGTGGAAAATATCAAATCCATCGGGTTTTTTTTCGTTGACTGCTGCTGAACGTAGCCAAAGAATCTTCTAAGAAAAAATTTCCTATTCGAACCTACAAAATGTGTAATATAAAATACATTTAACATCAAAATCATCTCGATTCAAACATTTCAACCAGCGGACGCACTTTTATAAAAAAAAAAACATTTTTCAAATACTCCCTATCACTATAACGACTGTCACTGTTGCACCCTTTAAAAATACCACGTTTTTTCATTTAGGATTCTTTTAAATAACTTCCAATTCCAAGAATTTAGGTTAATAACTAACTTTGAGCTGCAAATATTCAACAACAGACTATCGTCGCATCTTGGGTTATTTCACGGCCAACTTAGATCTGATCGCACACTCAGATCTTAGTTGGCCATGAAATAACCCAAGATGCGACGATAGAGTGCAGAACCGTAGACTATGCAACCACGTGATTTGACCCTGAAAAGCTCCCCCCCCCCCTATGTGTGTCTTCCCTCCCTCTTCTAACACGGGCCAAAAAATCAGTCGGTACGGGAATAAAACTTTGTAGGTAGCGTTGTAGAAGGCTGACGTCGCTGACCGAGAAATGTCCATCAGTATTTCGTCCATGCTTTATCGGACCAGTCTTCCCACGCCTTCAGTTTGGAGGTCAATTTACAGTATCCTTCTGAACTTCATCACGATTCACGAATACAACTGCTACCCTCTCTCGCCGGAATCTCTAAAAATAACTACCAATTTATTTTCTTATTATTATAAATTCATGCTAATTTATTCAACAAGGAACGACACGTAGGTCACTATCGCAATTTAAAATGCTATGTATCAAAGGGATTGAAACTTACTAAAGTTCACAGGATACTCTCCTTCTAGAAAAATCCCTGGCTTCGACCCTTCATGGAGCTCAACACCGAACAGAGGAAATTTGCCAAGAGCAATTTTGAACGGGAGTTTTTCAAGCTGCTCAATAATAGCACATATGATAAGTTAATTCACATTGAAAAGTATTAATTAAAGTTTTTCTACTACTAGGCAAGACTATGGAAAATCTCCGTAATCGTCCCTTACGAAAATGACTTGATTCAATTTTGGACATTGGATCCAATTTTTATCAAGCTATATCCTGAAGGGATCAAATAAGGATCAACTATTTCTTGATCAAATAATCTTTATCAAATTTGGATCCAAAAAAACTTTTAACTAAGAACTGGATCCAAATTTGATCAAAATTGGTTTGATCCAATAGCATTGGATCCAAATTTAGATCCAAATTAATTTGATCAAATAAAATTGTATCAAATTTAGATCCAAAAAAATCTTAACTAAGAATTGGATCCAAGTTTGATCCAAATTAATTTGATCAAATAAAATTGTATAAAATTTGGATCCAAAAAATCTTTTAAGTAAGAATTGGATACAAGTTTTATCCAAATAGGTTTGATCAAATAAAATTGTTCCAAATTTAGATCCAAAAAATCTTTTAACTAAGAATTGGATCCAAGTTTCATCCAAATATATTTGATCAAATAAAACTATATCAAATTTGAATCAAAAAATCTTTTAACTAACGTAAGAATTGGATCCAAGTTTGATCTATATTGTTTTGATCAAATAGCATTGGATAAAATTTGGATCCAAATTAATTTGATCAAATTAATTTATTCAAATAAAATTGTATCAATTTTAGATCCAAAAAATCTTAACTAAGAATTGGATCCAAGTAGGATCCAAATTAATTTGATCAAATAAAATTGTATCAAATTTGGATCCAAAAAATCTTTTAACTAAGAATTGACTCCAAGTTTGATCCAAATTAATTTGATCAAATAAAATTGTATCAAATTTGGATCCAATTGATATTTCGCCGCGACACTTTCTTGGAATCGTGTATGGAATATTGTACGGTGCAGGGCCGTAGCCAGGACATCGATATAGAGCGGGCGAACCATATTTTAGGAGGGGCGAATTGTCCCAAAAGGGGGCGTCGGAGTTGAGTTGCAGAAAAGGCTAGGTCGGGCCTGGTACGGTGTCGTCATGTACCGCCAGCGGTTAGAAACACTGAGAATAACTTAAGCCGTCGGCTTAAATATATTATTTCTAAAATAGATGACGGCACCGTATAATGATAAATGACAGCCGCCGTAAGTGTTTCTAGAAATTGGTCCCAACCGAGACACCATAGTGGATATCAATTGAGTGTTCAAGAATCTAGAGTAAATATTCCTAACTCAATGGTATAAACGTAATTATAGAAGGCGATAGGAGATTAGATGACTACTTTTTATGTCTGGCGAGACCGCCAGAACAATATCGATCTCAGTAAATATATATATTTTTCAATAGTTAAATTTATCGAACAACTGCCAACATTTCGATAAAACTCTACAGCATAGAAATCAGAATGTAACTAGAACGATTTTTGCAATGGACCACGCGCCAATTTGAAACTGGCGGATTAGTCAGTAACGCCCTGCCTTCTACACTCTAGTCGGTACTCTAATAGTTAGCCTTCCCAAAGTTACAGTGACGTCACTCGGTTATGGCCAATTACATTTGTTTGTTTTATTTAATCTACCATCTAAGCCCAACCAGGTGTAAAAACAAGGGATTTGGGTGGGGATATAATTCATTGATTTTGTTAATTATTGTTACATTTACCTCAATTATTTTCGTTTACCGCGTTTTGAGCACTTTGGGCACGTGATATTCTTTGGTCAGTTTCTTCATTTTAGGCCAAAGTAGACTTCTTTTTGCAGGTTTTGTAGGTTTCCTAGCTTTTTGGCCTAAAGATTAGCTTTTCTTTATAGTTTCTTATCGTTTCTTGGCATGATTTGTTATGTATGTAACAAATTTTTCCAAAAATTTTGACAGTTCTCGTCCTTTTGGCTATGGTTAATTCTTACTCACGACTAAGTGAAAAGTGTAGTATCTGCTGTTAAGGTTATTTAATTTTAATTCATGCCACCAAAATTACCTATTTTTCAAGGTATCTCTTTGGATCCCAATTGGATCCAAATCTCTTTGAATGCCAACTGGATCCAAATCTCATTGAATTAAGAGCTGATCAAATCTAATTGGATCAAGACCGGATCCAAATATCATTAGATCCAATCGGGTTCCAAATCTCATTGGATCCCACTTTGATCCAATCTCATTGGATTCCAATATGTATAAAATTGTGATATATATTGGATCCCAACTTAAGAAATTGGATCAAATTGTGATATATATTGGATCCCAATTTACGAAATTGGATCCAATTGGCATTCAAATTTCATAAAATCTATCCTTACTTGATCCAATTTGGATCCCAATTTGATATAAATTGGATCCTAAATTTTATCGAGAGGTCTTAAAGTAAAAACAAAATTGGATCCAACTGTAATTGGATCCCCGTTTGATCTGTCCAATTTTTGATCACATTTGGATCAAATTATGATCCTCCATTTTCGTAAGGGGTATCAATCTCGCACGAGGGGTAAGACACTCTCGGATGACTTGTACACCGAGTTCTAGTACTTAGTACTGTTAAGAGTTCGCGAACTCGTATTAGCACAGTCAGAGGTACGACAGTGTACACCGAGTTCGCGGAGTGACCTACCCCTCGATCTCGCACCGCCAAGAAAGCGTTTCCAAAGTTCACGATTTTCCATAACGAACTCGTGGGCATTCAAATGAAGAGTGACTCCTGTTTAAGGACACCGATAGTTTGACCTATGACCTCCAGACCGAGGATATCTACGTCGACTTTCCAAAGTCCGTCCATCTGTTCGAATTCACGGGGTATCCCGTGACTAATCCTCGTCGCAATGAAATAAATAAAAAGGTGATTAGGAAAATGGAAGCCGGTATTCCGATTCGGGGGTTTTGCGGTCTGCAGAGCATCCTTTCCGAACAGGGAGATAAAAAAAACCGTGAAACGAACAACTCCACGAGTCATATAGCCTAGGGTCATCAACTATTCACCGTCTCTAAAACAAAATGTCACTTAATCCCGGTGATAATAAGTAATCCCTGTTGTAATAAAAGATGCATTGTCGGAGACGGTTTTTAAACCCTATCTTACCATAAACTAAAATGGTTTTAAAATATTTATTTAGTATAGTCTATAGCTAATATGTAAATATTTTTATCTCTCCGAGGGACCTACGTTCCCTAGGACTCTTTTGCCCATCTGTAATTTGAACGTTCCCACGTAGTACATTTACACAGCATTCGACCAACGCTAAACTAGCTTCTCTCCATTTCGCGTTACAAATGCTCGGATAGTTCAAAAGATTTTGTTTTTTCCAAACTCTTTTTGAAATTTGTACGCTCATTTTACTATTTTGGAACGAAAATCGCGGCTTCTTCTCTTGGTAAGATTCCCGTTCGCAGCAGATATTCGTATGAAGTGTTTGGTGTTAAATCGATGAATAAATAGCCGTAAGGTTTGGTCACGGCCTGACGCCAACGATGAATTTGGTATTTGATGGATAAATTTATTATTTAGTATGCTGGACACGTCTCTAGCGGAACGAAATATGACGAGATACTGCGAATTCAGATTGAGAGTTCTCACCTCTTTCCCGTGATAAAACAAATTTTGCATTAAAATCGCTGGTTTAAATTTACTTAGTCTAACAATCCTTCGTGAAACTTGACTGTTGGATTATGATCCAATACCAAATTAAATAACACCGGTTGATATTCCGTGTAACACCAAACTAAACGTTGCGGAGAAGGTGATATTGAGGACTTATTATGCTTAATTAAGCAAGCTATGAAGTGGGAATTCCCACATTGCGTAGGCTCTGATACGGGCCCCCGTAAAATAATGTATCAATGTAGTATTCATTTAAATGAGCTTAACATTAATAAACACAGTTTTAAAATTATTTTTTTGTACTTTTTGTTTTAGTTTTTTTTCAAAATTTTCAGTTCAGTTTATACTTAAAAACAGGGTGACCCTTCACGTTTGCACCTGTCTTTCTCGTATTCTCGATGCCGCCGCTGTGTCGAGAGTGATTCTCTATGCAGTGTGCTTCCTTACCAAACCTATGGGGGATTGGCACCCCATTGTATTGTCCAGAACTCTTCCTTTCTCTCTACTTTGTCCTATGAAATCTGCTTTCTAGTTCAATATAATATATTTTATTTGATCTTTGTACTTTAAAGCTAAATTTTCAGGTATAGATAATAATAATAATAATAATCAGCTAGGCTAATACCACCTTAAGCCCAAGGCATCTTAGCGACTTTTAATACCAATAAATCAAAGGGGTAGTTTACAATGCGTAGGAGGGTGGTGGAAAGCACTTCATGTCACGCGAGCCACTATAACCGTTCACTTCAACATATTTTGATGGAAAGTACAAACCGAAGATCTAGTTTTTTAGATAAATATTTATGATTTATTAATTCAGGAAATATGAAGTCATTAAAGCTTGTTTCCGTGAATCCATCCTATACCTGGAGTTATGCCGTCATTTAATTTCTATGACACTTTAGAGTTTGCCCTGGTTTACCGTAAATGAAGACGGAACTTTAACCGGAGTAACTTCTCACATAATCAAAGATCTAGCATTAAACCTCGATTTCAAGTAAGTTCAATCAAAGTGAGGTTTTGTAACGAAGCGATTACCTACTTATATAATCTTTGATTCAATGTAATTAAATTTCAAAATTAACCGTACAGATTTTCGACTAATATATCTGACGTAATTTTATTTCAATAGTTGCGAGTTTATAATAGCTCCGGATGGGGATTGGGGTCAGAGAAAACCGGACGGAAACTGGACAGGGATAATGGGCTTGATTCAAAGAAACGTTAGTATTGCCCAGTTTTGGGGCTTGTTTGACAATTAACTTATTTTACCCATTAACATTCTCCGTCATTACCTTTGGTCCTCGCTTTAAAAGCGAAAGGTGGAGCCTATTTTCGCTTCCTCATCCACGATCGATCAAATGACTCGAAGTGCCCACAACTTATCTAGCTAAGGTTTATCCGTGACTTTGAGGTAGCATGCACGCCTCTCAAGCAGGATTTTCGAGTCATCATTCGCGATCAATCAAATGACGCGAAGTGCCCACAACTTATCTAGCTAAGGTTTATCCGTGACTTTGAGGTAGCATGCACGCCTCTCAAGCAGGATTTTCGAGTCATCATTCGCGATCAATCAAATGACGCGAAGTGCCCACAACTTATCTAGCTAAGGTTTATCCGTGACTTTGAGGTAGCATGCACGCCTCTCAAGCAGGATTTTCGTGTCCTCATTCGCGATCAATCAAATGACGCGAAGTCCCGGCTGCTTTCCTAGCTAAGGTTTATCCGTGGCTTGGAGGGAGCAGGAATTCGTCTCAAGCGGGAGACTGGCCTTCAAAACCGGGTGTCCAAAGTTATCCTTTTCGTTACCTTTATTTAAAAAAAACCTTTACGTGTTATAGATTTTTATTTTAACGCTTTGTAGTTATGTAATTATACACATTTCATAATACAAATAAACAAGTTTTACAAATAGTATTGAAAATGTTCACTGGAGTGTTATGAGCATGCTACCATCAAGTCACGCCAAAATACATGCAAACCATAGAGAATTTTGGGCGCTTTTGAGTAAACGAAAATAAGGTTGAAATCTGCTTGAAAACGGCCAAAATCGCCAAGGCCCGTATTTCTCTAGATTTTATTTCATTAAAATTTGAATTTAATTGATACAAATTGATCATTTTCGTTCTAGTCTAAGAAAACAATTTAATTAGACTTATTAATCCCTCAAAAGCCAATTATACAGTTTTACCTAGGGTAAAATTCTTGATAAAATTAAATTATCAAAACAGGAAGCGGACATGTTTGCTATCCCGGTGGCGGCGAACATCCGTCGCCAGGAAGTCATCAGGTACAGTGGCGCACCCTTCTACACTGGACAACTGAACATATTGTCCGGAGTTAACCTGAAAGTCAAGGATAACCTTTTCGGACTTTTGGTCACTTTCGACATAGAGGTTGGGGTGTTATTTTTCAAAATATCTGAAAAAATACTTGACTATATATTTTTCTAACCAGGTATGGGCTTTAATCGCATTGTCCATGTTAGTACTGGCCACAACCAGCGAGCTAGTGGATAAAGTGAGCAGCAGGATGGACGGAAAGCAGGGATCCAAAGTGACAGATACAATGGCCATACACTTTTGGAACATTTTGGCGGCTTTTTTTTGCGAGGGTAATTGTTGACATCAAACATTGAAGTTAATCGAGTTGATGGTTCTATATCTTATATAGGAACTCCAAAAAACCCAGAGAAGAATCTTAATAAATTTCTGATTGTAATCTGGTGTCTTTCTGTCCTGACATTGATGTACTCTTTCACGGGTAATTTTCTAATAATCTGCGGTCATCAGTATCATAATAACCATAAGTCTGCCACTTGTAGCAATCTTCGCCACTGACTTATTAGTAAAGGGATTTGCAAATACATAAACCAGAAATTATTTTCTTTCAACCAATCTGATAAAGTCTATAAAATCTAGTTTAACTCCACATAAAATCCGTTTAAATCTAATATTCGAAAAATATTCTTTCTATAGGCGAATCTAGTGCTTTTAATTATCAATTGTATGTTTCGATTCAACAATTAATCATTATTTTGCCAAAATGAGCTATAATTTTCAATTTAAATGCATTTTGAATTTCGTTACTTTTTTAACAAGCGAGCGGAAACAATTACATTCCCGGAAGAAGTGAAATTCGTGAAAGCCCTAAATTGTGGCGTCACTGTGAAGAACGTGTCTAGTAATAAATTCATCCTAGTGCAAGTTCAAGTGTCATAGCTATGGTTATTTTATTCCTTATGTTGGCACTAGATTAAGAGCATTTAACCGATAGCCTTGAATGTTTAGGTCACTTCAAAAGTACGCTAACCGTTCGTAAAGAGCCCAAACAAATTAACAACATCGAAGATTTGGGAAACGCCGAAAACCTGAAAACGTTGGTCTGGAAGGGGTCCTTTTTCGAAAACTTCGTTCGGGTAAACATAAGCCCAAAACACCGTTTGTCAACTACCATTAAGCCAAATCTCATAAGATATATTACCATTTAGCCGAATCCCATTGGGTCTATTACCATTTAGCCGAATCCCATTGGGTCTATTAATATTCCATTGAATCCCATTCGATCTATTTCCATTCAGCCGAATCCCATTGAATCGATTGCCATTCGGTCGAATCCCATTGGATCTATTTCTATTTAGCCGAATCCCATTGAATCGATTGCCATTTAGTCGAATCCCATTGAATAGATTGCCATTCAGCCGAATCTCGTGGGTATATTACCATTCCACTAAATCCCATTGGATATATTAGCATTTCAATGAATCCCATTAGGTCGATTACCATTCAGAAAAATCTAAAACGCTCCTATTCAATTTTCTAACATGGAACCTCCCGTATTCCTCGCTGATCTTCTCATTTGGAAACGACCGTAGCTAAATCCCCCCCCCCCCCGATCTCCTCATTTGGAACCGAGCGTAACTGAATCTCCCCACCGATCTCCTCATTTGGAATCGAGCGTAGCTGAATCCCCTCACCGATCTCCTCAATTGGAACCGAGCGTAACTGAATCCCTCCACCGATCTCCTCATTTGGAATCGAGCGTAGCTGAATCCCCCCACCGATCTCCTCATTTGGAACCGAGCGTAGCTGAATCTCCCCACCAAGCTCCTCATTTGGAACCGAGTGTAAGTGAATCCCCCCCACCGACTCCTCATTTGGAACCGAGCGTAACTGAATTCCCCCACCGATCTCCTCATTTGGAACCGAGCGTAGCTGAATCCCCCCATCGATCTCCTCATTTGGAACCGAGAGTAGCTGAATCCCCCACCGATCTCCTCATTCGGAACCGTTCATAACAGTGGGAAGGAACTCTTCGCGAAAATGTCTTTTTGCATTTATACACATTTTGGTCGAGATGTATACAAAATAACTAAATTGTAAATTCAAAATCATTAACAAAGATGTCCAAACGTCTTCTGTGGCGAATCAAAAACGAACGAAAACGTCTCTGCAAAATGACGTCGTAAAAATAAAAATAACTACTATAAACCGAGCGATATGGAAAATTTGGAACGTGTAATAGTTATTTCCTTATCGAAAAATATTTGATTCCTTCATGTCAGGGATTTTATGAATTACAATTGATTATGAGTTTATGACAAATGGTAAAAATTTACATTTAGTCGGTCCAATGGGAATTCTGTCCAATGTTACTCGACCCCGATGTGGTAATACACCAATAAAAGCCACATCATTTACTAACTCATTTTCATTTAGAAATCGGAGCAAGAATCAATGAAAAAAGTAGCCAAAATGGTCATTCTAAAAAACGGATTCGTCACAATGAATGAAATGTATGCACGCGCTAACTACGAATTGTTGCTAAAAGGTCAAGTAGCGTTTCTGACCGAAGACAGCACCTTGAAATTCTACTTGGGCCTTTTGTGCGCCGAGGTTGAGGGTGGCATTGTGCATATGGCCAAGGAATCGGTCATCCCGGTCCCCCTCTACGTAGGCATGGGCAAACACATGCCCAAAAGTTTCATGGAGAAAGTGGACGAAAGGTATAACAAATTATATGACCAAGGCTTATCGCCACTGATTTTCTATTTGACGTAGAATTTATCGGTACACCGAAACGGGACTAATGTGGAAATGGCTGGACGATATGTACCAGGACTATGGTAAATGCATTGTTAGGGAGGATGCTCAACCGGAGGAAAAGACTTTGGAACTCAAAGATATGCGGATCATTTTCTTACTGTGGTTCATCTCCATAATTATTTCTTTTCTTGGATACTTCTACGAAATTATTGAAAACGCAAGAACGAATCAGAACTTTCATGCTATGAAGAGTGTAGTAGTCCCGGCGATCACTAAAACAGAAATTATCTAATATTTCTTTCTGGTTGAGGATGTTACACCCTGTAGTCTTGTCCCAACTTTCTTACTGGCAGAATTGCTACACCCCCGTAGTCTTGTCCCAAATTTCTTACTGGAAGAATTGCTACACCCCCGTAGTCTTGCCCCAACTTTATCAATGGTTGACGCTGCTACACCCTCGTTGTCTTGCCCCAAATTCCTCACTGGCTGACGCTGCTACCCTCTCATTATTTTCTTGCCACAACTACAGTCTCAGTAGCTGACGCGAGTTTTACTGACGTACACACAGAAATTGCCTGATGTAATTTCATGATTCAGAATTTAAAATGTCACCACTCACGAAAATAAATAATCGGTTTTAGAATTACACTACGATGAGTAGACTATTCTTAATCACTAAATCTAATATAAAAATAATGGTTTGAAGTCCGAAAGGTTCTAATGATCTAATATATGCGGTCTCGGTCTGCGAGTCATACACATATGAAACACTATTGTAACGAATAACTTCGGTTATGAGGAAAAATTAAAAACTCGATTGAACTGCAAATGAAATAAAACATCTTACCTGTTCACTATGAAGCACTTCAAAATTTCTGTAAAATAAATAAATGTGTTAAAAATAGTTTTCAGCTTCCCTTACTCTCAAAAACGCGCTACAATCATTGAAGACTTTCGCGAATTAGTAAATTGCAATCTGCGCTAAATATTGTAGCTAAAACAATGATAAATCTTGATAGGTTCGTAGAAATGGAACTTCAAAGGTCGTCAGAGAGAAAGCTTCTCACATATTAAAAATTTAAAACGGTAGGAGGGATATGCTTTACTTGGAGCTGCCAACCTCTTGGGAAGCTTTTCTAACCGTTAATTTGGAGATCCAGAGCTTTAATAATTAATGCGCAATAACCGCCAAAACCTTATTTCTTTCGATCAATAAAGATTATAGCCGACAATTGAATCATAGCGTGCCTACAATAATTTTTAAATCGCCAACTTATCTAACAACGCGAACGTTTAATGAATAAATAAATAAAACGTCTTGAAAAATACAAAACAACACGATTACGCTTTTAAAATATAGATAGCAAATAATGCAAACTTAGCCAGAGGATTCTTTAAAACTGAAACAACAGTCCTAAGAAACGTCAAAGAGTTTACGTCCGTTACGAAAGGGAGATCTCTTTTGTATCGGCCAAAGATAAGTGCTTCGAAGCATTGTCAAGCTAAGCATAAAATTAAACCCTCAAGCCGGATACCCCGAATGTTTTGTAGCTTTGTTAAATGAATAATAAAACTATCACCGGAGCAATATTATGGGTAATTATAGCTTACTTTTTATAATTTTCTAACAAAACACAGTCAAAATTTACGTTAGCTTACTATGTTCACCTAATTTTTCGACAAATAGACACAACGCGGCTATAAGCATTGACATTTCGGTGATCCGTGTAATATTCTACATTTCAAAATCGTCTTCTAACAGCCGCTACGATTTGATTTTTAATGAAATTAGCTTCAGTTAACGTTCATGTTATAGTGAAATGGAAATAACATGTTTTCTTTATTATTGCACAAATAATTATTTTTAATTCACAACTAACATGTAAATTAAGTGATTGTGACTGTGGTAGACACTGCGATTTTTTAATCCGAACCCCTTTTGAACACATTTGGCGGTAGCATAAGTTCATGTAACATTGAACACGGTTGAAGAGGTAAAAAAGACCAACGACGTTTGGGGAAACTAAAATGTATTTATTTATTAAATTAAACCGATACGCGGTACTTCGGCCGATAGGCCTTCAAGGCGAAGTAACATACGTAGCATAACAACTACAACTATGGCTTTGCCTTTTGTTTTAATGCTAATTTTTACGACACTGACACTTTCAACATGACCTTAAAAATGAAAGAAGTTGTGTATTATCGTAAATCCTTGGAGAATGACGTATGTATAGAATTTTAGCCAATAACACAGTACGCTAAAAATATAGATCTCTAGTCTCTTTTTTTCGGAAATAATCATATTTAATCGTGATTTTATGGCGTTGGGCATTTAAAGGGGCTCCAAAGTTCGGTGGCAAAAAAAAAGAAAATTGAGCATGCTTTTCATTCCCCCCAACCCCTCACTCGGCCTTGGCAGAGGCGGGCAGAGTCAACCATAAATTTCGCACTTTACTGACTTTACACACATTTTGCCACCGAACTTTGGAGCCCCTTTAAGTTAGGTTAGTATAGCCCATTTTCAGAGAATTTATCAAAAACAATAAATTTTGGACTTACTAAAGTTGTCTCGGTTAAATCTGTGAAAAGCAAAACCAATAAATACTAAGGCGTGCCACCCTTACAAAGGCCTAAGCCTCTCTAAGGTATCTTCGGATATTTAGACAATCAGCGTTTGTTTTTTTTTAATTTCTTAAAAGGATGAATGTTCATAATATAACGTTTAACTTTAACACACTAGGCCTAAATATCAGTTTGAAAATGTATCAGCGAATCTAACGGAACTCGTCTTTGGCGGAATTCTCGCATATTTCTGTCACTAGGGGGCTCTGTGCTGAGAACTAAACCTTGACTTTGCCATAACTCTTAAAATTAGTTCGATGATAATTTATGCTAATTTACATACTTATTGTTCTTATGTTACTTATGGCTTTAGTAGTTTCCGATTCCCATTTCGTAGTTGTTGCAAAATAACTATTTAATAACTGTCCCATCTAATAATAATAATAATAATAATAATAATAATAATAATAATCAGCTAAGCTAATACCCAAGGCACCACCTTAGGCCAAAGTCATCAAGCGACTTTTGAAGCCTTTAATTCTTGTGGCCAAGTTACAATGCGTAGGAGGGTGGTGGCAAGCTCTGCATGCCACGCCCTACAATTTAAATGAATAAACACGGTTTTTCAGTTCGAATTTTTGCTATCGATACGGCACTTTTTTCGATTATTATAGTGCATTCAGGGCCGAAGGATAATGTGGGTATGGTGGGTAGAAGTACCCACCCGGGAAATTCCGGTTGGGTATTTTACCCACCCGGAATTGATGTCATCAAAGTCGGTACTATGGGGATAGAGCCACTGCCATTGTCACAGAATAGCTAGGTTTCCACAATTTTCCAGGGACTACGTATTTTTCCTATCCCCTCCTTGATTAAGTTAATTCATTCAGTATAAAAACTGCAGAAGTAAATTTGTAAAATAGGTGATTAAATATTAGTTTTTAATTCTAATGAGACAAGCGTGAATAGTAAAATGCAGTCTTCCCAAAAGGGCAAATCACAACTTAAGCATAGACCTTTGACAAGTCTTTTCATTTCCTACGCGTCCATCCCCTTTCTATTTCTGAAAATACGGTAAAGACTGACTTCTATCGGGAAGTGATGCGGAAGTTAAATACAACACTATCTTTATCTCATGCTTTAAATATCGGTGCTGTTGAAAACTATGCACGCGGCACTGCCCCGATTGAAATAGATTAAAGTAAATCATCAAAATCAAAATTTAAAAATACTTAAAATGACAAAAGCATAATTTTCATAAGTGTATTTAAACGTTAATGTTTGTCGTCATTAGTCTCTTTGTATCAAACATTTATATAAAATAGTTATTAGCTACCTCCCGTTGTGAAGTAGGAATTTTAAGTGCATATGCATACACTATAAATTTTAGAAGGCAAACGATACTAAATGTATATTACATATATGATATTAAGTTGATTATTTGGTTAGTAGTGGGCTCTAATGTAAGTGTTCAAAAAATAAATAACTGATTCTCCCTAAACTGCTTATTTGACACCAAAGCCATAAAGTCTCCATTTATTTTTTAAATAATTGTAATTTAAATAATCGGTGCCTAATTTTTAGGAACGAAGTCTTCTACCACAAATTGGGGTAGTAAAAGTACCCACAGTTGTCAGTACTACGTTTTATAACGTTGTCTCTACCTTTCTATATAATTGAGTTTAAATATTAGTACTCAGATCCTTCAAACATCGTTACACGTAGCCATATGAATTTTAATAGCTACATGAAATCGCGCGTCAAAATATTTGGAAAAATTGTTGAATCAGATCCTTTCCGAAAATGCAGTACAGTTTTTGCATTGCGCAATTAATACTATGTAATAATAAATTTGAATAATACTAAATTTTTGTAGTTTTTACCTCTATCAATTTCTCTTAATTAGTATTATATAGGCCTATCTTTTTATGTAGGATAACCCAATAAATCCGCCCCCCCCCCTTCTTCTGACTACCCACCCGAGATTAACACGATCCGCCGGCCCTGAGTGCATTTAAGACAATTAATTTATTAACAAGTCTGAAAGGGGATGCAAAACGTAAAACCAAACCCGAAATGTTAATTAACCTTTTTTTTGCGTAGTAAGAAATCAACGATGGTGTTTTACAAAATTGGTATAGACTTTGTTTCGCGTCAAAATGTGATTGCCACCATTTGGCACAAACCACGACTATTATGGTTATGGTTGATAATAGATAGGCGCAGTATATTTTCTTTGCTTCTACTTACAGCAAGAAAATTACCATTAAATTTTATTATCTTGAACAACTTGTTTTTAACTTAACTAGCGTTAATCACTAAAATGTAAAATTCTGAATTCATTGATCCCCCATAACCGCAAAAGTTCTTACTCACTTTAAATGTTGGCAGATTGCCAGTGACTAGATTTACTCCTTGTGTAGGACCTGTGCACCATTACCCCCGTAATATTTCCTCAATTCCTAAAGCGGCACCGAAGCAGCGCCGAAATAATTAACTTTATATTTAAATCAAATAATTGATAATTAAATCTAACCGAAAATAACTTACAATTTGAAAAGGAGGAAATTTAAAATGTCAGGAATCCAATGGCGGTTTCAAAATGCGTACAATACGAGTATAGTTTTTTCACTAGAACTGATGGTATTTTCCATGTGACTGCTCGAAGATCGCTCCGAATCCGATTTGAGTTATTTTATTTACGAACTAAAAAGGAACTGCGTAAAAAAAGCCCGGAACGAGCAGAGCGCTTTGGAACACGCAAAAAAATATTGCTCCGAAAACTATATCGATCCGTTGATCTGTCGATCTCAGAGCACCCGTGAGCAGTAAATGGAACACGAGATTATGAATCGGGGGAGATCTGAGCACGCAAATATGGAACGTGAAAAGTTGATCGGTGCGATCTGGAACATTCGAAAGCAGTCAATGGAAAACGCTATAACACTGCAAAATGTTCTCATTTCTAACATTCGGAGCTAAAATTCAGCTTTGAAATTCTGAAACTCTTCAAAACTACACGAGCTCAAACCTGAAGGCTTGTTAAAGGTTCCACTCGAATTTAGGAATAGTAAGTAAAATTAAAGTGTAGGTGTTTAAATGACCTCTTTATGGGATTTCAGAGTTGGGTGTCCAACTTGTTGAAATGTTGCCCGGGAATAGTTCAGCCAATGCCTAAGAATGAGTTCATAAACTCTTTAGTGGGAGAGAAAACGAATCCACAACTGAAGCGGGGAGGCAACATTTCAACAATATGGCCAAGGTTATTTTATAAAAAGAACTATTTTATCAGATTACTGTCTTTACTTCCGCTTTTGATGATGAGTAGCAAGTGTATAACCAATAGAGTGTTGTCATCTGAAACCCTGCGACGTCACCATTGTAATTTGCCTATTGATAAAAAACGGTAACTGTCATGGCGGCCACTATTAACGCTACAGCGTAACAGCTGTGACGTTACAAGTTTTCAAAACCGTATCAGACGACAACACTCTATACTCTGACCTTGACGACTAGTTCACGGTGCATAGTCAATCTCCCCACCAGAACCAGCGAATAGTTTAATTTAGCGTAATAGAGTAGTGTCAGTGCTACGTAACGCAACGTCACCCATGCTTTTTCCTATAGAGAAAAAAACGCGCCTAAAATGGCGGCCATGGCCAAAGCTTCGAGGTGATACTACTCTATAGGAGTAAACCTTTTGTTCCAGAAAAAAAAAACTACCCAATAAAAAGGCGCCTTCTGCATATGGAGGACTCCTAGCTCTTCTTACACAACCATTAGGGTCACTTTAAAAACTATATTAAAATCTGATGATAAAACATGCCCTTTCACCATGGTTACGTTGAGATTAAACGCAGTATTAACTTTAAAGGGCAATGCCAGTCATGATGCAGGTGTGAATCGTATCTTATAGATAAACTGGGTGTGCGCCAATCCCCCTATTATTCCCCCTCTACCTCAAATCCAGGCGTTCTCTAGCTCAGTTCCCCTTAACGTTTCCTTTCCCCCACCAGAGGCGCATGCGCAGATGCTGTTTATGGGACATTCATCCCCCTGCATCGCGACTTGCGTTGCCCTTAAACGTTCCACAAATTTAACATTTCCGCCACCAGGTTTAATAGAAGCTAGGGATGGTTAAAAACAAGCCAAAGCAGACGATTTTTTGATTTAGTTCATATTCTCTTTAACGAGGCACAATGGTGTTTGAGTTTAACTAGTTTAGCTTGACCCCTCCCGAAAAGGACTGAAAAAAATCCAAGATCATGATTGGTTGTATCTGCTATCACGAGGTTTGGAAGAGGAGGAGCTACTCGATTTTCCCCCAGATTTTTCGGGTGGGGTGCATTTGGCCGACTCCGCATTTGGCCGACTCCTCATTTGACCGACTTTTCATTTGGCCGACTGCTCATATGTCCGAATGCCCATTTGGCCGACAGCTCATTTGGTCGACTTTTCGGTCGGCCAAATGAGCAGACCATATGGCCGACTACTCATTAGGCCGACTACTCATTTGGCCGACTACTCTTTTAGCTGAAATTCTGGTCGGCCAAATGAGCAGCCCGTTTGACCGACTGCTCATTTGTCCGACTACTCATTTGACCGACTGCTCGTTTGGCCAACAGCTCGTTTGACCGACTGCTCGTTTGGCCGACTGCTCGTTTGGCCGACTACTCATTTGACCGACTGCTCATTTGGCCGACTGCTCATTTGAACGACTGCTCATTTGAACGACTGCTCATTTGACCGACTGCTCATTTCACTGACTCTTATACTATAGCCTGTCCTTATCTATGTCTTTAGTGTTAGGTTGACTTATAGAACGGGCAATGTATTCTAAGTATTGGCGCCTGACGGCGCCGCGCACTCGCTTCGCTCGAGCGCTGGGGGGGCGCCGATCCGGCCCCCCAGCCCCGTTCTTTATAACCAAGCTGGGCCTTCTAAAACGCGACCTAGAGGACAGTACCTAGCCAAACGCACCTAGTAGCGTCTAAATGACATATGAGCAGTCGGCGAAATGAGTAGTCGGCCAAATGAGTAGTCGGCCAAACGAGTAGTCGGCCAAACGAGTAGTCGGCCAAACGAGCAGTCGGCCAAACGAGCAGTCGGCCAAACGAGCAGTCGGCTAAATGAGTAGTCGGAAAAATGAGCAGTCGGTCTAATGCACTGTCCATTTGGCCGACTGCCCATTTGGCCGAATTCTCAGTCGGCCAAATGGACAGTCGGACAAATGTTCAGTCGGTCAAATGAGCAGTCCATTTGGCCGACTGTCCATATGACCGACTTCTCAGTCGGACAAATGTGCAGTCGGCCAAATGGACAGTCGGCGTAACGTGTATTTTGTGGTCGGCCAAATGAGAAGTCGGCCAAACGAAACTCTCCCGATTTTTCAAACACCTATGTAACCCTTTAATCAATCTACGCGAATACGGCCAATTCGAATATTCGTTAACATTGATAATTTTTAGGCAATACCATGGATGTGGTACGATCTAATAAGCGATGAAAAAGTGAAAAGAGGTCCTATGGTCAATATTTTAACAGATTTGGAGGGTCATTTGGGTGCAAAGTAAGACATGGCTGTAAAAATACAAGCACCTCAGCACATTAACTTAAAAACTTTCGCAGATTTCAATTGCACTTTCAAAAACAACCTATTTGGGGTCTAAAACTCCCAAATGGAACGTGGACCGGATTTTACGGCATGGTGCAAAAACGGGTAATTCTTACTTACCAACTGTTAGGTCTTAAGAAGTATTTAAGGCTTATTTATTAGGTTGTGGATGTCATCCTTATTCCGACAGCAGCTTCTGCGGAAAGGTTGGAACTGGTGGAATTCAGTTATCCATTCTACACTTCGGCTGTTGTCATTTTAGCTGGAGGTTCTACCAATGCACCCAAAAATCTCTTTGGATATGTTATGACTTTTGACAAGGAGGTGTGGTATGGTGTTCTGGTTGTGATTGTGACTCTGATCCTATTATCCTCATACGTCGAATACTTCTACGGTGACGTCAAAACCATATTAGAGGCTGTGCCCAATAACATATTTGATTTTGTGGCCAGTTTCTTCTGGGAAGGTAAGCTCTTTCACTCAACAAATGAGCAGAATCACTGAAGTGTCTTTTTCTTGTAACACAGCTACCGCCAAGAACCCCAAACGCCAGTTAGGACGATTTCTTCTAGGTATGTGGCTACTAGCGACTTTGACCTTAATGAACGCCTTCTCAGGCCAGTTCAAGTCCAGTTTGATGGTGAAAAAAGAGGGCCCTAGAATTGAGAACATCGAAGATCTATCCAATGTCAAGTCAAAGAGAGTTATGGTATGGGCTGGTACCGTTTTTGAGCGCATCATAATGCAGTCTGATTTGGAAAGTCTGAAAAAGGTAGCTCAACTAGTCATCAAGGGAAATGGACTAGTGTCCATGAAAGATATGTACAGTGAGGAGAATTTTCTCAAGGTCAGAGAGGGTATCAACGTTTTCATTACTGAAGAATCGACATTAAAATCGCAACTGGCCAAACAATGTGTCAAAGGGAAAGAGACTCATAGTGCCATTGGAAACCTGTATTTGTCACGAGAAAATGTAGTTCCGGTTCATTTGTACATGGCATTGTCCAAGAATATGGAAGCAGATTTAAGGGGTCGTATAAGCGATAGGTAAGTCCACCTGAATTTCCTTAGCATTTTGGATTTTCCAATAGACTATAATTTTTGTTTTGCAGGTTAATGGCATATTCAGAGGCAGGTTTAGTAAACAAGTGGATTAATGAAGCTTTTGGTGATTGGAAACGCTGCATTGAGAAGGATGATTCCAGCGGAGAACAAGATTTGGGACTTTCCGATTTGGGTTCAGTTTTTGTTTTGTGGGGAATGTTTCTGTCTGTCGCATTTCTGGCATTTGCTTGGGAGTTTCTGAAACGCAAGTAAACCACAGCAACACAAAACGTTTTTAAGGAATTCAAAAAAATGTTAGCTATAAATAATATTTTGAAATATCTGCTCTTTACTTTTCAAACTTACCTAGCTGTAAATTTTCAAATTTAATTTTAATTTCTTATAAAATAACAAAATTATTAAAAAAATTAGTAGACAATTAGCTTTCATGTCAAATTAGGAATCACAATTCAGTTCCAAAATAAATGGGTGAACATTGCAAATTTCTTAAATTTAATAGAACACACATGGGTTGTTTATAAAAAGAGGGCACTGAAATTAAACGAATAGCTTGTCCATCCAGATCTACAAATCATAAACCTTTTTTAATTGTTTAATTTAAAAAAAATTAACAGTGTCCAAAAGAAAATGTAAACAAACCTGAGAAAACTTTTGTGGCGTACTTGCATTGATTTCCAACGAAGTAAACGTGTGGACGAGAAGATAACACAAAAGGATCATCTTCGTGGAATGGATAACTGACTGCAAATCCAAAATTGAAGATTAAATAGAGAGTAATTTAACATTTATAATTACAAAATTTAACTTACAAAGTAAGTCAGGTGTTGTAGGCATTAAATGCCCCCATTTAAGAGTAGATTCCATAATTTCAAGCGGGTCTTCTTTGCCTGAATACTGAGATATTGAAGTAACATTCTGCCCCGACGTTCCCAGAAACCTAAAACAACTAAACTGAATTAACAAAAGTCGGTAATGCTTTGATGGTTTAAGGAAATACCTAGTTCCATCTATGGAAAATTCATACGGGTTTGGTACGAGATTCAATCCATTGGTGTGGCTTGAGCTAGGAAACATTGCTCGAGCAAATGGTTGTTGAGGTAATAATGTCGAAGCTGGGTCTTTATCTCCGGGCATAACATCAACAAACATGGTTGCCTAGATGATTTACAAACTTTGTTATTAAATGAGTTACATAAAATACAAGTTTGTAGATCAAAATAGCTTACCGTTACATCTTTGAGGAATTCGTCAAAAAGCCGTCCACCCTCTACGCTGCCAGCGGCGCTTTTACGGTGTAGTAACTAATAGAAATTTAAAAATATTATATCCATAGTTATTATAAATAAGAAATAAATACCTTATCCAACACAAAAGGTATGTCAACAGAACGACTTATGGCATTTCCTGCAATAATCAATCGTACAAAATTCTCGGTTTCGTACGTTGGAAAATTTCCTTCTAACAGGTTGATAAGAAATGGCAAAACTTTTGCGCATTCAATAGATTTTGCCAACGCTAAACCTGATACAAGTACAATGTATCTGAAAAACAGACGAAATTAAAATTTTTATAATTTGAAAAACAATGTAATTGGCGTACTTATCTTCCTCCGGGATGGGTCTTTCAATATACTTAGGAAGTTGCGCAAAACAAACGTCTATAATGTTGAAAGAACCTGCATCTACCTTTCCTTTCAAGGCTACCATAACACCTGTAACCATATCGTCAACTTTTAAAAGGTCACTTGGGTTAATAGGGAGACGATGCATTTCATCTTCAATAAACAATTTGTCAGTATCACTCTTGTATCTTTGTAGTATAGGTTGCGTAGATATATTATGCTGTTTTAAATAATTTTTAACTATTATTAATATAAATTTGGTAAGTTAGAGTTGAAATCTTACATCTTTGCTAAACTCTTTAAGGGCTCTATATTGAAGGTCCATATGTTTAAATATCATACCAATAACGCAAACTTCAAAGTCATCATTGTTACAATCACTTAAAGGGATGATGGTCTGGTCTTCTCCTAAGATAAAAATTTTAATAGCTTTTTAACATAAAAAATAGTTGGGCTGTCAAGAACATAGTCTTATGTTCAGGGGACTGTCATACCAATTGGCTAGCAATTAAAATAAATGACAACACATACAAAAGTTGAAAGCTACATTTTTATTTTCACCCAAACTGGCAATGTTATTGTCAAGCCCATGAAATAAACCATTGATACTCTACCATACCCCATTTCACTTTGATAACCGCTGTTAATTTTTCACGCATAAGACGCAACCTGGTTAGATAGTATGGGAAAAACTGTCTTTCATAGGATATCTGTTTAATTATATATTTTGTAGATTGGTTTTCATAATTTGAATGCTTCCTTGCAATATTTTGACCATAGACCTCGGGACTTGGATTCACTGTCATTTTTAACTATGTTATTAAAGTAAAATTTCAATTTACGATAGAAAATAGATAGCAAAATGCAAAATAAAGTACTGTACAACCGTAGGAAAGTGTTTCTTTACAAAAGTAATACAATTTATACAAAGCCAAATACCGCGAAAATTGAAATTGGTATCTGCTCCGACGTCTGCTCAAAATAAATTACCCTGAATCAGGCTCGGAAATAAGTTTTTTGATTACGCCTGTAATCAAAGTCAGCCCATAGACATATGAAATAAAAAAGACCCCCGATTTTACACAGAGAGCGTATTCCAGCAAGACCTAGCAGTCGTGAGCAATGAGCATAGATATAATAAAGAAATAGACACCTTACGCGGATTTTGATTTGATAAAAAATACGGGAGCGATAACTAGCAGACAACCGGCAGTTGTTCCGTATTCTTGGGGTACTACGTGTAAGGCTAGGCGCCCACTGGCTCTCCGTTTCGTATCCGTCCTGCCCATAGAAATATAAATTAGACTAGCACTGCCCTTTCGGCCAATCCCAAGGGAAACAGGCGAGCTAGAAGGCTGACATTAGAATCGCGATGTACGCGCCATCTGACAAATGCATTAAACATTGTCGCCATGGCTACGACGCGAATTTCGAAGAGGAGGAAAAGGGGCGATCCACTGCGCATCACGTCGTGCGCAGCGGCGGTCTTTTCGTGTTTAAATTTTTGCGTCTAAAAGCAAATCCGCAAAAATGGTTAAAAACTGCGCTTTTTCACATAGTAAAGAAAGATCTAGGAAAGAAATAAAATTATCATTTCATAAGTATGTAATATTATAGTAAATATTTTATAATAATCTCGGAACAAGAGATTTTTTTACACTAAGATTTCCTCTGAGAAATGCTGAATTACTAGGAAAATGGGTTTTAGCGGTAAATCGCGAAAATTGGACTCCATCTTCAATTACTTGATATTGTGTGTAGTCACGGCCAACTTAGATCTGTTCTCGCTGTACTCGCGAGTACAGCGAGAACAGATCTAAGTTGGCCGTGGTGTAGTAAACATTTTCTGCCGGATGAAATTTACTTTCAAAATGGAAGGCATCATTGGAAGCAAATGCTGTACCTAAAGTTAAGTTAATTATGGACTAATCTACTTTTTCGTGTATTTTATCATCCAATGCTGTACCTAACAAGTAAAAATTACCCTATACATTCTAAAATAAAAAACTAACTGAAATATGAATAATTTCTTTATTAAAACCAGAATTTGAAAGAGCTCTCA
Source organism: Leiobunum rupestre (assembly GCF_980474605.1). Lineage (NCBI taxonomy): Eukaryota > Metazoa > Arthropoda > Arachnida > Opiliones > Sclerosomatidae > Leiobunum > Leiobunum rupestre. The sequence goes on along the minus strand of NC_143384.1, from coordinate 15,469,391 downwards.
AAAATATCTATTCCAGAACAAAGCATATTTACATCCTCTAGAGTATGTAATTTCAGAAAACTTACAGAAAAAGTGAACTACCGGAAACCACTCAATTTGACTTGACTAATACCATAAGTTAACTTATGCTAATACTGATGATAGTTTAAAAGACACTGAAACCAAGATTTTGGAATCTCATGTAGGCATATTTTAAACCACACTGAAATAATTAAAATTTAGTTAAACTGTGATGATTTGTGGTATTTCAGACTTACAATGATTGCGCAAAGTTAGCGTGTAGATTCTTGAGATTTTTATGATTTTAATAAAGCTGTTTAAATAACTTAATATAATGTCAGATAAATAAAAAAAGTTTTAATACGTTGCCTACGATCTGTTTTATGTTATTCCACGTGAACATATTTACTTATTTAGTTTAAATTGTTTTTATGAGATGGCGTGACTATCGCGATTCCACTCTGATGGCAGCCTTCTAGCTGGTACGTCCCCGCCCAATCCAATCGTGCTTCTAGTCTAATTTCTATTTCTATGGTCCCGCCTTCCGCGAGGCATTGTCTCCGACTCTCCGTTACGAAGCAAAGGCTTGTTAAAGGTAGGACGGAGACGTTACGAAGAGCAGTGAGCGCCTGGCATAAAGCGCCACTAAAGTTTGGTGGCACTTTAGGCTAGGCGCCCACTGGATCTCCGTTTCGTATCCGTCCTGCCTTCCACAAGGCATTGTCTCCGTTACGAAGCAAAGGCTTGTGGGAGCTAGTACGTAGACGTTACGAAGAGCAGGGAGCGCTTGGCCTAAGCCACGTAGAACCTAACGCTTAAGAATATTTATCGGGTTTAAAATCAGTCGCAAAAACTTTAGCGGTGAATTTGAAACACGGGTAGTACGTTTATGTTAGCTAACATGTTTTATAATTAAATACCAAAGTTTTTGTGGTTTGTTTATTAAAAAAGTAGTAGTAAAAGTATTTTCTACTGAAAATCTGTTTTTATTTGGTAAAAATGGTTAATATTTGTGCTTTTACGCATTGCAATAACTTTTCAACAAGTAAAACAATACCGGAAAAGGTTTCTATCCATAAGTAGGATTAAATTATAATATTATTTAGATATATAAAGATTTTAAATAAGAATGAATATTTAACTATAGGTTTCCCTTATCTAAACCTACAATACTTTCTCAATGGATAATTGCAGTAAATCGCGACCACTGGACACCTAATCATGATTTAATTTGTAATGATCACTTTTTAGAACGGGATATACAAATTGTAAATGGCCAAAGGTGGGTCACGCCAAGAGCAATTCCAACTCGGGTTTTGTTTCCATAGAATTAAAAGTTTAAAACAAGTAAAAATAGTATAAATTATTTTTTTATTTAATGTAAAGAAATTACATCCACTTGAAAGTGAAATAGAAAAAACCGGTGATGCTAACGTCTCACCTTTAAATTTTGACCAAGGATCATTATGTGTAGGTTTAATTACGTTATTATAATTTGAGCGAGATCTCCTTGGTTTTTAGCCAACTTTGTTAAGTTGTTATAAAGAGATATTGCTCTCTATATAAAAGAAATGTAGTCAAAGAACTATAATTTGCTGTATTACGAAATATTGTTGGCATGGACATCTTCCCAGATCTCCACGAACATATGTTTGATGCTGAAGTTGGAATCGAATATCATCGCATCAGTTTGATTAAGAAAGTTATTAATTTATATTGCTAGCTCAGACTCCACAAATTAGCGAAATCTAGAAATGAAGGGTCAAGCCATCAGACTTAAATTGTCAAAGCTCATTTTATTTCAAGGATAATAGCTACATACCTTTAGTAGAATTAGCAAAATTTCATTTACTTTGGTTTACAATTTAGAATCTCAGAATATTCCTATAACAAGCCATAACCACAACACCTGTATAGTACACGAGTTCCTTAAGCCTTTGACAAAATATCATTTCGTCAATTAGAATTTTATTATTTTTTATTAAAAATTCATCTGCTGCTTTTTATTAGGGTTTCGAAAGACTTAATTGACTTATTTACAAATTATAATTAAAATTAACCTTATTTTAAATTATCACAGCCGAAATATTCGCGAATGACGTCAGAGTACCTAAAAGATTACAAACACGATCACGTGATGATTTTTTATTTTATCACCTAATCGACAGGCGTCGCTTAAAAGTAGTACCACAGGAATACGGAACAGCTACCGGTTGTCTGCTAGTCGTCACCTCCGTATTAACCACCCGTACAATCTTGGGTCTATTTCTTTATTATGTCTATGGTCGTGAGGTAAAAACTGCGGAAAGCGCCTTCTATCGATGACCAGATTAAATAATAAATTATATAATCCCACGTGATTTCACGAAAGTCACGGGTGTCGAGAAAATAATTATTTGGTAATCTGATGAAGGGGCTATTTAATTTTAATTATGCAAATAAATATATTAATTCGTTTTAATTTTAAAATAAATAATGAAAATTAAATTAAAATAAATATTAAAATATAAAATTAAAATGTAAATAATATTTCAACTATAAGGTGGAATATCCCTTTATTTTCCGCATTGAAATATTAGATTTGTAAAATGCACTGCTTGTAACAGTAATTTCTGCAAGGTAATAATATATTAATAATTTAATATCTATTCTTAACCCTACGCGAATAGATCCGTGATCGAAGTATGTGTCAGTAGTTTGAGAGATATCCTTTGAAGATTCTACATGAAATAAATTCTCAGTTGGAATTGCGTTGGGTACAAGTCTCCGTTTTCCATTGAATATTTCTATATTCGCGTGTAAAAAATGGTCACTACAAACAAAATCGTTCTCTGATGGATTTGCGAGTGTTTCGGGTTTATTTAATGGAAACTTATAGTTTAAAAACAATTATAGGCCTATAAATAGCAATATAAAATATTTAAAACTTCTCCTACCTATGAAAAGATACGTTTGTGCCTAATTTCGCATTTTGCCGTCTGCTCGTTTCGCCGACTGCTCTTTTCGCCGTCTGCTCGTTTCGCCGTCTGCTCGTTTCGCCGACTGCTCGTTTCGCCGACTGCTCGTTTCGCCGACTGCTCGTTTCGCCGACTGCTCGTTTCGCCGTCTGCTCGTTTCGCCGACTGCTCGTTGCGCCGACTGCTCGTTTCGCCGTCTGCTCGGTTCGCCGTCTGCTCGTTTCGCCGTCTGCTCGTTTCGCCGACTGCTCGTTTCGCCGACTGCTCGTTTCGCCGACTGCTCGTTTCGCCGACTGCTCGTTTCGCCGTCTGCTCGTTTCGCCGACTGCTCGTTTCGCCGACTGCTCGTTTCGCCGTCTGCTCGTTTCGCCGACTGCTCGTTTCGCCATCTGCTCGTTTCGCCGACTGCTCGTTTCGCCGACTGCTCGTTTCGCCGTCTGCTCGTTTCGCCGACTGCTCGGTTCGCCGTCTGCTCGTTTCGCCGTCTGCTCGTTTCGCCGACTGCTCGTTTCGCCGACTGCTCGGTTCGCCGACTGCTCGGTTCGCCGTCTGCTCGTTTCGCCGTCTGCTCGTTTCGCCGACTGCTCGTTTCGCCGACTGCTCGTTTCGCCGACTGCTCGTTTCGCCGTCTGCTCGTTTCGCCGACTGCTCGTTTCGCCGTCTGCTCGTTTCGCCGACTGCTCGTTTCGCCGTCTGCTCGTTTCGCCGACTGCTAGTTTCGCCGACTGCTCGTTTCGCCGTCTGCTCGTTTCGCCGTCTGCTCGTTTCGCCGACTGCTCGGATCGCCGTCTGCTCGTTTCGCCGTCTGCTCGTTTCGCCGACTGCTCGTTTCGCCGACTGCTCGTTTCGCCGTCTGCTCGTTTCGCCGACTGCTCGTTTCGCCGACTGCTCGTTTCGCCGTCTGCTCGTTTCGCCGACTGCTCGTTTCGCCGACTGCTCGGTTCGCCGTCTGCTCGTTTCGCCGTCTGCCCGTTTCGCCGACTGCTCGTTTCGCCGACTGCTCGTTTCGCCGACTGCTCGTTTCGCCGTCTGCTCGGTTCGCCGTCTGCTCGGTTCGCCGTCTGCTCGTTTCGCCGACTGCTCGTTTCGCCGACTGCTCGTTTCGCCGACTGCTCGTTTCGCCGACTGCTCGTTTCGCCGTCTGCTCGTTTCGCCGACTGCTCGTTTCGCCGTCTGCTCGTTTCGCCGTCTGCTCGTTTCGCCGTCTGCTCGTTTCGCCGTCTGCTCGTTTCGCCGACTGCTCGTTTCGCCGTCTGCTCGTTTCGCCGACTGCTCGTTTCGCCGACTGCTCGGTTCACCGTCTGGTCGGTTCGCCGTCTGCTCATTTCGCCGACTGCTCGTTTCACCGACTGCCCGTTTCGCCGACTGCTCGTTTCGCCGACTGCTCGTTTCACCGACTGCCCGTTTCGCCGTCTGCTCGTTTCGCCGTCTGCTCGTTTCGCCGTCTGCTCGTTTCGCCGACTGCTCGTTTCGCCGTCTGCTCGTTTCGCCGTCTGCTCGTTTCGCCGACTGCTCGGATCGCCGTCTGCTCGTTTCGCCGTCTGCTCGTTTCGCCGACTGCTCGTTTCGCCGACTGCTCGTTTCGCCGTCTGCTCGTTTCGCCGACTGCTCGTTTCGCCGACTGCTCGTTTCGCCATCTGCTCGTTTCGCCGACTGCTCGGTTCGCCGTCTGCTCGTTTCGCCGTCTGCTCGTTTCGCCGACTGCTCGTTTCGCCGACTGCTCGGTTCGCCGTCTGCTCGTTTCGCCGTCTGCTCGTTTCGCCGACTGCTCGTTTCGCCGACTGCTCGTTTCGCCGTCTGCTCGTTTCGCCGACTGCTCGTTTCGCCGTCTGCTCGTTTCGCCGTCTGCTCGTTTCTCCGACTGCTCGTTTCGCCGACTGCTGCCGTCTGCTCGTTTCGCCGTCTGCTCGTTTCGCCGACTGCTCGTTTCGCCGTCTGCTCGTTTCGCCGACTGCTCGTTTCGCCGACTGCTCGTTTCGCCGACTGCTCGGTTCGCCGTCTGGTCGGTTCGCCGTCTGCTCGGTTCGCCGTCTGCTCATTTCGCCGACTGCTCATTTCGCCGACTGCTCGTTTCACCGACTGCCCGTTTCGCCGACTGCTCGTTTCGCCGACTGCTCGTTTCACCGACTGCCCGTTTCGCCGACTGCTCGTTTCGCCGACTGCTCGTTTCACCGACTGCTCGTTTCGCCAACTTTTCAGTCGGTCAATTAAAATTTAAATTTTTTAATTAGGTGGTGATAAGTACTAAGTAGTTAGACCTTGTCTTTGTACTACCGCCATTTTAACTTCACAGGAAGGTTGATTGAAATTTCAACGCGTGTTTCACTGGAAAATATACCAGTGGCGCTCCAACAAAATCGGAGGATACCAATTTTAAAGCGCTCTCAGTGGAACGCGCTATTAGTTTAAACAGGAATCCATAACGCTACTTGGAATGAATAACGGCTTCGATTCCCCGCCGTTGTGGCGGAACATAGTAGGCGGAGCTTATAAGCCTTTGTTTGTCACTGAATTTGACGTCATTTAAGGCGGTATAAGCGTTTTAGCCCCTCCCACAATGTTCCGCCACAAAATACCACAGGGGATATGGGGAGATACTCATTCCAAGTAGCGTTATGGATTCCTGGTTTAAACTGTAGATTATTCGGCGATTTCAGCTGTAAGTGCCGGCATTCCATAGCCGTTCACCCGTCGAAAAAAATAATATTTTAAAAAGTCACGCCTCCCCAACAAAATATTTCACTGCTGACTGAAAGAAAAAAGTTGAGTTTGAATTGGAGATTGAACGCAATGTTGCCAATGTTCAAGACTCGAAAATCCCACAGCTCCCGGCAAAAAAACCACCCAATAGCCACAACCCCTTCCATTCTCGAAAACTCCCCGGAAAATAGGCACTAAGTTTTGAAACCAATGAAAAATTATTTTTTTTATGCTCGGCTTAACCTCTCTAAGCGCGTAATTATCATTTCGAGCAATTATTGTTACTTAATTAAAGCAAATGTTCCTCAATTTTTAAAAATTATTGGTTTGCCACCGACGCGAGCGAACGTCGCGTCGGCTATAAACCACGCCCGTTTCAGAATTATTATATCCATCATAGTCTTTATAAGTGTATACTGTAGGGCTGTGTCGAGTAGTGGTTTTAGGCAATCGAGTCGGTTATCGAGTACCAATTTTTTTCATCGAGTATTCGAGTCGAGTCGAGTAATCGAGTACTTGATTAAAGGAAAATTTTATCTTATTCGAGTCGAGTAGCTAAAAAAAACCTCGAGTAATATTTTTAGCGAGCCAGGTTATCGAATACTTGATTAGGAGCTGGTTTTATTCGAGTAATTGTGAAATTAAATTTAAAATGAGTGTAAAGTAACTTTCAATGCTGAAAAATATTTCTTTAATTTAAATGACCCCCTCATTGAACTTTGAAGCAACGAGGATAGAAAAACAAATACTCAACGAGTTTAGAGATCAGCTTATTCGAGTAATCGGGTACCCGAATATGCAACTTTTTGGTACTCGGTAATCGACGAGTATTCTCCAATTACTAATTCGAAGTCGAGTTCAAGTACTCGACCTAAAATAAAGGCGAGTACTTGATGATGTTCGAGTACTCGCACAGCCCTAGTATATTGGTATAATTTCATTGTGATAGCTATTTAAATGATTGGAGGGACGATAATATGGCGTTCTTGAGAGTAAAAGAAGCTGCAACCATTTTTTAAATTATGAGATTGTATATATTTATAGCGCAGGAATTAATACAATTTTTGAAGTTTCGTTTTACCAAGGAATACTTTTTTAATTTAACACATTTATTTATATTACTGGAAGTACTTCATATATTTTTCCTATAATTTACAATCATGAAATTATTCACGACTGAAAACTATCGTTACGCCCCCTTGGGTTCGCCATTGAAACTTAGAAAGATTGGGGCTAAAGCAGACGCTATTAGTTTTTCCTCGTCGCTATTCGTAAATTTGACTTCATATATAATGACACTTCCATTTTAATATAATTTTTGCATCGTTTTCTTATGTTTTGATAAGTTTATTTAAGAAAAAACATTCTTATGATTTTTAGTTGTACACGAGCCCACTTGTTTAATTTGTATGTAACAGACGCTAGCGCCACCTAAATTCGTTTCGGTCGCGAATAGATGATTTATATAGTTCAAACAAATATCTATTTTCTAATAATACCATTCGCGTAATTGTTTTTGAATAGTGTAGTGAAATTAGCGTAAGCGAAGCTACTTCTTATAATCAGATAATCTAACATTGTAAGTGCCCATGTATTGAGCTCGTTTTCGCGTTTCCTCGGTAGCTTGAAACTCGCAGACTGAGACTGCTTTACTGGCTACATTGATACTTTAATTTTAATTATTTAATCTTTAGATTAAAAGTGATCAGATAATTTCTGCAACGTCTCGTAAAGTGGCCGATAACTATTAATAATCACCTAGGCTAATACCCAAGCAACACCTTGACAATGAGAGGGGCAGAAGTTGTAGCCAGATAGACAGTTGGGTGAAGACAACGAGAGGGTTAGAATGTGTAGCCAGAGAGACAGTTGGGGCAAGACAACGAGAGGGGTAGAAAGTGTAGCCAGAGAGACAGTTGGGGCAAGACAACGAGAGGGGTAGAAGGTGTAGCCAGAGAGACAGTTGGGGCCAGACAACGAGAAGGGTAGAAGGTGTAGCCAGAGAGACAGTTGGAGCAAGACAACGAGAGGGGT